>NC_090311.1:46282500-46622500 GCF_039906515.1 Pseudorca crassidens | reverse complement strand
AGAGAGAGAGGGAGGGAGGGTGAGAGAGAAGAGGAGAGAGCAAGAGAGAGAGAGAGGGAGGGAGGGTGAGAGAGAAGAGGAGAGAGCAAGAGAGAGAGAGGGAGGGAGGGTGAGAGAGAAGAGGAGAGAGCAAGAGAGAGAGGGAGGGAGGGAGGGTGAGAGAGAAGAGGAGAGAGCAAGAGAGAGAGAGAGGGAGGGAGGGTGAGAGAGAAGAGGAGAGAGCAAGAGAGAGAGAGAGGGAGGGAGGGTGAGAGAGAAGAGGAGAGAGCAAGAGAGAGGGAGGGAGGGTGAGAGAGAAGAGGAGAGAGCAAGAGAGAGAGGGAGGGAGGGAGGGTGAGAGAGAAGAGGAGAGAGCAAGAGAGAGAGAGAGGGAGGGAGGGAGGGTGAGAGAGAAGAGGAGAGAGCAAGAGAGAGACAGATACACAGACCCAGCAAGAACAAACTCCTCCCCCGTAACCTGACTTCAGTAACTGAGATGATGGTATGTGGACATCACCCCACATCTAGACCGGGACATGTAGCCATAAGGGAGGTCAGTGGCAACACCAGATCATCTGCTGTTCTGACCTCTGTCCCAGGACCTCAGCAGGCAGGGGAGGGAGGAGCGGGAAAGCTGACACAGCTGGACCGAGGTGACGTCAGTGGGGGACGAGCAGGCTGTGGAGCAGTGTCCTGACCACCTAGGATCTGGACATCAGGAGGCGTGTTGGGCTGTGTATGTACAGGGCAGAAGGTGTCTGGGTCCTGGTGCAGATCAGCCTAGCCAGTCCTGCCTCGAGCTGTTTAGATGGCTGACCCCCAGAATTTGGAAAAGGGACTTCAGTTTTTTGTGAGCTCCCATCCACACGTAAGAGACTTAACACAGCAAACCTTTTCTCACCAGCCACACGTTGCTTCTTATTGCACTAGTGATCGTCTGAGGCCCAGGTATTTCAAAACCGAAACTTGCCAACCCCAGCTTCAACTCACATGTTGCTAAGTGGGGGGTCGCCAGCCCCTTTTATTTAACCCATACCCTGTATTAAAATTTTGATTACTTAACAGTGTTCAAAATTTGGGAGATTTCTCCTAAAAAGCTGGTTTTCCAATATCTTTTGGCGAATCCAGAGATCTGGCAACTATGAAGCCCCATTCTGCCCTGGCAAAGTCAGCTGTAGCTGTGTGGGGTCTCCACAGCGCCATGACTCACGGGGGTCTCGGGAGCGCCTGCTTCACTGCCACCCGCACCTGGCTGTGACAGGTGAGGGATGGTGGCAGACCCTGCCTCCCCAGGAGCACTGTGGTGATTCACTGCTAGGGGAAAGGAGGAGGGGTGTAATGAAACACCTCCTTCTATAAAGGACATGCAAACCCCAAGGACACCCAGCCCTGAAAACTCTTCAGGGTTCCACCGTTGTGTATTCCAAGGGTAGGGGGAGGGTCGCCATTACTGCTTTCATCACCCGGAAGGGAGTGCACCTTCAGAAACACGAGGCCCTTGCTCTCATTTCCTCCGCAAACGGGTGACTTCTAAATTCCTAGAAAATCAGTGTGATTCTAAGCAAGAACCCTGAACTATGGAAGCAAACTGCTCTGTCAGGGCAGGAGCCAAGTGTCCATTGACAACAGGAATTCTTTTGAAAGTCTCCTGGGTAACTGGTGGCTATGTTCTGATTTGGGTCAACTTGGAACAGTTCAGTGTGAACTCAATCTTCCCCTCCTCTCATTTTCTATCTCTCCCTTATTAAGTCTTTGTGGATCACTGGTTGTGGGGCCATAAAACCCTACCAGGCCTGCTAATCACCAGAGGAGGGGGTCAGACCAAACGGCAATGAACCAATAAAGAGAACCATAAAACTAAAGAGCGTGGCTCCGGCAGTCTCGCTGGGGCACAAGAGGGTCCAGGGGAGTTAACTCCAGTTGCACATCTGCCTTCTAGACATTGAACTTGATGAATCCCAAGACTTTTCGGGATCTTTCGAAGCCCATGGGGGCTCAGACCAAGGAAAGGAAGCTGAAATTCATCCAGAGGTTTAAAGAAGTTGAGAAGACTGAAGGTGGGTAGATCCCAGCTTGATTTTTTTCTGCAATGCTCTTCATCTGAATGCCTTGCAGTGAGAGTTTATAACGATTTGGGTGTCATCTAGCCTACAGACAATTACATTTGGATAGAGAGCCCTCGAATTCAGTGGTCTGCACCCTGGCTGCATGTGAGAATTACCTGGGGAGCTTGTTAAAAATACTGATGTCTAGGCCTCACCTCTAGAAATTCTGATTTGAATAAGTCACGGTGGGGTGCAGCCTGAGTGATTCCAACATGAAATCAGGACTGAGGACTATGGTGCTAAGAGCTAACACCTCCATTCCCAGAGGCAGGCAAAGGCAAGGAAGTGACATCCGTTCAGCACTTCTGTATGCTAGGTGCAGGCCAGCCTGCGTTCATACACACAATGGTCCTTTTTAAAGAGAAGGAAATTGGAACTCAGTTTAAGCAGCTCACTCAAGGTGATAGCCTCCAAATGGCAGATCCTGCATTCGTCTGGCTCTAGAACCCAGCTCCCAAGTGCTGTTCATCTGCACATCCCCTTTACAGTTTTTTGCCACCTTCACATGCCAGCTGTCCTCTTAGTGCCTTACTGTTTTTCTTTAGGTCTATTCCCTTCTTAAACTTCAATGGATGTATTTTAAAGAGAAAATTTTCTATCATATATTTGATGTCCGCTGTATTGGTTTTCTCAAACACTCTGAAATAAACATAGCACTACTACAATAAGGAACATCCAGCCACGAACCATGTAAGCTTACCTCAAGAACCAAAGGCGGCACATTTCGGAAGCCTCACTCGGCCCCGAGGCCCTGCCTTTGGTGAGCAGGTTCTCAGCAGGCCGAGGAGCTCCTCTGCATCCCACACCACCCTGGAGGCCCCTGGCCTCTGCCCAGGGTCCCCACTGTGTGCAGGGCTGGCACTCAGACTTGTTGGGGGAGATGGGAGGAGATGGGAGGGGTGGGCAGGCCCTCCTTGCCCTGCTTATCTCCTCCTGAGGCTAAAGTTCAACCTATATGACCCATCTCAGTCCCCCCCACCTGCCCCCAGGTGCTGTTCCTCTGGCTCCACCAGGCACTGCTGGATCCTTCCCAGAGAGGCAGGCCAGAGGAGCATCCGCTCTCCCCAGCTGTGTCCCAGGCAGAGCCCACTTTGGTACCATTCTCTCCCATACTAACCTGGGTGTGCATTGGAGTCACACGTTGACTTTGGGCCCTTGCACAAGTACATCCAGCAACCTCCCAAACACCTCTGATTTAGAGAACTCCCACAGCACCGGGAGGGCTGAGGGCTGGGTGCGGCACTGCGGCGAGGTGGCAGAGCCGACGTGTGGAGGAGCCCATGCCGCCAGCCAGCTCTGCCACTCGCTGGCGATGGAGGCGAGTCTCTGACTCGCTCTGGCTTCTTCACTGGTGAAACGGGGATAACGAATAGCTCTGACTCGTAGGGTGGCTGTGTGGACTCAGGGAGGGTGTGACGGGAGACACACAGCACGCACAAGGTCCGCGAACAGCAGCAAGGCGATTATTCTCTGCTGGAATGGCCCGGCCAGGGCACTGTCTCTGCCTCAGCATGCCAGCTCCGTCATACCCTGGATGGAGCAAAACGGGGACGTTTATGCCTCTGCCATCCAGGCCCCTCTGAGAATGAGGATACCTGAGTTCTCACTCATCCGCGGGTGTCCCTGCATTAACAAGCCCCCCTTCCTCACACGGGGACTTTTATTCTAAAAGAGGCCAGGAGAGAGTGCTGCTGAGGGGACTGTGGGCACCTGAGGGCTCTCTAGGTGCCCTGAGTCAGAAGAGCAGAGCTCTGCCTCTCCGTGGGTCCTCAGCACAGCCTCCTCATGGCCTGGCTCTGCCACCTTCCTGAGGGCAGACCCCTGGGGGCCTGGCCAGTGCAACTGAGGGTCTTGAATGTGCTTTTCACCCCTGGTGAAAATTTGGCTGTTGGCCAAATTATACTGAGTTTTGTGGGCAGAACACTTAGGCTCCAGTGCCTGCGGGAGCTCTCTTAAGCAGGGCTCATGTTGGCTGTTCTCGAGATAGCCTACGTGTCTCCCGCCTGCCCCACGGGTGGGGACGCCACCCCAGGCATGTCCTTTTCATTGCAGGAGACATGACCGTCCAGTGCCACTACTGCACTCACTACTCCTCGGCCATCATTGTTGCCTCCTACCTGGTCCGGATGCCTCCCTTCACCCAGGCCTTCTGCTCTCTGCAGGTGAGCTTCCCTGCTCCCCTACACACACACACACACCACACACACACACACACACACACACACACACACACACACACACACACACACACACACACACACACACAAAGCTATCTCCCAAAGATTAAGAGCTAGGCTTGGACGAGGCAGGGCCCCCGCCCCCGGCTAGAAATCCAGTCTTGAGCCAGCGATTCCCACTTGACCCTGTGGCTCCAGGATTCCGGGCCATCCAGCTGAGGCAAGCTGCTCTTCACAGATATACCTGCATGTCTGCCCAGCAGTCTTGCAAAAAGGCTCTAAAAACTAAGGAATGAGATATGAGGAAAAAAATACTTAACATAAATAGGTTTTAGTGGAAAAGGAAAAACAGGAAGCTTGATGACTTCCTTGAAGGTAGGTGGTCAAAGCCTAGAAAAATAAACACGAAGGAAGAATGAAAAGAATATCACTTGTGACATCAGCATGCATAAAGCTATGCTAAGTACAAGCCTGAAGGCTTAAAAGTACAAACAAAATACTTTAATACTGAAGTGAACAGCTACACTAGAGAAAGAAACTCACCAATTTGCCTCCCCATGAACTAACTGACCATCATGCCAGCTTAGGGTCGCCAGATTCCACAAAGAAAAATACAGGCCCAGGTAAATCTGAATTTCAGATAAACAGTGATTTATACTAAAAAGTTATTTGTTGTTTCTCTGAAATTCAGATTTACCTGGGCATCCTGTGTTCCGTCTGGCAGCCCAATACAAGGTGAAAGTAGGCGAGTCTGACCCTCAGTGGATGGCAGTGTCCAAGGCACATGGGGTTGCTGGGACAGAGTCCCTCCTGGGCGGCTGATAAGTTGTTTTCTCTCTTCTCCCCTGACTGTATCACTGTAATCTTGCTTCAGGGTTATTCAGGGGCACAGGTTCTGACTAGGGAGAGCCGTTGGGTAGCCCAGCTGCAGACAGCTGGCTCAGCCAACTCCAAAGCGAGCACAGCACGGGGCCCAAGGTTAGGGCCTGTCTTGATTGAGGCCTTGCAAGGTTCCTGCGGAGAGGAAGGCATGACCACAGTGGGCTAACAGGCTGCTCAACTTGCAGGGACTCACCCTGACAGCCAAGCATCACCAAAGGAAGAACGTGAGTGTCCCAGGAATTGTGTGTTTTGGTCTGACTTCACCAGCAAGGTCGCTCCTTATGGTCACTCAGATGACCTTGACCCCAACACCAAAGGCCATTCTGGGTCAGCACTGAAGCCATCTCCTGAGCCCTGGGCAGGAACGGGTAGGCAGGGTCAAGGTGCTGTCTCCAGTTAGGAGCAAGATCCCTCCCGTTTTCTGATTCTTGGCGCAGTCCTCTCTCTCCTTGAAGGCATGGATCATCTAGACATTCTATAACCCCTGTCCCTGGAAATCCACTCAAAAATAACAAGTGTGCTTCCCCGGAGCCTTTCTCAGGCAACAAGCATTTTAAGTGAGTTTGGTTTGGAGAACAAACGGCCCCTGAGCTGTGCCCCATGCCAGGAATCCCGTCCAGCTGTTCCGCATCAGTCCACAAGGAGTGGCAATCCCGCTGACCATGATGGTGACGCCTCCCGTGACGGCTTCCCATCCAGGGAGTTCTGGGCGCTTGAAAAGTCTTCCCTTGCCCCTTCAGTCTCACGAATTATAGCCCCATCCCTACCTGTTACTAAGGGTCCTCTCTGTTACAAACGAGGAGGCAGACTGAAATAGAAACCGCAAACTGTGAGATTTCCATCCCAGCTCTACCACTTAATAGACAAAATGTTCTGCACGTTACTGTACTCTGGAAATGAGGGTTAATTACACACATCTCACCGGGCCGTTGAAATTAAAGGAGGAAATGTGGTAAAGCCCCTAGCTCAGGGCTGATGCTGTGAAGGTGATCAGTCATTGTTCTTCCCTCCTTCCTCCCGCCATCAGCCAGATCTCTTCTGAGCAGGCTTGGACTGGTGCAAGCTGCTCCTCTTTGGTTTAAAGTAATTCAAGACAGTCGGGACCGCCTCAGAGCATTCCAAATGGCATGAGCCGGATGAGACAGGTGTGCTGCAAACCTGTCGGGGTAAGGCCACTTTGAAGCTAGTCACAAGGGGTCGGAGCTTTTCTTAGCCAGGTTGGTCCAATGGTGACCAGCCCAAACTGGTTTGAGATAGTTTAAACCAGTGTGAGATGGTCAAAGGCACTTTTATCTTCTTTTATGTGTCACAAATGCAGTCATATTAGCTTGAGTTCTTTTGACTCCCTTGCTGAAGTCTGATGCGACTCCTGGTTTTTCTGGGTTCAAATCTATCAGTGGCACATTGGCTCGTCCGAGTTGAAATCTCCACGGTGCTTCTGAATTGGTGTTGCCTTCCTACTCTTAGCTGCCTCTTCTAGTGGGTCACAACTGGTCCAAGCCTTTGGGACGAGCAGAAGAACCAGCCGTCTTCCGCTTTTCCCTTAGCATAAAAGATGAATTTTAGTCTCAGGGGAATGTGTACAACAGTTACATCTGGGAGGAATGTGCTTGCCTCCCCTTTGGGAGTCCTGGGGCCTGTGCAGACCTCCTTAGGAACATTCTGGCATCTTCCTGGAGTCAGGCTTTTCCCTCCATCCCACTCTGCCTCCTCGGAGGCAGACTCATTTCTTCTCAGGAGACCTTTGCTTCACACCCTGTGTGGTGACAAGGAAAGGAGCCTCACTACATTCTCAGCAACCCAAGACTTCCGGCCCCCAACCCCAGCCTGGATCATGGAGTGGAGAAGAATAGGAAAGGTGGAGAGGTGCAGAAGCCAGGCAGCGAGGCCTTTCTCACTTATCTGAGAGCAGGGACGTGCGAATGTCCAGTATTTGCAGAGCTGGTGTACCTATAAGAGTCAGCATAAGGAAGTGCGTGCTCTTCCGTTCTGCATTAAACAAACTCTGCCTCTTGGCTATTACGTGACTAATGCAGAGTGACATGCTCACTCCATGGCTCAGCTGGGATGGCCTTGGTGTGGAGAGATGGTGCCTGTGAGTTCACCCCGTGTGGTCTGAACGCGGGTACAGCCTTCTTTGGGCCGTGGCCTGTCCACAGGGCACGGTGCAGAGGGGCGTGGACAGCCTAAGAATTGCAGTGTGACATATTCTAATTCCTAGGTATAAGGTTTCCTTTATTCTTTTCACGTTTAAATCTAATAAGGCTGGTCTTAGAATTGATGTCTACCTCTACTGTTGCTGTGTTTGTTTTTCTGCCTCAAATCTGTTATTACAATGATAGCCTCTTACAGTCCAGAAAGTGTGGTATACAGACAGTGTGACCTGAGCAGGTGGACATGCCGGCAGTGTGACCCGGGCACGGGTCGGTTATGTGCTCTGTTATCCCCATCCCTTGAGGTGTGAGACCACTGTCTGCCGAGCTGGGGGCTTGCCTCCCAGGATACTGTGATTCTCAGGAATCTCGCCTACTGGGAGCCAGTGTCTGTGAGCCTTCAGTCAGTTGAGCAACCGCAGGCCAAACCAGGCTGGGGCCACAGCCCAGGCCCCTGTTTCCACCCTGGCAAGAGCACCAGTTGCTCTCAGGCCTGAGCTGGGACCCAGCCTAGGCGGGGCAGAGCAAGGCAGCCAGCGCCCCAGCGAGGGCACAGTTCCGCTGCTGCTGTTTTGAATAAGAAACTGAAATCAAGTGCTGTGTTAAGTCACAGCCCGTGTGAAGTCAGCTGTTACCAGCAGTGGGGAAGGGTTTTCTGCGCCACTTGAGGTGAGACAGCTGGTTTTGTGTAAGACATATATGCCAACTGCAGAGAGAAGCAAGGGCCGTGGGCAGCACTTGGCCCACCACAGGCCATCCACTTAGGGGCTCCGTGGGTTCCAGCCCCGCGTGGAGTTGTGTCCATAATAAAGGTGTAACTGTTATTACACTGACTCAAGGGGGGGAGTGTTCGAAAAGGCACATGACAGAGTTGGCAGACCGGGCACAAAGTCCTGGCGCTAGAACTTTCTCACTGGTGGTGTTGAGTACCCGAGCCTCCGTTCCTCCTCCTTTGACCCCTGACTCAGTGGGTGATGAGGGCTAAGTGAGACTTGGGGCTGAGCTCCAGCATGAGAACTATTTGCTGTTGCCGTGCGCTCCGTAGGTGTGCACACTCCTCCCTTCAGCATAGGCAGTGCCTTCTTCAAAAGGCCACATCCTACAGGAAGGAAAGCTAACGGCTGCTTGGGGTCAGCCCGCCCTCAGTGGAGAGAGAGCAAGACAGACAAGGCAGCTGAACTGTGCATCAGCTTCCCAAATCCACGTCGGACCGGCAGCTCGCTGAGGGGGACGCCCAAGCCCGAGGAAGCCCGCACTGGCCCCTTTACTTCCTTGGTGGTGGTGTTGCCTCAAAACTGCCCTGAAGAACCTAGGGGTAAGATGGGAATAAAGACACAGACCTACTAGAGCATGGAGTTGAGGATATGGGGAGGGGGAAGGGTAAGCTGGGAAAAAGTGAGAGAGTGGCATGGACATATATACACTACCAAACGTAAAAGTGGGAAGCAGTGGGAAGCAGCCGCAGAGCACAGGGAGATCAGCTCGGTGCTTTGTGACCACCTAGAGGGGTGGGATAGGGAGGGTGGGAGGGAGGGAGACGCAAGAGAGAGGGGATATGGGAACATATGTATATGTATAACTGATTCACTTTGTTATAAAGCAGAAACTAACACACCATTGTAAAGCAATTATACTCCAATAAAGATGTTAAAAAAAAAAAACTGCCCTGACCACCCACACGCTACTTCCCTCCTGCCCCATCCCAGGACCCTGCCCCTCCTCACTTCCCCTCGTACCTCCCTTCTACTTCTAATAACTTCCACATCCTTCTTTTTCTTCTTTTGAGCCCATAGTTACCTTCCCCATGCACGCTGAGATCAGGGCCCAAGCCTAGGGTCGCTCCCGAGGTCCTGGTCTGCGAGGGGGAGGGAGGCAGCAGCTGGGCTCATTCAGTACCTCTTCCCGTGTGCCTGGCTCCAGCTGAGACATCACACACACGCACGCTCACCCACACTCTCTCACATGCGCGCACACTCACACACATTACATTGTTATCCAAAGTTTGCAGAGGAGGGCATGGGACATTAAAGGGACTAAGAGACTTCCCGGAGTCCACGCTGCAAGTGGCGCTGAAATGCCCTCCCAAGTCCTCTGGTTTTAAAGCTACGATGCTCTCTGCTCGCCCTGCACGCTGCCTCTTTGATGGACAAGCGACAGCCGCTTAGGTCAACTGATGTACTGACAGGGTCCTGTAAGTGAATTATTTACGTGGGATACTTTTAAATTACTGGAAAGGATATGAGAAGGGGTCATCAGGCTGCTCATAAAACCAGTCGCGTTATTTAGGTGTGGTGGTGTGTTGATTTGGGTCAGTCCCACTGAAGGAGGAATAGACTTTCCAGCACATGTTATCAAAACATCTGTGTTAAGTGTCCTGGAGCACATGCAGTTACTGGACTTCCCGTGGGTGTGGGTCAAGAACTGAATTTTTTTTCAACGTAGTTTCCCTACCCTGTTGGAGAGGGGTTTAAGAGTGTTACCACCGAAATGCCTGTCCAGGGACACAGGTGCACATAGACTCTGTGTCCTTGTGCAAAAGGAATAACACCTTAGATATAGAAACTCCTGTCAAGGTGTTACCAGTTTTAATCAATGCACCCTAATCCATGAACTTTACTCTGATTTTAACTCCAGTCAATCTTCAGCAACAGTCCTTGTTGGCCACTTCTTCCCTCATTATTTTGCTTTTAATTTTGATTCACCTCTTAGTAAAATTGAGCACCTCTTAAAGGATTTTGAGGAAAGATATCTAGGATTGTATTATTTATGAGCCCTTCAATATTCAGAATATCTTTCTGGTGTCTTTACATACGAGTGATGTCAGCTGTGCCTAAAATCTGAAGACTGTTACCTTTTGCTTCAGAAAACTCCAGACTTAGCCGCCTTGTCTTTTGGCTTTAATGTCACCTGGGAAAAGTCTTCTGCCAGTAAGAGGTAGCTCCTTTGTTGATAATAGTGGCCTTGCTATTACTTTTTTCGGTCTGTTTGGATACATGTAGGATTCATTATTCTTGATATTCACGAGTATCGGCGGAATCGATTTAGGAGCAGATCTTGGCCCAGTAATTCTCTCTGGTCACTTCGTTTCCATCCAACCTCTAGACCTAGTTTTGTTGTTGCTTTATTTTGTTTCAGACTTTCCTTATGGAGATAACTCTGCAAACCCTGATTGTGCTTCTCTGCCTCACTCCTTCTCTCCCTTTCTTTCTTCTATCATCTCTTCTTTTCCTCCTTCCTTCCTTTCCTGAGAATCAGGTCCTGGTGGGATTTCTCGCTGGGAGCCACCAGAGTTTGCGTCAGCCCACAGACTTACAATGACGAGTTACAAAGCAGCTCCACTTTTCCTTCCAGGGAATTTGGCATTTCTTTTGTATTGCAGAAGTGAGCAAACCCATTAATTTTGAAACAAATGTATGCAAATACATTTATTAATATAGGAAATAGGAAAATCAGTTATTGCTTCCTTTATAAATAATACAGGCTTAAGTTTTAAAGATATTACTTTTGCTAAAATGTATTAGACAGCTGTGAAAAAAATAACATTTTTCTTTGTGGTAATATCTTTAACCAGATTTGTAGCACTAACAATATTTCCTATGTATATATTATTTTTATTTAATACAGGTAATCTTTTTATTACCAAATCATATTGTTTCTCAGGAGATTACCATCAGCACTCATAAAAGCTGCAAAGGGAAAGCAGGACGACGAGAAGGCATCAATCTCCCGCAGACGTTAAGGCGTCGGCTGCAGATTAAATATGCGAAGCTCCTAAGACATTTCAATGAGCGACTCGTTAGGGGCAGATTTATTTAGAATCACTCCCCCTCATTTTGTTTCCCTTTCAATTTGAATCTGATGGTGGGCGTCATCCCCTAGTTTTAACCAAGAGCAAAGCCATCTTGGAGAAAAGCCACATCTTTAAGCTGAGCAAGAACTGTGTTTGGTTGCAAACCCAGGGGTTACTGGGGTTCTTGGTGTCCCTGACCCTGTGCAGAGAATGACTCATGGGTTTCACTGGATCCTCACATCTGACCCAGAAAATTGACCAGCCTGCCAGGATGCCCTGATGTGGCCTCCCTCAGGTGTGTGGCAGGTTCTTCCTTCTCAGAAAGAGCTGAGTCCCCTTGGCCACACATAATAGATCATATGCCCCAGGTCCGGGATTCCCCCCGGTAACCGGCATGAGGGCAAAGCATGCCCTTTGGAGTTGCATCCATG
The DNA here is from genome assembly GCF_039906515.1 of Pseudorca crassidens. NCBI lineage: Eukaryota > Metazoa > Chordata > Mammalia > Artiodactyla > Delphinidae > Pseudorca > Pseudorca crassidens. The sequence goes on along the minus strand of NC_090311.1, from coordinate 46,610,983 downwards.
GGTTTTGACCCCAGGTCTTCCATCCATTTCTTTTGGAAAAATTAATAAACTTTGAGAAGCCTCAGTTTTCTGGCCTGCAAAATGGAAATACCAATTCCTTCCTGATGCACCTTCTGTGAGGACAAAGAGAGAGTATCTCTGCGTGTGTGAAGTGCTCGCGTATTCTTTACCCTTCGTCCGCTGCTGCCGATGGGAAATCTCGGGCCCGTGAAGATTGAAGGGAGCTGGTGGGGCCGAGGAGGGTGCTGGCATTCTGGGTTCTCCGCCTTTGTTCTTGGGGCCACATGTGCATTCTGCAGAGGGTGGCAGAAAGAAGGCAAGTTCTGGCTGTACAAAAAAGGCCCGGTTTCTATGGGGACAAGTGAACTGTTGAATTCCAGGGAAGAGGTGTCCCTTGGGCGTCCCTAAACCTAAGCAGACAGACCCGTATCCCAGTTTCAGAAACTCTTTTCTGAAGTTCCTCTGCCTATAGCGTCTTCAGTTCTCCAACGGGCACCTCTCTGCCTCCTCCCAACCCTCAAGATCACCTGATGAATAAGGGTAGCGTCAACTGAAGAGATTTGACAATTCAGATGAGAGGAGCAGAGAATCCAAAGAAAGAATTTGCCTTAAGTCTAAATTGGTCCAATCCCCGTTGCCAAGCTCGGGACTGCATCGAGCCACCTGTGGAAATGGGCCTTGGAAACAAGGCTGGCCTTGCTGGGAGCTGCAGGCAGCACCATATGCCTGCAGTTCTCCATCCTCAGACCTGTTCTCGCTTGTCAAGGCTGCTATGTTCCGTGCCACCAGGGCCCTGGCCTGACCTGCTTTCCTCGCAAGGTCTTTCCCTCTGCTCAGAACATTGACGTTTTCTCTGTCACTAGGCTCACACGCAGGATGCCTGACCGACTCCTCGTCCTGTAGCTGGTCCTTTGTATCCTGTCTTTATGCCTGATTCAGAGCTGACCCTCGGCAAATATGGGAGATGATCAGATGCATGACTGTGGTTTCCTGTCTCTGATCTGAACTCCAGTTTTCAAGCTGGGAAGACATTGCTCCCTTTATCACAGTGGATCACGCACCCTCCATGGAAGCTCCTGTTGTAGGGTTCCAGAGAGTGGTTGAGGGAATAGATGCCTGAAGAAACCATCACACGCATGCATGGACTGACTCACGCACGTGTGTGTGGGGGTGATCGAAAGGTTCTAACGGCGAAACCCGTGCCTCGGGGACAGAGTGGACGAAGGGGGCCCACCCTAGTGACGCCTGTGCACCCCGAGTTCTCACCACATGCGGCTGATCGTGTCGCCCCTTTTCTGCTTAGGGTGGAAGCTTTGATGTGGCGGATAGAATGTTCCACAGCATGAAGAAAGCATGGGAGTCAGCCTCCAGAGAGAACATGAGTGACGTCAGGGAGCTGACCCCGGAGTTCTTCTACCTGCCCGAGTTTCTGACCAACTGCAACGCCGTGGAGTTTGGTGAGTAGAGCCGGGGAGAGGCTGCAGGGGCCGGGCAGCTCGTGGGTCATGAGATCAGTGTCTTTGCCGAGCAGCTAAACACACAGGCCCTCGCCAGACCGATATGATGGGCAGATTGCCGTGAGGCCTCCACTGGGTGGCGGCACCTCACAAGGAGGTGGGAGCTGAGGAAGGACACAGCCCCAGGGCTGCAGGACCACCAAGCCATGGTCCTACCCACGACCTCCTGCCGAGAGTCCCCAGGCCTCAGTCTGCAGTGAGGCAGCGAGCAGGGGGCAGGAGCCCTTGCTGATAGTCACGCCTGGCCCTTCCCTGCTGTGTACCTCAGGCGAGCCCCAGCCCCTCTCTGCCCCATTTTTCTCCACAAAGTCCCACAAATGGGTTAGCCTGGGCCCTGTGAACAGGACCCAGAGATCCTGCACCTCCCAGCACAGACTGCTAGGGTGTCCATGGGCAGTGGTATGGGCACCCTTGGTGGTTCCTTCTCTTTCCTGCCCTCCAGGCCCCACTCCAGGATAAGCCATGCTTTTTTACCTGTTGCTTTAGAGGAGGGACAAAAATTTCAGGAAGCCCCAGTGGGCAGGTCCCCTGGTGACTACATGTACCTTGGGAGCCTCCATTGTAAACATCAGGGTGGCTTGTGGAGGGGGTGTGTGGTCAGAACCCCCAGCAGGGTGTGGCCCTCCCCACCCAGAGGTGCGGGATGGACTCACCCACCCTGAGGAGGGCACTTGTGAACCAGTGCCAGCAGACACCTGGTGCCCCAGAGCTCCCCTTCCTCAGGGCCCTCCTTCTTCCTCCAAACAGCACATGTGGGCCTGCACCTTGAGCCAGACCAGGTGCGGGCCCAGGGGAGCACAAGGGAGGAGACCCAGCCCTTGACTCGAGCACCCACCTCTTGTGCAGTGGTCTGCAGACTGAATACCAGTGGAGCATTCAGAACATGCCCAGGCCCAGGCCTGTCGAGTCTGAGCCCGTGGAACTGGGTGGCCTCGGCAGTGTTCAGATTCTCAGATGCTTCACGTGCATCAGGGATGAGAACCTGACAAATGTAAAGGGTAGTTCCCACAAGATGTGATGAGATCCATGAAAGGAGTAAATCAGGGATGGTGGAAGCTGAGAGGAGGGGTCCCAGCCGACCTGAGGTGAGGGGGCCGCTGGTGGGAGGCACCAGCCCTCCTTGGAGGTGGAGGCTGGCTCTCTGCCGAAAGGGAGGTGCTCAGCAGCAGAAATGACCTGCACAACAGGGACCATGTGTCCTCAGGGAAGTCAGGAAACCAAGTGGCTATTAAGCACATACTGCATTCAGGCACGTTTTAGACACTGAGGATTTAGTGGGTGTCCTGGGGCGGATTGCCCTGAAGGTGTTTATATTCTTTGTGGGGACAGGGGTAGGAGATAGAAAGCATAGACAAAGAAATAAGCTAAATACTCTTCAATGCTGAGAAGTCCTATAAGGAAAGAAGGTAGGAAAATGGTTTGAGGTGACTTAGAGACCCTGTGTTACTGTGGTACCCAGGAAGGAGCTGCCTGAGGAGGTGACAGGTGAGCTGAGACTGAATGATGAGAAGGGCCAGGCCAGGCCAGTCCTGCAGGCCAGAGAGAGAGGACGTTTTCACCCCAGTTGCACCATGAGGGCTCTGGAGGGTTTCAGCAAGGCTATAGCTTGTGTTTACTGAGCAACCATCATATGCGTGGAACTATTCTAAGCATGTTATGTGTATTTTCTCTTCTAATCCTTGTACCAGCCTGGGAGGTAATGGGTAGGAAAGTGACTCCCCAGGAGGTTAAGCAACTTGCTCAAGGTTGTGTGGCTAATGGGGAGGAGAGAGACTCGGGCTTGAAGCCAGGCTCCTCTTCTTGGTGTCTGGGGAAGGTCCCTCCGAAAACCTCCTATCTTAACTTTAAAGTGGAGAGAAAATGCATAAATTATAGAGTTGAATGAAGAGTCAATAAGACAATGCGTGCCAAGCACCTAGCATAGTGCCCTAGCATAGCGGTAGGTGCTCAAAATACGATAGCGTTCATTGCTACTGCTATTACCTCCTTATTTAGCACCGTATAAAAAGCACCTGGATGAAAAGGCCTAGAGCAGAGGGGAGGAAGACGCACAGACGATGATGACACAATAATCATTTTATGCGCGGGCACTACCTGGAAGCAAGTAGGGTCTTATGGAAGCCTGAAGGGGTGGAAGGCTTAGAACCCCAGTAGGAATATTCCAGGCAGAAAGGGTGGGGTCACTCCCCACAGAGGAGGCAGGAAGCAGTGTGGTCTATGCAAGAATCGTAGTACTAGACAGCTCAGTATTTACACTCCTTGGTTCCTAGCCCAGTTTGGGCTCCCATTTATCCAAAGCCTTGCTCTTTCTCGCCCCATTCAGGCTGCATGCAGGACGGCACAGCACTGGGGGACGTGCAACTCCCTCCCTGGGCTGATGGGGACCCACGGAAATTCATCAGCCTGCATAGACAAGTGAGTTGAGTGGGGTCATGGCAGAGTCCCTGGTATCCTGAATGAGGACCTCAGGGTGCCCTCAGTGTTCATGGAGACTTTCTGCCCGAGTGGATGGCTGTGATAAGCACTTCTGAGGCTCTTATATCTGGAGGGCCCAGAGAAGCAGCTGGGTCCCGTGCCCCGGATTGGCAGGAGAAGGCTTGGGTTCTGGGCTCTTTTAAGAGCTCCATTAGGCTTTGCCCTTGTGCCAATTGTTGTGGGACTCATGGGGGAAGCAAATTCAGATTCTTGTTGGATGGAGGGCAAGTCAGTGCCCTTAGCCAACTCTACGCACAGGGCCAAGCCCTGGGCCATGTTGCCCAGTATAGGTCAGGGGGCTGGAGGCTCCAAGGGGCTCCCACTGGCCAAAAGATTTGCCAGGACTGGGGAGGCCTTGACTTATAATGCAGAAAGGCTGATGTGGGTAGAGGCCAGAGGCCATTTGGGGTCACGTATCCTGGATCAAATACCTGCGTTAGCATAAACACATGACAGCCTGTTCAATGTCAACATCATTAGTCATCAGGGAAACATACACTAAAACCACGAGGTGCTACTACACATGCACAAGAATGGCTAAAATTTAAAGTACTGCTAAAACCAAGAGTTACGCAAGAATGTGGAGCAAGCAGAATTCATCATGCATAGCTGGTGGGGAAAAAATGGTATAGCCACTTTGGAAAAGAGCTTGGTCATTTCTTATGAAGTTGAAGATGCTTTTGCCGTATTGCCCAGCAATTCCACTCGTAGGTGTTTACCCAAGAGAAACGGAAACTTGTCCACAGAAAGATGTGTACATAAATATTCATCAGTTTTATTTATACTAGTCAAAAAGAAAAGACAACCCAAATGTCTATCACTGGTAAATGGCTAAACAGGTGATACATCCATACAATGGAATATTACTTAGCAACAAAAAGGAACAGATTATGGGTACATGAACCAACAGGATGAATCTCGAAAGCATTGTCCTGAGCAAAAGTAGCCCCAACCCAAAGCTCCATATACTGTGGGATTCTATTTTTGTGACTTGTTTGAAAAGGTAAACTGTGGAAGCAGAAAGCAGGTCAGGGGTTAGTCTGGGTAGGAGATGAGCAAAAAGGAGCAGAAGAGAACTTTTTGAGTTGACGTAAATATTCTATATCTTGATTATGGTGTTGGTTACATGACTAACATGCATTTTTTAGGACACATTAAACTGTACATTTAGGGCAAATTTTATTGGCAGCAGGCCTGACTAGTAACAACAAAGCTGTGTCTTTTCCTCTGTCCTTCTCCCTTGGCGAGGAGAAAGTTCTTCCCTGGTTTATCCTTGCCTCTGGGAATTCGGTAACGGCAGTCATCTCACCTCCTGCGGCATTACCCATGTGTGGCCTTCTCAAAACCACTTTGGCCATGTGCCTCAGAAAATTAACCTGGCCCAGGTGACCTGATTTTCCCAAGCCCAAGTGTAAGTGTGCATGTCCTCCCAAAGGATCGATAAGGGGAGCCCAGACAATTCCAAATGAACATCTTTGGGTTCTGGGGACCAAGCTTTGGAGCTGGGCTCTACTCAGCAGAAACATGTGCCATCTCTCAGGTGAACTGGGACATCAAAACACAGGCCCACATTCCTTCTTTTTTTTTGCGGTACGCGGGCCTCTCACTGTTGTGGCCTCTCCCATTGCGGAGCACAGGCTCCGGACGCGCAGGCTCAGCGGCCATGGCTCACGGGCCCAGCCGCTCCGCGGCATGTAGGATCTTCCCGGACCGGGGCACGAACCCGTGTCCCCTGCATCGGCAGGCGGACTCTCAACCACTGCACCACCAGGGAAGCCCCCACATTTCTTCTTGCTCAAGGTTATTTTATGGACTGGACAGGCTAGTCAGACCTGTTGTGCCACACTAGCTGGAGGCAGGAATCAGGTGGTCCTCAGATGGACTGCATGTCTGCTGCTTAGTGCTCATCCAACCCAGGGAGGCATCCCTCATCTTTCCTGTGCTGATCTGGCGTCCTGAACCACATGACCCGTCCTGATCTGGGCAGAGGGCCCATGAGTCCATGAGACACCTGTGTTTTTCATGCTCTTTGGGTTTTGGTTCCAGGCTTTGGAAAGTGACTTTGTCAGTGCCAACCTGCACCACTGGATAGACCTCATCTTTGGGTACAAGCAGCAAGGGTCAGCCGCAGTGGAGGCTGTTAATATCTTCCACCCCTACTTCTACGGCGACAAAATGGACCTCAGCAGCGTCAGTGACCCCCTGATCAGAAGCACCATCCTGGGGTTCGTCAGCAACTTTGGACAAGTGCCCAGACAGGTACAGCGTGCCGTGGCCTTCGTCTTGCTTTCTTAAAGGAGTGTGTGCAGGATGAGCTTGGATGGGAGGGAGAGTGAGGAGTAAGCAAGGACTGGAGAGGCAAAATGGTCCTCAGTCATCTCCCTGCGCCTTTGATGTCACGGCTCAACCCTCCATTACCATCTGATGTCGATGGAGGTGATGATATCGTTAATGATAATGATGAAGGCAACATCCATCTGTGACCATGTGATAGACTCTATGATAAACACACAAGATATAATTCTTTATATGTGTATCTACCCTGTAGGGTTGTTGTGAAGATCCAACGAGTTAAGATACCAAGTGCTTGAAAGTGCCTGAAACACGATAAGCCTTCAACAAATATTAGTTATTCTTGTGATACCTCACTGAATCCTCTCATAAGCTCTGGGTATGGGGATTGTACAGATCAGGAAACTGAGGCTCAGAGAGGCTAAATAAATAACTTGCCTACAGTTGTACCATTAGCAGGTGACAGTGGCGAGATCTCACCCCATCTGTCTGGCTCCAAAGCCTATGCCATATTGGCCCCATTGTGAGAGCATCCAAATTCTGCCCCAGGGCCCCTGGTGAAATGGTAGGGGCCTTACATGGGCCTTTGGCTCCATCACCTCCATCCGCATCAGGATGGTCCCGTAGTGATGTGAGGCTGTGCCTTTACAATGACATCCTGATGCTTATTTAACTGATCTCAGCCCTCTTCAACTTCACACTCCCATTTGGTGTAGTGATGTTTTATCCCTGAGCACAGCCATCTGGGTTCAGAAGCACAGCCCCACGGACTGTGGGGTCCCAGCCTGGGCAGTCAGGAACCACACTAGGAAATGAGTGCGTAGACCCAGTCAACTCCAGAACCATCCTGGGCATCAGCTTTCCCCACATGGAACCATGAGGCTTGGACGGGCTCATCTAATAACATCTCTTCTGTCTGGCCTTATTGTGACATGCCCAGGTTTGCTCAGCTCCTAGGTAAGGGAAACGTGGAAGGGCCTGAGGGTGACTTGGAGAACAGACCGCACATCCAAATGCGGGTTTGGCCAAGGAAGGCTTTGTAGAAAGGAGAGAATTGCAGGAATGAAGGTTGGGTAGCCAAATAGTTTCATTTTTTTAATTTTAAAAATATTATAATACAGATAAAACAAGTAATTCAAAGTAGCAGTCCACAAGCAAAAATATTTTCACATCAGTGGGGTCATGGAAATCACACAATTTAAATTCTGGTTTTGCTTAATAAGATATTATATGAGCTTGTCAAAAATATTTCTAACAAATCATCAGAATTAGAATTAGAATTCCTCAAGTGGTCCCAGCCTGAAGACAAGATTGAAATGCTTCAGGACCACGCACTGTTCTATCAAGGGGCTGTGCCTGCAAAAACTGTTACAGGGACCCAGCCTGTGGTGCTTTCGTGATTCTGCTGTGAAAGGAGAACATTCTTTAATGCTCATTTAAAAATCATCCTTCTGATTTCTGTTTGTATTGGTCACCCACCCAGCTTTTCTAGACAGTCTAGCATCTGATCTAGGGTTACAACTGAACCAAGGCTGCTCCGAGACCCCCGGGCTGCCTGCTGAGCCCCACCTCTGCCTGTGCACCCAGCCGAGGCCAGCTCCCCCCATATCATGGCGCCCCATGGATGTTTCCATCTGGGAGCAGAGGAATGTGCTGGATGGCTGGAGAGAGCAGCCCGGCGCAAGCCCAGTCTGGGAGGGGAGGGTGGAGAGCTGGAGCTGGCCTCAGCTGCACTCTCTGGCCCAGCAGCACTTCATGCTTTGTCGAGTTTGGCATTAGGGACAATTTGACAGCAGAGATCTAAGAAAAATGAAAATAAGAAAGGCTGCTAATGGGGTTTGCCTGTGCTCTTTGGAATAGTTGAGAGGATGCTATTAAAGGATTCTGTGTTGATGCCCAGATGGGTGGGCCTGCAGAGAGTGTGTAAGGAGAAGGGGAAAATATGAGAAAAAGCTCAAGCAAATGAAGACAGACGTGATCTACGGAGGAAAGGGGATCATTCTGACCCTATGACATGAGAGGCAGCTCTCCCGGGGATCAGGGGCTCCAGCTTGGAGAAGAAGACAGATTTGGCAACCAGGAGGGCTCTCTGCCAGCCCTGCGCCCTGACCTTGAGAAAGTAGAGCCCCAGGCCTTTCACCGGCAACATCCGAAGGTCGAACCAGATGGTTTTGTTTCAGCTCACCTCAGCCCAGGCAGCTCCCAGGGCAGAGGAGCAGCTGCGACTTGCCTGAGGACAACTCCCCTTCTGTCCATCTGTCCTAATGACCCGTGCGGTGCGTGTCTGTCTCCTTGCCTCTGCAGCTCTTTACTAAACCCCACCCGGCCAGGACCACTGCAGGGAAGGCTTCCCCTGGAAAGGACGCCTCCACACCTGTGAGCGTGCCCGGTCACCCACAGCCCTTTCTCTACAGCCTGCCGTCGCTGAGACCCTCCCAGGTCACAGTCAAAGGTGAATACCTGGCCCTGCTTCGTTTGGTGCCCTGTCCCACAGCTGTCCCCTCAGTGACCGGTGTTCCTCTGGAGGTTCAGAGGCACAGGCCCAGGCAGGGGCTTGGGGGCTGATTCTGCATGGCTGTGTCTCCAGGCGTAATGGGAATCTGGGGAGACCTCTGCTCTGGAAGTGTCTGGGACCGCCTCTGTTACACCCTGACTTCTGAAGACTCACCAGTCTGTCTGTCTGTCTGTCTCTCTGAGACATGCACCCCCTCTCTTTCACGTAAGACACATATATGAACACACACATGCAAACACAACACACACACACACGTGCGCGCACACACACACACCCCTCCTCACCTCCAGAGCTAAGTGAGAGGTCCCAGGTTTCCCAAGGGAGGGTTCCAGCCCCCACTCTCGGCACCCGCATTCACTGTTGCTCCTGAGCCTCCAGGTGGACCGGCAGCCACTGGCCAGGAGCATGTGCCCTGGGGCAGATGGCCCGGCTATGAGCCCCAGCCCTGCTTCCTAGAGGAGCTGAGTGTGTGTGAAGTCTGATGTCTGTGCCACCCTGGGGCCTGCACTGCTTTGGGGATGTCTCACCACCTGGAATAATTTTCTGGTCCCAAGGAGTATAAGGTCAGGTTTTGGGGGGGGTTTTCTTTTGAAATCCAAGAACAGTGTCCTTGGCATCTCCATACAAATACTGCGCACTAACCGATTGCATGACTGGACCTCCACCTCCAGACCTGCTAGAGTTGGTGCGTGGAAGGGGCAGGAAGGGCAGAGCCCCCAGGCTCCTCTGGCTGTGTGCTGTCTTCCCCAGAAGCCTGGGCTCCTCCTCCCTTGGCATCAGTCAGAAAGAGACACTCAAGACCTGCATGGCCACATGCATCTTGTATGTGCTAAGTCTGGGGAGGGACCCGGGGCCAGCGTGTAACGTGGCCCCGGAGGGAGGCCCAGGAGGGAGGTACCTTGATGAGGAGCGGCTCGCGCCTGGGCAGGCACTTTGCCAAGTCGGGGTTGGCTGCGCATGGCTCCTCTCTGGGCCCAGCTAAAGCGGGTGTTGCCCTTTGACAAGTCGGCTCCGCCGTACTGACTGGGGGGCAGATATGTACCTTTTCTCTCTAGGCTCGGAATCCCCCAAAGGAGCCATCGGCCACATTGTTCCTACGGAGAAGACCATCCTGGCCGTGGAGACGAACAAGATGCTGCTGCCTCCTCACTGGAGCAGGACCTTCAGCTGGGGCTTTGACGACTTCAGCTGCTGCCTGGGCAGCTACGGCTCTGACAAGGTGAGTGGTGCCGGGGCGCAGGGCAGCCCCAGGGCCGCAGCCTCCTTCCGGTTGGGGCATAGGTGGTAAGGAGACAGGCGAGCCCCAAGCAGCCATGGTCACCCACACCCCTTCCTCCACGTGGCTGTGCCCCCAGCCTGCGACTGTCACCCAGTGTGGGCAGAAAGTCCTGGGGGCTCCTCCAGCCCGGGTCACAGCTTAAACTCAGAAGGGACATGCTGAGTATTCGGCTGCCGCCAGAAGCGAGCCACGCAGTTGCTCGTCCTCTACCCCTGCTTTAGGCCATCCACTTATGTCTACCTTCTTGATGTGGCCCTGGCTACCTCTGGCCTCCTTTGCTACCCTCGCTCCTCTCCCACCCTATCACGTGGCATGAATTCCCTACCCACCAAGCTTCCTCGCCCCTCCCTAGCCTTCCCCCACCTCCTTCACGAGGCAGCCTGTGAAACTGGTCCGAGATGTCACCCCTTCCTGAAAGCTGACTCTGACTTTCCCAGGCCCACGGGGCGTTTTTGCTGTGTCCCCATAGCCTCCTGCTCCCTTGTCTCTCCCCACCTGCTCCTTGTGTGGTGTGAGCTCTTTGGGGACAGACCTGGACGGCCTGGATTTCGTCACCAGGGCTTGTCACGTCCCTCGGCTCCCACAGCACGCAGGCAGGCAGGCTAGCGGCACCATCCAGCCCTGCCTGCACCCCTCCGTCGCCCTGTCCCAGCTCCCTGCCCTGTGCCGGCTCTGGCACCAGTGCTCATCCCACTCGTCTAATCTCCCGCAGATCCTGATGACGTTCGAGAACTTGGCCGCCTGGGGCCGCTGTCTGTGTGCCGTGTGCCCGTCCCCCACGACCATCGTCACCTCTGGGACCAGCGCCGTGGTGTGTGTGTGGGAACTCAGCATGGCCAAAGGTCGCACCACAGGCCTGCACCTCAAGCAGGTACAGTGCCTCTGCAGGTGGGGCGCCTTGGGCAGGTGTGGTGGCTCAGGGCAGGTGTAGTACCTTGGGCAGGTAGGGTGCCTCAGGCAGGTATGGTGCCCTAGCGTGCTCCAGCTCCCGAGCACTGAGAGCCCTGTCTCCCTTGGGAGCAGAGAGCACAGTGAGACACTGAGGGCAGCACATGGCTCTGTGTCACTCAGGGGCACGGTTTCATGCCCTTGGATGGATTTAACAAGCTCACAGGGCCAGTGCCTCCATGGAGACCCACACCTCGGTGAGAGAGGCTGCTTACACGTGAGGGCCAGTGAAACTGGGGTGGTTTTCTTTTTTTTTGCACTAAGGGTCATGTTTGAACATTTGTCACGGGCACCTTTATGTGAATGGCCTCATTTTACCTCCTCAACAACCCTGTGTCCCCATAGCCTGTGGGATAATATAGGAATCATTATCATCCCTACTTCACTGGTGGAAAACCACGTGCAAGGAAGTTAAGTGACATGTCCAAGATCATAGAGCCAGAAAATGAAAGACTATCTCAGAACAGGGGGGGTTGTGGCGGAAGCAGAGGGAAGAGACCTGGAGGCAGACAACTCTTCTGGTCTTACCTCGCAAACCACGGCTGCTCGGAATAATAAACGGAGAGTGGAACCGGCTGCTTGCTTAACTCTGCACATTAACCATAATCTTGGAAAGCAGGTATTGTTAGTCCCACTTTTAGATAAGGAAACTGAGGCTCAGAAAGGTCAGGGTTGCCTTTTAATCTAGGTTTGTCTAACTCTAAGTCTAGTGCTTTCCCCTGTGTATGCTTGAACTTGCTGGAGAATATCGCTAGGGGACATTTCCACCTCCAAAATGCAATTCACGTTTACATCTGTGTTTTAGTGAACCGTATAGCCCCAAAGTAACAAAAAAACGTTAACCGTACAAGGCTCACCACTGACCAGATTTCCTAAACTCAACATGTTTCACTGGAACTGATTCTGGGTTTCTCTGGATGCTTTTCTAGTCACTCAAATCTCCCCAGAGCCTGCCCTTGTCCCCCGGCTCCACCCCCAGCACTCGCGTGGTGCACAGCGACAGGCACTCAGTAAACGTGAGGTGAAGGAATGAATGTGTCAGTGCTGAGGGAGCTGGTTAATCCTGCAGAGGCGGTGGCATCTGCTGAGAGGCAGCTATGTAGGTCAAGTGCAGGCTGCCTTCACCCAGACTCTCACGGGAAGTCCTCCCAAGCCAGCCTTGGAGCCCCCTGTCTTTTCACATCTTCACCTTCCTGACCTATGTGAAGAGACTGTGCACTACCATTATGGGTGTGGAGCATCCCCCTCCCCCAGGCATCACTCCGGGGACAGCAGGAGATCCAGCCCAACCCCAAAGCCACCTTGGGGAGCCGGGGAAGTGACCCACCCCCCATCGCCGCTCCAAGGTCCTGTTTAGTGGCGAAGATGCAGCGTAAAAACCCCGGTACTGACAGCATAACACATAATTTATCATCCTCTCCTAGTTATAAATCAAGAGAAAAAGGGTATCCCACAAGCTCTTGTTTCCTAAGCAAAATAAAACACTTTATCATTTACCTACAGAGGCTGACCTGGCCTTGGGGATCCCCCAGATGGGAAGCTGCTCAGAGGGAGGTCTGTCCCTGACTTGTAGACTTGTAGGCAGAGAAGTCATCATTAAATAGCTTCATTAACAGTTTAAGTGTTTCTTTTCTAAAAATATTACAACATTAAAGACAAATTTCAAAGTTAAACAGTTTTCTATAATCTGTATAAAAGTTCTCATTGTTGCATACTGCCACCCCCAGATATACATATTTATACCATTCTGATCACTGTGTAGATACGTTGATTCTATTTTCACCCAGTGTATCAAATTGGGTCCTCTTTTCTACAGTCTCTGTAATTTACATTTCAATTGTTCCATATTATTCCATCTCCATAAAATTATATTTCAGTTGTTTTATGTCAAGGCACCACAGTTTAATAAACCATTTCTTCTAAAACTAGACAGTTACATAGCTTCCAATTTTAACTTTTAAATAGTGCTTCAGAAAACATCTTATATAGATTGCTGTTTGCTTCTGATTAATGGTTTCCTTATAGTAGATTTCAAGAAGTGGAATTTCAGCGCGGTGACATAACGCTTTCTATAATGGTTCTGTCGCTTTACAGTGCCACCACAATTAATTAGGAATACCCGCCTCACCACAACATATCCAGCGTGGGGAATTATTTTCAGAGGGTTTTATTTTACTTTATTTTATTTATTTTTTGCTACTTGAGTTAGGTATAAGGTGATATAGTGGAGTTATTTTAATTGGCCGTGGAGAAAGGTATTATTCTGAGAAAACAGAAGAGACAATGGAGAACATTTAAAATCGCTGTCCTCCATCATTTTTCCCCAGGCCTTTCCAGATGGGGAGTGGTGCTGGCTGCCTCCAGGTGCTCTAGTTTCCTGGCTGGTGGGAGGCAACAGCCTTACGTAGGTGGACAGTGCCTGTGCGTGCAGTGGTCCCTCACTCCAGCGCCTCCCCTGCAGAAAGCCGGCAGCCCCGGCTCCAGTAACGGACAGCTCACACAGGCTCTGGGCTCACAGCCTCTGTCTCTGAATCCGCAGCACATGCACCTGGGTCCCCTGGCGTGCACTCTCTGGAGTGGTCCTATCCCCTGCGGTCAGAACTTAGCCATCAGGCATAGTTCGTTCTGGGAGGACCACCAGGAAGCTCCTGTCAAACCCTCTGCTTTCCTCTATTCATTTAGACAGTTTCCACTTCCCTAGTATGAATCCAACCTTCTTCCGTGGGTCACATCCAGAACCTTGCCAGCACCATCTGGTTGATGCCGTGTTAGGACCCATGGAGCACAAATGGGAATCTGTGGCAGAACTTTTAATTGCTATGACCAGGCAAAGTGACAGCTTAGAAAAATGACGCTCAGCCTCATTGACCCAAATGAGTGAGTGGTGGACGGTCCTGGGGGTGGAGATTCACCACTAGGTGAGGCAGGGTAGTCACGTTTTAGAACACCACCTCCGCACTTCTCAGGCTGATTCCAGAGGACAGCAGGCACGTGTGTGCACGACAGCTCTCAGACCAGGCTTAGCTGGCAGCCTCTGGGACAGCTGTGATGGAAACTGTGCCGCTGCCAGCAGCAGTGGGCCTGGGGGTACCAGTGTGCCTGGCAGGCCTCCCCAGTGCCTCAGGAACGTGTGCCCAGGGAGCAAGGCCGCTGGCCAGGTCTGGACACGTAACCATCCATAAGCCAAGCCAGACCCTGCACAGGCCAACCTGAGGGCCAAGACTGAGGCCCTGAGTCACCGGCTGCTAGGAAGCGAGACTGGATATGAACCCGGATCCTTTGGACTTGAAAAGTCAACACCTTTTAAACTATGACCTGACCTCCCTGCCTTCTTCCCAGTTTAGTTTCCAGGGGCATGTGTGTTTCTGAGGTTCCCTTAGTGTGATGCTCAAACTTGAGCATGCCTGAAAAATCCCTGGACAGCTTGTGAAAACCCAGGTTTCAGGGCCCCACTCCCAGAGTTTCTGATTCAGTAGATCTGGGTGGGACCAAGAATTCACATTTCTGACAAGTTCCCAGATGATGCTTGTGCTGCTGGCTGGGACCCCACACATTACAAGTCAGTGCCCTTTGCATATTAATAGCGGTGTGTGTTGCTTCTGGATGCAAGGTAGTGTAGGAGAGCACAGAGCATGAGGATGCTGCTGGTGTCTCTGTCTGGGTTATGATGAAAGGACTGCTGACTCTCCCCAGCTGAGTGTCAACCCTGGAAAGTGATGGTACTGAGAAGCCAGCCATTGACCCATGAACACACACACACACACACACACACACACACACACACACACACACACACACAGACTTTGGAATCACTGAGTCACTCTGAGTCTCTGTTTCCTCATCTGGGGCCCAACAGTAAAAGGGAGAGTGGAACATCTCCCCAAGTAGCTGGGTTAAGGGTCCCTCGCATAACGTGTGGTTCCGTCCCCTGTCGCTAGGCCTTGTATGGACACACACAGGCTGTCACATGCCTGGCAGCATCGGTAACCTTCAGCCTCCTGGTGAGTGGCTCCCAAGACTGCTCATGTATCCTGTGGGACCTGGACCACCTCAGCCGTGTAGCCTGCCTGCCCACCCACAGGGAGAGCATATCTGCCGTTGCCATCAGCGATGTGTCGGTGAGGCCCCTCTTTCTCAAATGTCTGTGTCCTCAACATGTCCATGATTCTGCACGCTGGCGTGGTGGCCAGTGCCCCGAGAGGAAACCTAGGGGCAAAGACCACCCCAGAGTATTGGGAGACCCCAGATGTGTGGAACATTCTCTACACAGGCAGAGTAGAGCCATCAACGAGTCTCAATTTGGGTCTTGATTTTATTTTTTTGCTTCTTTATTTTTTTTCCTTCAGTGGCTGGGGTAGTGGGAGGTGTCTGTTCTAACACAGGCGTCAGGGAGTTGGAGCAGGAAGTTGGCTTTGGTGAGAGATCTTCTGGGTTGCCTGACTAATTCAGCTAGCTGACTGCAAATCTGTGTTGACTCAGCAGGTGCCTCTGGTCTCCAAGGCAGGAAGTGCCTCTGCTTGTCCCTCCATGCTGGCTACCAAAGATAAGCCTGTCAGGAACGTGTGTGTGTGTGTGTGTGTGTGTGTGTGTGTGTGTGATAGACTAATACATATATATATATATATATGTATATATATATCAGTGTATACATATATCAGTGATATATATCAGTGTATACCTATATCAGTGATATATATCAGTGTATACATATATCAGTGATATATATCAGTGTATACATATATCAGTGATATATACATATATCAGTGTATACATATATCAGTGATATATATCAGTGTATACATATATCAGTGATATATACATATATCAGTGTATACATACATCAGTGATATATATCAGTGTATACATATATCAGTGATATATACATATATCAGTGTATACATACATCAGTGATATATATCAGTGTATACATATATCAGTGATATATACATATATCAGTGTATACATATATCAGTGATATATATCAGTGTATACATATATCAGTGTATACATATATCAGTGATATATATCAGTGTATACATATATCAGTGATATATACATATATCAGTGTATACATACATCAGTGATATATATCAGTGTATACATATATCAGTGATATATACATATATCAGTGTATACATATATCAGTGATATATATCAGTGTATACATACATCAGTGATATATATCAGTGTATACATATATCAGTGATATATACATATATCAGTGTATACATACATCAGTGATATATATGTATCTATCTCAGTGTGGAGCTTCTTCTACACTGGAATCCCCATCATAGGGTATAGGGTTTTCTGAGGATCCAGAGACTCTGCATCTGCTAATAGAAAAACCTAGGGGCCTGGAGCCTGGACAGACTGAGCAGGGGTACCACAGGAGGAGGAAGAGATGATGAAGGAGCCTCCTGGTGCTAATTTGGCTGAAAGTGGTGATCCAGATAGGCTTGGATCCAGGATGAATGTTAGATGGGCACATGGATGACGGTGGATGGATGATGGATGGATGGACGGATGGTGGGTGAACGGATGAATGGGTGCATATACTGGGGAAACCACCAAGCCCTGATCTGGGAGAAAATAAATTCATAAGGAATTATGTCCCCAGACCTCAGAGAAGACTGATATCAGGACCACAACTTGTTTAACTCAGCTTGTCCTGGAGCTGGTTGAGCTCACCGAGTGCCTGCTGGGCCCCGCGCTGGGTGCTTGGTAGAGGTGTATCAGACATGGTCCCTGGCCTCAGGCAGACTCCACCAAACGATTCAGGAAAGGACATGATGGAGCCCAGCCCAGAGGGCTGCAGAGGGGCAGGGAGCTCCCTACATCCCTGCTGTGGTCAGGGCAGGGTTCAGAGGCATGGCCCCAGATGGCTCTTGGGGTCCTTGGTGGGTCCTTGGTGGCAGTGACCGCTGCTCTGTTGGGCACAAAATAGACAAGGACTTGAGAAGAAAACACTCTGGACATAAACATTTCAGAAGATGCAATGGGCAGATTTCTCCTCAGAAATTCCCCCTGGGGCGGTGGGGGGAAGTTTGCCCCATTTTATGAGCCACATGCAGTCATTCAAACCTCTGTAACTTGCCCTCCACCAGGTGTCATCCAAAGCTGCTTCATGGGGACAGGGCTGGCCAGCCAGGTGTGGACCCTGTGTCCAGGCCAGGGGTGGTGTGCAGGCTGGGTCTTCTATGCCAGTCAGTACGCTGCCAGGGAGAGGGCTGTGGGAGGAGCCCAAAGGGTGAGCCAGCCGGTCTGAGCTGGGGACAGCAGTATCCAAACACTTGACTGCAGTATGAAGAGAACCAGAAATGTACACTTGTGTGAAAACACAGCAGACCTATGAGTCTGCTGGGAAGAAGTGGGTATCTTAGGAGGTCTGGGAGTACCTTGGTTAGTCCTCAGAAGATGACACGTTGAGGGTGCTTATGTGTACAGACCGAGTGGCTGGGCAGATGGGGAGGCAGCGACTCCTGCCTGAAGTGAAGCCCGCTCTCACTGCTGCAGGGCACCATCGTCTCCTGTGCGGGAGCCCACCTGTCGCTGTGGAGTGTCAACGGACAACCCTTGGCCAGCATTACCACGGCCTGGGGCCCAGGAGGAGTCATAACCTGCTGCTGCGTGATGGAGGGGCCAGCATGGGACACGAGCCATGCCATCATCACAGGGAGTCAGGATGGCGTGGTCCGGGTAGGTGTGTCTTGGGCAGGATGAGGGCATGGTACAAGAAATGTGTTCATCTCCATTCTACCCACTTCCTCTAAGGGTCAAATCTGCAGGCTGCATTTAAGACCATCCCAGACCACGTCCCCACACAGCAAGTGAGGGCAAAGGCAAGGCTCTTTCCAGGCAAAAAGTAAATACATAAAATTATATAATAGATAAAATTATATAAAATTTTATACATACATATACTCATACAATGAAATACATACTTACTGTCACAAGGTATAAAAGCTGAATGGTCAAATGCATAAGAACATAGGCCATTACTGAAAAGAGACATTTGGGCCATCCTTTCATCCATCCATCCATCCACTAATCCATCCACCCATCCAACTATTTATCTCTCTACCTACTCATCCATCCATTCACTATTCCATTCATTCATCCATCCTTTCATTCTTCCATCCATCCTTCCACCTACCCATCTACCCACTCATATGTCCCTGCAACTATCCATCCATCTATCCACCTAACATTCACTGAACTCTGGCTCTGTACCAAGTTCCTACAAGCCGTAGGGGACACAGAGATTAATAATAAACAGGCCCTTGTTCTCAAGATGCTCACATTCTAGAAGGGAAGACAAACAGAAAATACATGAATATGGTTCATGCTATGACTGGGATAATCAAAGAGTGCCATGGATCCTCTGAGGAGGGCCATGGACAGAGAGATCATCAAGAAACCAAGAAGACAACGAAGGAGAAACACTGAGGTGGGAGGTGTAGCACGGAGAACAAAATACAGTAATTTTTCCGAGACTGACAGGGAGGAGGAAGGAATGAATAAGATAAGGAATAATTAAGAGCCCTACTCAAGAAACTGGCACTTGAAATCCACAGTTTGTGAGACGAAATGTCAATTGAATGCCACTAGGTATTCAAGAAAATGCCCTTTGAATTCTCACTGTGTGCCAGGACGGCTAAAACGCAGCCCTGTCCTCCCGGAGCCTCCACGCCCAAAGTCTCAGAATAATCATGGAGGTGATGCGTCAGGAAGCAGAATGAGTAGCGTGGTGGGGGTCCAAGGGGAGCATGGATTTATTTCCAGCAGAGAGTGGTGGCATTTCAGCGGAGCCCTGAGGATGAGGAGAGGTCGGGGCATATGGAGAAGGCCATGCAGGCCGGCGCACCAGCGTGCGTGCACAGGAGAGTTGACTGAGGGGAACCCCCCAAGAAATCTCCTAACAGGGCCCCATCCGTCGGCTGGGAGGGCCAGGGTCGCTGCAGAGAGCAGGGTGTCCTGGGTTGGCCAGAACATGAGGAGGCAACGGAAGTCCAGGCTGGGTGGGTCGTGGTCGGCACTGTGGGTCCGTGAGAGGAGCCTGGGCGGCTGGGCAGCAGCTGCCTTTCCTTCGTGGGGCCCCCAGCGCAGGAGCGTGAGTCTTCCAGGGGCTCAGCCCTCGTCCACGCAGCGCAGTGACTCCCGGGATGGCTTGGCACTGGGCTAGACCCGGCACGGTGCTCACAGCAGCATGTAAGTGGAGGCTGCTCGTTGTCCTGTGGGGACAGAAAGTCCAGGCTCAGCAAGTGGGGTGCCGTCTCTGCTCAGCCTGAGGGCGCCCACTTCAGGCCTGGGACCAAGGACCAGACACAGAGGACGGGAGGCCCTGCTGCTGAGTGGTGAGGGAGGCTTCCAGGGATGGTGGCAGGCAGACAGGACGGCACTAGCTGAGTAAGATGATAGTAAGCTGGCTGCTGAGTCTCGTCCCTGTAGGTAAGGGGTCGGGGAGATGCCCCATGACCCAGAGGTGGGGAGGGAACTCGCTCAGGCTACAGCTGTGCTCGGCCAAACCTCCGCACAGGGAAACTGAAGCCTAAGCAGGCTTTTCTCCCGAGAATATGGCAACATCAAAAGTGAGAGGGGGCCATGCCCCGCTTCCCTCAGGGTCCCCCAGGTGTGGAGGAGTGGATGGGCCCCGAGCCTGCAGACAGGTTCACTGCCCCAGCCCATGGCGTGTTCTCTGTTCTGGACAGATCTGGAAGACCGAGGAGCTGAAGATGTCTGTTCCTGAGCAGGCAGCGCCAGAGGGGCCCTGGGCTGCACCTCCAAGCCCCAGAGGTAACTGCTGTGCTAGTGATGCCTGTGGGGCGCCCTTGGCTTGCTCAGCCCTCCCTCCCCTCTCCTCTCCTTGGCCCGAGGGCTGCAGCTCCATCCAGGCCTGCAGAGCCCAGGGAAGCCATTGAGTCTCTTGGGATGTTGCCAAGCTTGCAGGTGAGGAGCACGTTTCCCGAGAGCTGCTGGTGGAGTGTGAAGCGGTGTTTCAAAGCCTCCCTGAGCACCAGACTCATGCTGCAGGGGTCAGCGAGCTCTGGGATGCTTCTCGGGCGTGTGAACACTGGTGACGGTGGTTGTGGGGCTCCGGAGCCCCAGGAGGGGGACACACCCAGCAGGGCTTGGTTTGATGCTCTCCGTCTTCCTGGGTGACTCTTAAATGCCAAACTTCCCAGCCCAGGACTTGGATCCAGCTGGCTGTTGGCCTGGACTGCCAGGCTGCAGACAGGAGCAGGGACGGCTTTGCTATGTCCCGGGGAGAGGAAGTGGTTCCATAGGCCCCCGTCTGCCCTGCTGATCCTGACTCAGCCCCGCTACTCTCCATGGCAAGTTCCTCAAAGTGGGTCTGAGGATCATCTGCGTCAGCATCGCCCAGGAGGCTCATGGAACATTGAGATCCGGGACCTGTTCTCAACCCAACCTCAGGGAAAAGGTTGGAGGTGGTCAGAGTTCCCATGTCTAACAAGTCCCCAGGTGAGTGGTGGTGTCGCCGAAGTAAGAGAACCACCGTCCTGCAGCAGAGCCCTCTTTGGTTGTGGCAGCTGGGCCTGAAACAAGAAAATCCGTTCTCCCTTCTGCCATCATGGCCTCTGGCACCAGCACCACCATGGCCACCATCGCAGAGCTGTGAGGGAGAGAGGTGACCGTGAGCAGTGTCCACTGTGCATGCTTCCCGTGCATTTTCTTATTTCTCACGGCAACCCCACGAGGAAGATACTACGATGACACCTGTGTGAGAAATAAGGAAACTGAGGCAAGGAGCAGTCCAGCAACTTGCCCAAAGTGACCCAGAAGCGCATTACTACTATCGTTCTCATTTCTGCCGCCAGAGTAGACACGCCCACTGCCAGAACGAGCTCAGCCACCGGCACCAGCCCGTTCCCTCCAGGATGAGCGCAGGCACAAACCTCACCACCAAGGCTGTCACCTCCTCTTCTCACCTCCCTGGGGCCCCGCCATCACCTCCTCCAGTGCAGCCAAGCTTTCTCAGTTCTGTCTTCGCCAAAGGTTCTGGCGCAGAACTGAGACATCCTTCTTCGTGCCCACGATTCAAGAAAGCACGTTACCATGATGTGAGAACTCTCCTGTCATCATGAGTCCTTCTGGTTTGCTCTACATTTCAGGACCCACATCCACTAGAGAGAATTTTCCAGGTTGTGGAGGGTTGCCTTCTAAAGGGAGTAGCTATTTTTAGTTAGTTCATTTCTGAAATGTGCTCCGCACGTCCTTGATTCATTTAGTCACTGATTCATGGATTCTTTATTCACATAGGAGGGGCATTTGCTCAGCCCCTACTAGGTCCTGAGATCTACATGGGAATCCCTTTCCTCAAGATAACACCATCTGGAAGCCCTTGTCCACAACCTGGGCCAACCAGAGTGGTGACCCTACAAGAATCTACAACCACTGTGGATTCAGTTCACTGGTCCTAAGACCTCTAGGGCCCTTTGGGACCACAAGGAATCAGCCCATCTTAGTGTAAAAAGAGACGCGTGAGGATTGCGCACTCTAGGGAGCTCACGGCACTTCTTTGGAGAACAGGGACCAAACTCTCTCCCCTGCCTCCACCCACTCAGCAAGTACGAGGTTCTTATCCTCTGCCTGTTCATGAAGAGATTCTGTGGCACACCTGCTTGAGAGCACACCACTTCAGTCTTGGGCTCAGCTACCCACTTCTGAAGCTTCCAAGCTCCCATAAGCTAAAGGTATTAGCTCAGCCCCTGGTTGATACGTGGATGTCTGAGCAGGAATGCTGGTTGCGTGGGTGGGTGGATGGATGGTGGGACAGACAGACAAAGGGCACCTCAGAGCCATTCCGTTGGTTCTGGAAGTGCCAATGGATTCACAGGTTTCTACTCAGGATGGACAAGGCTGTGCTCATTGGGAATGGGGTCTCGTGAAATGAGAAGATGAAAATCAGGAAACAAGGCTCTAGACCCAGCTGCGTCTCCAGCAACCTCTTAGGCCCTCAGTTTCATCAATAGAGGTACTTCCTGTACATCCTAACTCGTAGGAAGCAGATGACAGAAAGATAATAGACGTAGTCCAAGATCTACTCAACAAAATGTAGTTCATCATTATCATTTTCTTGGACTACTAAGAGACTTCTCCCCTAACACACCAGCTGATGACATTAGGGGACTTACAAGATGGTGTCAGGTGGACAGGAGCCCCAGGCCCACATCCTTCCCATGCTGTTTGTCCTGACCTGCCTGAGGTCACAGCTGTCAAGTAGAATTAACTGCCAGGGTTGCAGTTACAGTTCAAGGGAGGATTTGGATGAAATGACACAAGGGCACAGACATACTCATAAAACTCAGGCTGGGCCACCGCGTAGAGTTAGCAAATCCACGTGCAGATTTACAGGCCTGAGCCACCGGAGGGCTGCTTGTTCTCATAATATTGCTTATAACTGTTTTGTTGGAAGGGGACCAGTACTGGGCCTGACACACAGATGTTTGCACGTCTCTTGGTGTGTCTATTACTGCATTCCTCAAATACCTTAAGGGGCAAGAAAGGAGTTCTTTGAGGGTATTGAGGATATTAAGGTTACTGCATTTGTGTGCAGATGTAATCTGATTTCTGCCTGGAATTCATTTATTTGTCATTTGCAGCAAGGACCAACCCAGTTGAGTCCAATTTATTTTGGGAATCGCTCCATAGATTTGGGCTCAATCTGGTACATAAAAAATGCTTGGGAAAAGCTTGGTTTTTGGATTTTTGCACAAACACAAAATGCACAGAGCTGCCTGCCACCCTGGGACAGCTGGGGCAGCTGCACCACTCCTGCCCTGACTCCGACCAAGTGACTTTGCAGAGACAGACCCAGCTGACGTCTCTCCACCTCACCCTCCAAGAAGCAATTACTGTCTGTCCCCAAATACAGTCATTAAAATGACTGAAGTAACAATCATTGAGTTATATTTTTTGAAAAAACGTTCTCTGCATTTAATTATTGGTTGTGGCGTGAGAGGATTTAGATAAGTTGATAATGCCGACTTTATGTAATTTATTTTTACTAAGCAATTATGGGCTGCATTACATTCCTGGCAGCAAGGTATTGTGGGGCATCTTATTAAGCATAAAGCCAGTAAACACTGATGAACAATTTTGCTGAACTAGGCATGCAATTTAGAAAGCAATAATACACAAATCCAATTTGGTACACAATGGATACCGCAGCACGTCAGCACATGTAACTATCACAGCCTGCAAATTAAATTGGGACGGCCCTTTTTGCAACAGCACAGACCAAGATTAAATATATTTTCCCCCTCAATTTAACAAGTTGCTGACCACAAATATAAATATATGTGTATGTGTTTGTGGCCCTGCGTGTAGACGTACACATGCACGTGTGTGAAAACGCTTGGGTTTTCTAACTCCCCTCGCACACTCCTCACAGGTCACAGGTGGGAGAAGAATCTTGCCCTCTGCAGAGAGCTGGATGTCAGCGTTGCCTTGACAGGGAAGCCCAGCAAGGCCAGCTCTGCGGTGACAGCTCTGGCTGTGTCCAGGTAACGACGGGCTGGCTGCTCCCGGCCTCCAGCAGAGGGCGCTGTGCCACCCCTAGGAAAGCCCTGGCTGTTCTGCTCAGGCCTCCCTGGCCCTGGGAGGTGGCCTTGCTACAGGGACCCAGGAACCCAGAGGGGCCCAGCATATACAGCATACAGGCGAGGCGGCCGCGTAGGGCCCTAGGAAATGGTTTTTGACACACACATTCTTGCTTTTCCTCTCTCTCACTCTCTTGAATATCTATGAATTCATAAAGAAATCAGGAGGTAAAAGTATATTGTTTTGTGATTTTATCCTAAAGAGGGACTTTTTTCCTCAGGTCCACTGCCAATGGTTAACATTTGGTATAATGATTATCCTACGTTACAGAAATTGCCTTTCAAGGGCTCTAAGCCAATGTGGAATAGACAAGTGTCAGATACGACGTTTGACGTTTGGCTACATTGTTTTATTTTTCACAATTACCCGGTGGCGGTGCTTACTGTCATTAGCCAATTCTACTCACTAGGAGTGTAGTCTCGGGGGGCCAGACCTTCAGGAGCCACTGTCCTTCCCTCCCTGCCCTGGAGGGGGCCATTTGGGGTCCGTGGTGGTGGGAATGCCGGGCTGAGGCGGGGTGGCTCAGGCTGGAGTCTGTGGGTAGGGACAGAAGGCCCTGAGCCCTAATTCTTTGCTGGAGAACTTGTCCTTCCTTCTACCCACCAGCCTGACTGCGTATCAGCTCGAGGGAGAAGTTGAGGGCCTCGCCCTCCTCCCTGGAGCCCTGCTCTCTGGGAGCGTCCCCTCAGTGCTTTGCGAGCCACAAGCCTCCTAGTTCAAAGTTGTCCCCGGTTCAAAAGACTCTCCGGTGGGTCAGCTCCCCCCGCTTCGGGTGGAGGCCAGGTACAGGCTCCTGGGGTCCTGGACTGAAGCCCCACGTTGTAACACCGTGCGCGCAGGCTGCACAGGCTTGCTCTAACGTGCTTGTCTGTTCTTTCTCTTCCCAAGAAACCAGACCAAACTCCTGGTCGGCGATGAGAGGGGGAGAATATTCTGCTGGTCCACAGAGGGTTAGGAGGCGAGAGCTGGTGGAGGCGCTGGCACGGCAGCCGTGTGCCCTGAGGGGCAGCAACACCAAGCAGAAGGCGCAGACTCAGTGCCAGGGGCGCCAAGGAAACCCCCAGCCTCCCTTCCGAAAGGTCCCCAAGGATGTGGCCCCTGGCCGCTAGAGCTACACGCCCTGAACTTTGGCCTTGGATTGCACAGGGATGCACTTCTACAAAACAGATACACGCGCCCATCGGGGCCCGTGAGCAGAGCACTGGAAAGCGTGGCGCGAGGGTGCTAACCGGCGCACGAAATCACACGTGACTCACTTTTCATAGGGCTTGCTGCACTGGAAAAACACTGGGCCGCTTACTGGAAACTAATGGGAAAGACTGTATTGTTGTTATTTTACTAAAACAACTATTTTCCAAACACAAGAGGGCTCTTGAGTTTAAAATTTCCACCCTTTCCCACTGAGGTATTTGTAGCCCCACACTTAGAAAGGCCTCAGGGACGCACAGCCCCCTTTCAGAGTGTCTCTCCGCCCCTCCAGCTCCCCCGGGTGGAATCTGGCTCCTCCCGTGGTCTTGCTTGCTGTGTGGGGGGACCTTAGCGTCGGGAGCAGGGGCCCACACTCGAGGCCCAGCGGCCGTGGCTGGGCTCAGGCCACGGACGCAATGGCTGCCCACCGCAGGCGTAGGCCAGTCAGCTGGGAGGACACACCCTGCCTGGAGTGCCTGCTCCCACTCTGCACCCCACAAGCAGGTGGTGGGTCCCAGCTGGGCTCGCTCTTGGCAGGTTTTTCCAGGGACCTGTCCGTACAAGGTCAAGGGCCCCAGTCCACGTGCTGGTTTTGAGTTGCAGCTCATCTCGCGAGAATCTGGACTGCCATGTGACTTTGGTTCTCCATCTGAAAGTACATGGCAGTGGGTATTAGCCCCTCTGAGGAATTCCAGTACCTTAAGGTGCAGGCGTTGGATACTGAAGGCATCACCCTCATTCTCACGTCTTCTCCTCACCCCCAGCCTTCTGGAAGCCTTGAAAGGAAATTCACCTGCCTCTTCAATGAAATCCAGCTAAGGTGGGCGTACAGAGATTGGGGGTGGCAACACTCCTTAGCTTTAACTCCTTTCCTGAGACTTTCCTTCTAGAGGATATCAATCTTTCCCATATTTCTCCAAGCCCTGCAGAGGCCCTGTTGGGTGGCCCATCCCAATTTAGCTCAGGCCTGGGGATGGCAAATAAATGGACTCAGTGTCTTGTGGCCCAGGTCCTCTGGTCTCCAGGGGGGTAGTGAGTCAATGTAAAGATACATATTAAGAAAGTAGAGGCGGGGGCTTCCATGGTGGCGCAGTGGTTGAGAATCTGCCTGCTGGTGCAGGGGACACAGGTTTGAGCCCTGGTCTGGGAGGATCCCACATGCCGCGGAGCAACTGGGCCCATGAGCCACAACTACTGAGCCTGCGCGTCTGGAGCCTGTGCTCTGCAACAAGAGAGGCCGCGATAGTGAGAGGCCCACGCACCGCAATGAAGAGTGGCCCCCGCTCACCACAACTAGAGAAAGCCCTGGCACAGAAACGAAGACCCAACACAGCAAAAATAAAATAAAAATTAATAAACTCCTACCCCCAACATCTTCTTTAAAAAAAAAAAAAGTAGAGGTGGTATGAACTATGTCAAAAATCGTGAGTGAGTGAGAGACAGTTAGGAGATAGTAATCTATCTGTCAACTTTGAGGTCTTTGCAAAGGGAAAGGAGGAGGAGGAGACTTGTCTCAAGTCCTGAGCACTCCTCCCTGGGTGAGAAGTGCAGGTGTCTGACCCTGGAGCCAAGGATCATGTCACCTCCTGCATTGTCTGCATGTGCTGTTAGCAGACAGCCCATTTGCAATCCCCTAGTCAGTCTGGGGCTGCAGCAGAGGACCATAAATTGAAGAGCAGAGTGCGGCCCTCCCCGGGAAGGCCAACAAGCCGGGTCATAAATATCAGGAACCTGCTGTCATGTTTCAGGACGCAGCTCACGGCGTTCGCCCAGAGCGGAAAGGCCTGCTGGCCCAAAGGCTCTCTTGGGCTCATTCGTTCAACATTTCCTGAGCACCGCCTTTTGGTTCCCCAATCACAGGAAAGATGGGGGTGGGGGATGGAGATCTTGCTGGGGTCTTGGAGCTAAGATGTTTGTGCAAACAAATGTGACCTGAAGTGGAAGGGAGACCTCACGTGCCCTAGGGAACGTCATTCTGGCTGTAGTCATTAGCTAGGGCGGCTGTAACAAAGTACCACAGGCCGGGGGCGGGGGGGGGGGGGTTGGGTTGGTGGGGGTGGGGGTGGGGGTGGGAGGGGCAGTTTACACAACAGAAGTTTTCTCACAGTTCCGAGGCCAGAAGTCTGAGAGGAACGTGTCTGCAGAGTTGGTTTATTCTGAGTCCTCCCTCCTTGGCTCACAGATGGTTGCCTTCTCCCTGTGTCTTCACGTGGTTTTCCCTTTGTACCTGTTTATGTCCAAATTTCCTCTTCTTCAAAGAACATAAGTCATTGGATTCCGGCTTATCTATATGGCCTCATTTTACCTTGATTACCACTTTAAAGATGTTATCTCCACATATGGCTAATTCTGAGGGCCTGGGGATGAGGACTTGAATTTGGGGGAAGACGCAGTTCAGCCCAAGACACTGGCTGGAGGAAGTGGCCCTGGAGCAAGACTTGGAAGGGCAGGTGGGTCTTGGCCTTGTGGAGGTGGAGAGCAGCGTTTTATAGGGACAGGGGACAGCGTGGGCGAAGGGACAGGGTGCGTCGGGCTGGTGGCAGAAAGAACGCGCAGGTGAAGATAGAAGGCAAGGTGGAGGCTGGAGGGAGGGGCGGCCGCTGCTCCGGGGCTGTGAGGCTGCAGGCAGGGGCTGGGGTAGGGCGAGCGGGAGTGAGGAGGCAGAGACGGACCCCCCCACCCCCACCCCGACCCCGAGAGCTGCATCCCAGTGCCCAGCTCACGGGAGCGCTCCGCAAGCGCTGCTTCCGTCCGCGCATGTGTAAATGAGTGACTGAGCCGTGGTGGCGGGCGTTTCAGAGTTGGTGGTTCTGGGAGTGAGAAAAACAGCTCTGAGTGACGGCAGGTCCAGGCAGTGGCCCCTTCACGGGCGGGGTGAAGCAACAGGGAGCGAGGATCCGGGATGTGGCTGGGGAGGATGCCAGCATCCTGGGGTGAAAAGGTCGATGCCCTCCACAGAGCTGGCAGCCGTGGAGCGTCCATGGGAGCAGGAGAGGCTGCAGGCAGAACGAACCCCAAGGAGGCGGCAGAGAAGGAGCCGGGGAGGCAGGGTCACCGTCAGGGCGCTGTGTCAGGGAAGGTTCGGGGGACTACCTGGTGGCAGCTCCTTCCTAGTGGCACTGAACTGAGAGCCTATGTTCCACCGAGACCAGCTCCCTGTTACCTAGAGGAGGGAAGCTGGGCGTGCAGATCCAGAGGGGAGCAGGGACACCCTGACCCTCGCTGCAGACCTGGCGCCCCGTGGGCTCCAGCGGGGTCAGAAGCAGAGTCTGCTGGGGTAACAAACAGAGTGGGCCTGGGATGGGGGGCAGGGAGAGAAGCCCCAGGCACAGCGGGAGTCCAGGGTGCGAAGGTCCTCGGCAACCTGGGTGATAGGAGACTCCTGCTGGCCTCAGTATTCCAGAAGTCAGCCAGCCTGGGGTCCCTGACGGTTGTCAGTGATGGAGGGAAGTTCCAGGACAGAGGCCCGAAGAGTAGGGAGGGAGAGCGGGCTGGGCACCAGCGCCCCCAACAGAGGGGCAGGCAGGGCAGAGGCCAGGCACACCGGCCAACTGGGCTGAAGTGCGAGGGCCACGCAGATGCAGGCCTGCCAGCACCCCAAATCCAGCAGGGACAAGGGGCCCCCAGAGCAGGAGCTGTGCCAAGCTGTGCAGCGACCGCTCCGTATCTGGAGACCAGAATCTGAGGACGGGCACGCACAGTGAAGGTCACAGATGAGAGCTGCGCCCGGGCGCCAGGCAGCCTGAGCCCCGTTCCCAGTGTCCCCACTTCCTGCCAACTTCAGCCTCAGTTTCTGTATCTGGAAAATCAGATTCCAGTGTCTACACAATGGCTTGTCGTGAGATTGAAATCCTACCTGTTTATTTGATGGAGGGATGAAGCAAACGACAGGCCGCCAGTCCCCGACATGATGTAATCTTTCAACACATCACTTGTTCATTCACTTACCAGTATCTTTTCTTACTGAGCCAGGCCTTGTGCCAGGGCCCTGGGGACAGAGGGCCATTCTGCCCTTCCCCGGGGAGTCCCCTGCCCAGGCTGGGCAGAGGACAGAGAAAACATGACAGGAAGCACGTTTGCTCTCACTCCCAGAGGTTTATCAGGCTGAAGCCAAGTGCTCACACAGGAATGGCATTTCTTCGGGAACATCCTGGGAGGCAAGTCCGACTCTCAGGCTCTGGGGCTCAGTTAGAGCAGAAGCCACAGTCTTCGTGTTAAAAAAATAATCGCTTGGGTGACGCTGATGTGGGCTGCAGAGTCCCCACTTGGAGGAGACATTCTAGAGTAGACAGAGACAGGACAGGCTGAGGATGGAGGTGTCTGCCCTCTGCTACCCACCCACCAAGAACAGGTGGCTTGGGAGTGGCCTCTGGGGTCAGGGACTCCCGTATTCTACTCACATTCACCAGCTCAGCCTGAGACAGCAGCCGTGCCCAGCTCTCACCCAGCTGAGCCTTCTTAATAACTTCTTAATAACTGTGACAACTTCCTAATAACTCCCGTGACAACTTCTTAATAACTGTGAGACCAGCCCCCAGCCCACCTCCACAAGCAATGCTGTAGCCACTGCTCCCGCCCTGGGAAAGTCTCAACTCTGTCACCGTCCCCAATAAAAGCTGCTCTCCGAGCCGTTCATCATGGCAACACTCCACATCCTCTGAGAGGCAGGGAAGAGGACCCCGTACAACCGACATCCCTCTAATTGCAGAGGGGAAAGCAGGGCTTCCCAGTGGGGCTGTGAAAGCACCAGATCAGGATGTGCACCCGAGTCCACCCTCAAGGACATGGTTCTACCTACTGTGGCCCCTGGGAAGGCTTAGGACGTGCCCACCTCACCACCTCGACAGGCCTGGGCTCACCTGGACATACTTGCAAGAAAAAAGTATTCGTTGTTTATTGGAAGTTCACATGTAACTGGGAGTCTTGTATTTGTATTTGTTAAGTCTGGTCACCCTGCTCCCTGGACCCCTTAGAGGCCGGGAAGGATGGTGCCCTGCCCAAGGGCCCAACACAACCTGCTGGTACTCGGTGTGTGATGGGTGAATCCCTTCTCCTGAGCAGACTGAAATTCAACAGTGGAAGCAGGTGGAGGGCTCACGTGCGGCTCGTTCTTCGTGCCACCAACCAAGTTTCCAGGGCCTCTGGGTCCCTCTGGCCCTCCCTTCTGGGGGATAGAGCCTCCTGCCCCATGCTGGCCCTCTGCTCTCATTCTTTTGTGCCCTGGCCTCCAAGGACAGCAGCCCAGGGCTCTGGAAGCCACTTGTGACAGGAACTGCCTCCCCCAAGCCCAGCCAGCAGCCAGAAGCCAAGTCATGAGAACCCGGTCCTGGGACCTACAGAGGACCTGGAGATTGGATTTGAGCACGTTAACATGCAGCCAAGGAGGGCACATTTGGGCAGGAAAAGACTCTTCATATGAAAATCCTGATGAAATTTGTTCAGCAAATCTCTCAAACCAAAATCAGTTTTGCTTCAGTAAGTTCTTGGGTACACATCACATGCCCCGACTGGACGGGGTGTGTGTGTGTGTGTGTGTGTGTGTGTGTGTGTGTGTGTGTGTGTGTGTGTGTGTGTGTGTGTGTGTGTGTGTGTGTGTGTGTGTGTGTGTGTGTGTGTGTGTGTGTGTGTGTGTGTGTGTGTGTGTGGCTTCCATTGCCCTCTTGCGGGCTGCTGCCTACAGCACCTTCATAGTTTCTTAGGAAGTAGAAGGATTCTCCCAATTGTCTCCTTCCTCCAAATCTCTGAAAACTCAGGGAATACTGTGTTGCCCTGGCTGAGATCTCTGCCCCTAAACTGGTTAATACAGACACAGCCCTTGAGCAAGACCCTTTACCGCCATTTGCCAGGAGTGCATCATTAGAGAAACACCCCTGCGCAATGACTTGGAAGTGGTCCCTGCCCCCAGTGTCACTGGTGCTCAGCGAGGCTGAGAGGCACAAGTATGGGGTGCAAGCAGCAGGGCCAGTGGTGGGGGCCTCATGGGGCTGGAAGCGACCCTCACAGAGAAGCTGCAGCGGCGGAGCCCATGGGGATCAGACCTTGAGGGCACGAGACGCTCCCCGGGCAACTTCTTAAAATAACTGAGGGGTCCCATGTGGATGACCTGCCACTGTGCAATGGGGAGCACAGCCCATGAAAGTGGGGCATTCCCACTCCTCTTGAACAACAGGCTGAAGAAGCCTGGGGATCTTGGGGTCCCAGGGTACAAGTGTGAGCATCGCCCTCACCCGTGTGAGGGGCCTTGGTTCTTCAGGAGTCTGCAATGACCGGGGGATTGGCCAGCTGTGCATCTGGCCCCTTTAGTCCTCAGGGCAGCCAATAGTGATACCCCCAGCAGCCTAGGGAAGAGGGCACCCAGACTCCCAGTCTCTATACTGGTGACCTCTGAAGTTTTGAGACCATAGCAAGGTTACAAACTGTTGGTTTGGGGGACCAGGTAGAGTCTGTAGGTGCCTTCAGTTGGAGCCATGCACAAACACTAGTCATGTAAGAAAAATACCAGTTAAATAAGGTACCTCTCTAAGGAGAAAAAAAAAAAAAAACAACAGCGACCACCGAGTGAGGAAGGGGCCAGGGAGCATGGGAAGAGAAATACGAACCAGGGTGACCAAGACAGCCTCCCCAATAAGATGACACCTGAGAGCTGCAGCAGCAGGGGAGTGAGCACTGGGTGTCGGTGGGAGACGGTGGGGGGAGGTTATTCCAGCACACGGATGAGCACAGGCGCATCCCTGAAGAAGCAGCGTGCTGCTCTGAGAAACAGCAGGGAGGTGACTGTGATTTGGGGCACAGTGATGGAGAGTGTCAGGGACAGGGTCAGAGTGGAGATGAAGGGACGGTCATAGGAGCCTGTCACCCTGGGGCCAGGGGCTTTCAGGCTGCCTCTGCTCTGGAGAGTGGAGGGAAGCCTCTAAAAAAATGGCCACAGAAGGTACCAGTCTGGCCAGGTGTGGCCAGGTGATGCTGGCCTCACACCACCCACATCCTGGGAAGGTACCTCCTGCCTTTGACCTACGAGGCAGAGTGCCCGCCCCCCGCTCTCAGTGGCCCCGGCATCTCACATTCCTGGCAACTGTGCCTTGGAGTCTAGGCACAGGGCTGTGCCCATTAACCAACTGGGAGGCCCACGTCAAGCCTCCTCCCCGCACGTGGCTGAGGCCTGGCCCCCGGCAGGGACCAGTCCTGTCTGCTCCAGAACACGCATCCTCGGCCGGGGAGAGATTCCAGCTGCCAGATCCCCTGCACGGGGATCGCTGTGAAAAATCACAGAGATGGTGAGCTTGGCCATTTCCTGTACAACACATAATTAGGTTAGATAAGAAACTAGCTATGTCTAAGTGCTATAAATGTCTATATTAAGCTATTTTGAAAGTGCTGAGCACTTTGACATTTGAGAGTTCAGAGTAATTGAGGTATTGAAATAAAATTGCTTCTGTTATTTAAAAGGTCATTATCGTCTGCAGCTAGATATATGAGGACTATTTTCCACTCTAGTGAGCCGTTCTCCCTGGCACAATTAGTATCGCTTGAGCAGAGGCCGCTGGGGGACTCCCATCCGCAGCCCCCGCCAGAGGCCCAAGGTAGCTGTTAAGACACATGGAGCACGAGGAAAGCAGAGGAAAGCCTCCGTCACCCAGAATCACCGCCGGCCCAGGGAGCGCCGTCACCGTCGACTCAGCACCTACTGTGTACTGGTCTCTGCATGGACGCTTTCTGTGCAATTTTGTCTCATCCTCACAAAAGGGCCTCAAGGACGCCCTTAGTGTCAGAACATTGCAGGCGAAGACTCGAGGCCATCTGAAGGGAAGGGACAGAATGGTGGGCCGGGCAGGAGGCTAGCACTGTCCCCCATTCACTGAGCACTTAGCATGCTCTGGGAGGCTGCTAGCCCTTTCCTGTCCTGGCTTCTTTAAGCCTCGTAACCATCTCAGGACGAACAATCTCCATTTCACAGATGAGAAAACTGAGACTTGGAGAGGTTAAGAAACGAAACAGCAAGAAAGTGGCTGGAAAATGCTTCAAGTCTCAAGAATTTTAAGAATGTTGGACTTCCCTGGTGGTCCAGTGGTTAGGACTCCACGCTTCCACTGCAGGGGACACAGGTTTGATCCCCGGTCGGGGAAGCTCTGCATGCTGTGCGGTGCGGCCAGAAAATAAAAAAAAAAAAAGTCACCCAGTGCCTAACCCTTCTACACTCCAGCCCCCCACGGCTCAGACGTGTCCTGACCCTCCTTCTGTCATGTCCTGCCCCTCCCCCAGCCTGTTGGACCGCGTGCCTTTAAGGTTCCTCTCAAAGAACAGAAATAAGAGTGGCCCCAGCTGAACTAGTTACATGGATGGATTCAGACCAACAGTTCCCGGGATGGAAACTCTGCTGAATGAGGGTGCTGGCCTATGGGGAGCATGCCACAGGCCTGAGACCTTCACCAGGCCCCTGAGTCTGTCCGTCCTCATCAGTCACATGGTGTTCCTGAGAGGATCCAAATTAGGTACAGACATCAAACTATGCTCAACAAACATGACTGTTAGAAGGTTCCACCATAAAAAACGAAGATGGGAGCTTTTCTCCAATTCTCACTCAAGACACTTCCCCCCCCCCTCCCCCAACTGTTAAGGTAAATAAACAGAACGTTCTTAACTACAAATTAGATGTCTAAGTTAGTACTCAATTATATCCTTGGTGATCGTTGATTGAACATATCACAATTTCTAAATGTCTCTCAAAGAGATCCTTGACTTCCAAAGGCATCTTCGTCTCAATAGCAGGGGACTCACTGCTCTAGGGAATGGATAAACGGCAATAAGTCAGCACTTACAGGGCACTCCGTCTGTGTGAAGCCCTGTCCTGAGCAGTGGCGATCAGCCTCTTAAAAAAACGCATCCTTTGAAAGCATGGTCTCAAACAGATACTTGTACACTCAAATTCGTAGCAGCATCATTCACAGTAGCCCAAAGGTGGAGATACCCAAATGTCCATCGATGGACGAATGGATAAACAACTGATCTGTACATACTACGGACTATTATTCAGCCTTAAAAAGGAAGGAAATTCTGACATATGCCATGATAGGGATGAACCTTGAGGACATGATGATGAGTGAAGTAAGCCAGTCGCAATATCCTGGACTCTCCAAATCGCCAGCATCACTACTCTTGCACTTTGAGGCCATTATTAAGTACAATAAGGGTTACTTGAACACAAGCACGGCGATACTGACATTGCAACAGTTGATCTGATCACCGAGACGGCTACTAAGTGACTTACAGGCAGGATACTCTGGACAAAAGGATGATTCACATCCTGGGTGGGACAGAGCAGGACAGTGTGATATTTTATCACACTACTCAGAACAGCCTGCAATTTCAAACTTATGAATTGTTTATCTCTGGAATTTTCCATTCGGTATTTCAGGACCGCTGGTTGACCACGGGTAACTGAAACTGCAGAAAGTAAAACTGCGGATAAGAGGGGGGATGACTGTAACCCATTTTACGTTTGCCTTAGTTGGGTTCATTAGAAGTTCTGTTTTCCTCTGTTGCAAGATTTTTATGAGCTGCGGAGTCCCACTGAATTCCTCAGAGGAAAACTCAGCCGGGCTGGACGTTGCAAGCGGCAGGGCAGGTGGTGACGTGGCGTCACTGGGGTATGAGAGGCAACTTAACAGGGCAAGGAACAGGAGAAGGACGAGTGGGCAGGGGGTACAGGGAAGCAGCAGGAGATAGCCCTTCTTCTGCTAAATAGCAGGGAAGAGCTAGAGTGGCTGGAAATTAGACCAACCCCTGGGCTTTCCTCAGAGAGGGTTCTAAAAAAAAATATGTGTTGAATTTGGGGGAGAAACACAATACACCAGGAACACCCTTTGTAAAAATGTAAGCAACTTAACAAACATAAGCTACTCTCACAACCTTGCTCCAGAGCTGGGATTTCATCTGGGGAAATAAAATATTGCTGAAGCCTCTATGCATTAGCCTGAAACTGTCTCATACGGAGGCCAGGTATCTTCCTAGGAAGTCGAGGACTTTTCCCCCAGGCCCAAGACCTCTGCTGTGGTCTTCTGATGGCGGTAGTTTCAGAGGCTGCTGGAGGGTCCTGAGACTGCCTCCTGGCCCATCCTGGTCCAGCGCTTCTCTGGGAAAATACACCAGCTCCTTGTGGTCCCACAGAAGAGGCACCTCTGCAGGTCCCCGAGGTGGTAGACACCCCAGGATTCCCGTCAAGCGTCCTCCCTCCCCCTGCTGGGCCGGACGACAGCCAGAGGGTGCTGGCAGCCACTGTGGCCTTGTCACCCACCCCCCCAGACAAGTGTGTTATTTCATGCTGTTCTTTGACGGAAATTAGCGGAGGGGGCTGCCAACAGGATAAATATAGCAGTGCCTTTCTGCTGAGCTGTGGAAGCTCTGGATGGTGTGGTCGGAGGCACGGCATCTGGATGCCTTTAGGGAGGAACAAAATTTATAGGAAAAAAAATCCGTTCCACATGGGTTGTTTTTTAGTTTTCAAAGAGCCTCCCCAGTCCTTGGCTGTTGATACCCTCTCTAAGTACTGAGAAGCAGGTGGGTACCAGGCCCTGTGACAGGCTGCAGGGACAGTGTGGTGACAAGGCGCACAGGGGCCTCCCCTTAGTGGCATTATTTCATTGCTCTGCTCACCAAGGCACAGCAGTCTGAGGAAGTACAACCGGCAGCCAGAGACCGATCTCAGGGCTCAGGGAGACTCTGGAGAGCTCTTTCTGCACGAGGCCTGGCGTTCACACGGGTCATATAAATACTAGCAGATGTTGTTATCCCCAGCTAAGCTGAGAACAAGCTGATGGGAGAGCCAGCCGGGGGGGCTAGACCCTCCCAGCTCAGCATGAGCACGAACACTCTCAGTCCTCGGCCTGCGGGGTGGCTCTCGCTGGGGGGCAGCCGCCTCTCTGTACCCTCCACATGCCTAGCCCTCCCCTGCTGTCATCCGAGGTGACTGTGAGCCCGTCCCTGCCCTCTCTCCCAGAGAACTTATGCCACACGGGAAGATAGCTCTTTAAATCCTGTTGGCCCTGGCTCTTTTTCACATGAAGACACTGCAGGTCGGAGGGCTCAGATGGCTTCTCAAAGACACACAGCAATTAAAAGGCAGGCCCGGGATTTGGACCAGATCTGCCTCTAAATCCTATACTCACGCTACTGAGTGAGAAAAGCCAGGATTCCAGCAAAAGAAAAAAAACTGCGTGGGAAGAGAAAGAACACCAGACACGGAACTCATCTGGAGACTCTGATCCTGACTCTGGCGCCCAAGTCAGAGAGATGGCTTGGATGTATCTGCTGGGTTCATAGTCTGCTCGTGGTACAGGACGCAAAGGATGACTTTACCTGTAAATGGAATGAAGGGGCAGGGAGAGACGAAAAGAGGGAGATGATGATAAGAAGAGATAGAGAGAGATTTGGGCCAAGGTTGGATGGGGAAGGGCCTGTGTGGGCATGTAGAGGAGAGGCAGAGAAGCTGACAGAGACGGAGAGGGGAGGGGAGGTCCCTGTGAAGAAGGAGAGATGGAGGCCGAAGGTCCTCAAGTTCTCAGCGATGGCCACCAGGTGGCACTGTCCACCCCGAGTAGCCCGGCTACTACTACTAGTAGTCCAGGGCTGGCCTCAAGAGAGACGGAGGTGGAAGAAGCCTGGGGGCGGCCACGGAAGGGGCAAGGAAACTGTCACCACCACAGCCGCGCCTGTTAACTCAGGAAGTCCCTAACCCGGAATGAATCCCTCACAACATCCCTTCTTGACAGTCATATGCCGTCAACAGTCAAGCTGGCCATAAACAGAAGAGTTTCTAAATCAGCAAAGGTCTCTGTATTCACATAGCCATAAACCATGTGGACAGTTGTTTGCATAAATTCTCGATCTGTCAAAATCAAGAGAACAAATCCGAGACAAAAGTAACCAGGCCACCAAGCCCCCTTCCTCGGGGATGAGAGTGGAGAAGAATTCCTCAATTAGGGACTTGAAGGTGGAGAACTCCCTGCAGAGTATCTTTTTGTTCTCTCTGCCATCCCTTGGGCATCCCAAATGATCCCTTTTATTGTAGCTTTTGCTCACTTCAGAATGGCCTCAGTTCCTCATGATAAAACAAGGTGATCTCAAGTGCTGGTTGTGAGGGAGGGCATGACGGGGTGGGATGTTCATGATGGTGGTCAGGATGGGACATTGGCTTCTGAGAAGTGAGAAGGATGCCTTGGGGGGACGGCTGGTGGGTAGACATGGAGCTCGGGAGAGGGGTCCAGTTGGAGCCGTGGATGCGGGGTCCTCAGGCTGCAGCTAAAGAGTGGTCAGAGACACAGGTGTGCATGCAAAGAGAGAGAGGGGACGGCACCTTAGAGAAAGCCATCCCTGAAGGGCTGAGTGGAGGAGAGGTGATTACGGGGTGGCCTAGGGGGCGCAACTGGGTAAGTCAGGGAAAGGACGCCTGTGTCAAATGCTAGAACACACGCTCCACAGTGGAGCCCGTGCTCAGCCACGATCCCCGAAGGCCCGGGGCAGAGCTGTGTTCAGGGATGGGGATGAAGGCAGCCAGTGGAGGCTGAGAGGCGAGAGGGGCAGAGGGAGCGTAGACTCTGGGTTATGGAGGGAAAGAGCGGAGGAGACCGCGTGGGAGGTGGGCCACTCAGCCTGAGAAATGCCTGTCACTCTGGAGACTGAGGGAGCAGCTGAAGGTACAAAACAAGAGCGGGGATGCCTAGTGAAGGAGACCCCTGAAAAGCCAGGAAGCGGAATCCAGAAGACGTGGGAGGACGAGGGGGGGAGCGGAGCAAGACATTTTAAACGACTCCAAGTTGGCCACAGGCTGGGCCAGGTGCAGTCATGGGGCCCCCAACTGCGGTTCCCTGAGAACTGGGGATGCACACGGGGGCTGAGGAAGGATAGGGACGGGGGGGATCCTGAAAGGGGAGGCTGGGCAGCCCTGATCCTTAGCTAGGCCAAACACCAACCCTGCAGCAGGCCAGGGTGGAAACAGGTAGGCTTCCTGGAGACAGAGCTTGACGGTGGGCGTGGGGCTCATGGGTGGGCTTCATGGATGTCCCTGAGCCGGAAGTCACTGGCTCTGCCACCAACTAGCAGGTCCTTTTCTGTCTCCTTCGTTTCCCCAGCTGCAAAGGGACCAGCTTCATCATGATGCTCTGGGGGACCTGGCAGTTAGGACCGTGGCAGAGAGTCTCTAGAAGGCCCATCTTTAGTGGCTCGTGGACCCCTTTAGAAAACTGAAGAGAGCGTCAGACTCTCAGATACGCAGTGCAAACTTCTGCATAAAAATCCCTGGGTGTGGGGCTTCCCTGGTGGCGCAGTGGTTGAGAGTCCGCCTGCCGATGCAGGGGACACAGGTTTGTGCCCCGGCCCGGGAAGATCCCACATGCTGCGGAGTGGCTGGGTGTAAGCCATGGCCGCTGAGCCTGCACGTCCGGAGCCTGTGCTCCACAACGGGAGAGGCCACAACAGTGAGAGGCCCGCGTACCGCAAAAAAAAAAAAATCCCTGGGTGTTTGTGGATTCCCTAAGATCCACCCATACACCCAGGAACCTGAGGTTCTAATCATACTATAGGAAGCAATCACACCCGATGCCTCACCAGCTAGAAACGTGTACTAAAGGGAAATAGAACGCTAGCTCTTTCGGCAGCAGCCACGGCCCGCACACAGACCAGCTCCTAATGAGTCCTGTTTGCTGATGGAGGACACTTGTAATAGAGTTTAATGTGGAAGAACAAGGTGCATTTAACCAAAGCTGTAAACATCTCTAATTCAATTTAAAACTATAGGGTGCAGTACATTAACATTTAACAACCGGACACTCAATCGGCGTGAAGTTGGGTGAGCTGTGTTTATTAGAAAGCAGGCTCCAGGTCGTCTTTTATCAATGACAACAGAAGCAGAAGCCCTCCGTGGCAAGCCTCCCACCCCGCCCTACGCGTTAATTAAGTCTTCTCCAAGTCTTCCACCCTGTGGAAAGACACCGACTGCTTTGGAAAAAATCCCCTGAGCAGGGCAGACGTGCTCAGCACCAAAGTCTGTTAGGCTTGTGCACTCGGGGAACTGTTTGCCCCAGCAAAACAAATCTTTTTTAAAATGTGAAATGAACAATTAATTCAGAATGAGCAGCGGTTTAACCTCTATTCTACTTGACCGCTGCAGAGTTCACACTGCTGAGCCCCACCTCCTTTCAGAAACTCCCAGACACAGCTTTCTCCGACCATCTCCGACTCCTCTGAGCTTGCTCTGCTCTGGTCCCCGTCAGGCTCCTCGCCTGCTCTCCAGACCAGACTTGCGGGCGGGGGAGTACCCACCGCTCAGGCCTGGTACCTTCCCTCCTGGCTGAACTGCCTCTCTCTGGAGGAGTTTGCTCACTGCCAGGGCTTCAGCTGTGACCTATATTCTGAGGACACCCCCATCCCCCCTGGGGTCCAGATCCGCATTTCCCAACAGTTTACATCCTTGCTACTCCAAGTGTGCTCTGGGGACCAGAAGCATGGGCATCCCCTGGGAGCTTGTTAGAAACACAGACTCCCAGGGCCCACCCAGACTTCCTGAACCGCGAGCCACAGTTCAACAGAGACCCAGGTGATTCACGCACACGTTAAAGCTTAGGGAGAACTAGTCTATCCTATCCATCTGGACACTTCCCAGAGCCCAAATTCAGCAGGTCCAGGCTGAAGGCAGATCCTTCCTCCAAAACATGAAGTCCTTCTTTGTTTTCCAACCCAGCGAACAGCTTCTATCTGGTGTATGGGGTGGGGGTGGGGCGTGTTATGCTGGGTTGGGGGGAAGGTCAACATTCCCAGCAAGTGGCTGCCTCATCTTATAACAGGCTCCCTCCTGCCCAGGGATACTGGAAAGACAGGACGCTCTATGTGGAAGCCAGCCTAAACTTCAGGGCCAGCCAACACAAAAAGGCTCCCTCCAAGGTCCACATGACAGGGCTCGCCCTGTCAGGTCTCTACCCTGTGCCCTTCCCCTGTTGCCACCAGCATGGCTCAGTACTGCCAGGGTCCCTACTCCAAAACTGAGAGTCCCTCTCTTAGGAGAGAATCAGGCCTGAACCCTGATGGTCCCTCTCCATGGAGAAGGGCATCTTCGGAGCCCTGTGAGGGCCCCACTGAGTGAGAAACAGAGGGCAGCAGGAGCTCGTGGCTGCCAGTTCAGCTGCTGGATGTGATGGAAGTGGGCTCCTTGGGTGGTAAAATTCTTTGCTTCCTGGGCTGGGAAACAGCTTTGATGCATACTGTATTAGTCAGAATTCTCTCCACTGCAATCTGACTAGCTTGAGCAAAACCAGGATTTAGATAGTAGGAGAAGTGGGTGGTTTATTGAATCGAAAGAAGATCTAAAGGAAAAAGAAGAGTCTGGGGGACCTTAGGGACTGGGAGCTGGGATTCCGTGCTCCCAGGACCCTGTCCTCCCTGCTGCTTTCTCAGCATCTGCTTCATTCGCCAAGCCTTCTCCTCTTGGCAGGAGACGTCGCTGTAGGTGGTTCTGATAGGCGGCATCCCAGCTTAGCTGCCCAAGGGAAAGATGCTTTCTTTTTCCTGAGAATTCTGATCAGCCTAGATCAGGCCTCATGCACGCTTTGGCCCATTTTTTTGTGGCCTGGGGCATGAGTCCCATTCTTGGCCCAGCCTAGGTTGTAGTCATGCGTATCAGGGGCTGAGTGATGAACAAGGCCACGAGTAGTCCCTAAAAGCATCAACTGGTTTAGCGTTCTTATCCCAAGTGAGTCTTGGGCACATCAACGTGTGGGATGATGACTATGCGCTAAAAAATAGGAAGTGCCCCATGTCATTTTCACACCAACAAATGTGAGGGGGAGGGTTAGGCTTGGCTTTTTCTTCTATGCCCTGTGAGCTAACAGAGACATGATGAATTAATGAAGAGGTGACCTTAAAGAAATCCCAGCCCTGTCCTCCTACCACAGCTGCTTTAGTTCAGGGCCTGGGGCTTTGACTTGGCAAGACGGTTGCCTTCGGGGAATATCCCTTTCCCTCTCCTTTCCTCCTGTGAAGATTCTGCCATGCACGGCCTAGGCCGAAATCCACCACCAAATCTGAGAGTAGGTGCACTCTGCCTGGAGGTACCACTGCATTCCATTCTGCGCAATGGGTTCTTTGTTCTAACTTTACTTAGATGCACAGGCCATTTTCCATGTTGAAAACAGCTTGTCTACAGTTGTTCCCTCAGATGCTTTATAGCAAAACAAATTGAAGAACTCTTCCTAATTTCTATTTGAATGATGTGTATTCCTTTACTTATCTTTAGAAATGTCAATACAGACTTAGTGGTGTATTTGATAGAAAACAAATAAGTAGACCCATTTTTAAGTTTATTACGACAATAATATCAAGGTTTATCATCCCGAAGAAGCGGCAGGTGCAAGTCATCCATTGCTCCCAGTTCTGAGCAGGGCTTGGACAGTTTGCTTCTAAAGATAATAGTGGGACAAGCTCTGCTTAGATGTTGTCAAGAGCTTCCATGATTCCCTTGGGAAGCATTTTCAGTAGACAGTGATGGTCTTGCCGCCTCCTTTTATACCCTATGTCAGCAGGTCCCCCACTCACGCACTTCAGTGTGGATTTATGCAGCTATGACCAGAGTTTAGGACAGTCTGAATTGAATCACTGAATAGCAATGACTTGTTGGACTTAACCTACAGTTACCAGCTCTTCAAAGCTTGTGCTCTTCTTGGTGGAATGCATTCACTTCCATATGTGATGGCACGGAGCTCCCACTGAATTTAAGGGGGTGGGTTTGGGGGTGATCGAAGTTCAGTTCTGCAGAGGCCTGGAGATCTCCTACTCCATGGCCCTCTCCCCACCATCGCCTCTTCACACACCCCAACTCTCCACTCCCACCCGGCACTCCCAGGGCCCCACCAGTCCAAATAGGTCCTTGTGCAAATCAGGGAATC
Source organism: Pseudorca crassidens (assembly GCF_039906515.1). NCBI lineage: Eukaryota > Metazoa > Chordata > Mammalia > Artiodactyla > Delphinidae > Pseudorca > Pseudorca crassidens. The sequence goes on along the minus strand of NC_090311.1, from coordinate 46,569,217 downwards.
ATCCTCCTTCCCCAAAACACCATATAACCATGTTCTGCCGGAAGACTGCCATGATAAAAATATGATAGGATGCCTAGGATAATTATGATATGAATGGTATACTAACCTTATATCCTCCTGTCCTAAAGAGATGCTCTGGGAAGTTCCTCCTCAAAAACTGCGCAGTTTATTCACTACCTTAGAAATCTGGCAGAGAGGGAGGGAATGAGACGCAGGTACAGGCTAGAGAGAATGACTTCCTCTTTGTAAAGTCAGGTTATTTTTGCTTCTGGAAAATCATTACCTGCTCCCGATTGGTCCCTTTCCAGTAAACTATCATGGGTCTTTGGGAAAGTTACTGTAGAGCTAAGTTTACGGACAAATATTTACTTTTTAAAGTTATTGCAATGAGAGCCTTAAATAGTAAAGACATTTTCATTTTGAAAATATGGACTGGTTTTAGCATGTATGTTAACATAGTGTACTTGTATAGCTATTTATAGTGTCCAGAATCTTCCAATAGTCATTATCCCATTACAAGAATTCTATGAGAGGTTAACTCACCTTTGTATAAACATAGAGTCTGAGACAATTAGGGGATGAGAAACTCAACCAAGTTCACATGGCTGTACAGAGGGGCACAACTCACACTCAAGGTTGTGTTTAAAATATATAATTTACCATATATACACGGTCCATTGCAAAGCCAAACAACTTCTGTAGTGTGCACTAAAAATCCACCCAGACCACACTCACACATCAAGAAGTGTGTCCTTAACAACACAGCTGATAGGATGACTCTGTACCGAAACGGATCCGCCTTCAGTGAGATCCTGGATGTCATATAGGCCCACAGAGCCACTTCCCATGGATCTATCTGCCGTATGCATCACTGCCTCCCAGCCAAGCTAATTAGAATTCACATGCAAAGCTGAGTCGGGCAAGGCACTTTATAACAGAAGCGTGTTCAGGACACAATTTTCCAGCCCTGCTTATACTTCCTACTCTCCTACCATTGGGGAACCAGGCAAAAGACTATGCTCTCACACGAGTGGACATTCAATTAGAGTTGGTAACCTCGGCACACTTCCAAGAGGTCCCCTTCTTCCATCTGTCAATCGATGGCAAACCCGCGGCTCCTTTGGAAAAGGGTGAGTGAGAACTTCTTGGAGAATATAAGTCTCTATACCAGGATAAGCCCCCCTGCCAAAGGGGTGGAAGCCCTTCAGAATGAAAGATGTTCTACTTGTCCAGTGGCCGTGGGTGATAGTGGGTAGAGAAACGGGCACTGGGGTATCCAGATAGTTCACTGTCAGCTTAGATGTCAGACTGCCTCACAGTCTGTCTCTCTGCCCTTGAATCACCAGAGTCAGTGCATCTATTTAAAACAAGAGATGCTATCTTGAGTGACCGCTTGCAATAAGCACTTTGCACCGCTCTGGGTGCCCTGGCAATGTTATCTGATCCTTTGAAAACCAATTAGTACATATCTACCATCTCACACTTGGGCCTATAATGGCATTTCCTCTAGCTATATACTATGAGCTTGATATCACAGATACAGGAAGGGTAGAAGATTAAAATTCAGATTAAAAATTATAAAACCCAGAGAAACAAGAAGAAACATGAAGGGGTTTGGCTCAGCAGAAAATCTCCTTGGATGGTCTCAGAATCAAGAGCCCTCACCGCTCAGGACTCAGACCCAGAAAATCTTGTTCTGGGAGATTTGTCCAAGGGCTGCAGCCCCTGCTCTTTTGCAGAGAGGAGCCTTGTACCTCTCCGAAGGCACCTGGGATGCCGTTGGAATGGGGCTCCCACCATGCAGAAGGCACAAGTGAAAATACAAAAATAAGGACTTTGTATCCAAGGTTTCATAAATAACTGGGGTGGCGGATATTAAATACGATGCACAGTTACAGTTTGTTCTCCTCAAAGAGGATCTGGGCATAGACGGTGCTGGTGGGAATGCCTTTGGCAGCCTGGTGGGGCTTGATCAGCTCCAGCTCAGCATAGGTCAAGTTCTCTTCGGCAATCTTTGGCTATAAGACAAAACACAACACAATTTGAGCTGACTGCCGGGAGTTCAACATCACACATACATTCATCAGGCATGTATTTTCATAGCACTTTGGGGATTCAAAGGGAAACAAATGGACAAAAAATTTAAAAGGAAATGTAAAACCTAAATAACATAAGATAGATCTTGTTATCTTATACAGAACACTATGTCTTGCAAAAAACACTATGATTTATTTTTAAGTTGTCACAGAATACTAACAAAAAATTGATTAAACATGAGGCCACAAAGTAAACTTTAATTCTGAAAAGTAAAAATAATGTAACTACAGTCTCTCATCAAAAGGATAAACTAGAGGTAGAGACGGAAACAAAAAGTCCCAAAAATTGACAACAAAACTAGAATGCTACCATCTAGAAGTTTTAAGTGACTTAACCTGTATAAAACTGAAATTTCAGCATATCTTGAAAATAATGATGAAGATATTACATGCCAGAACCTAAAGAATGTAGTACTCAGAGAAAAATCATATCCTTAAATATCTATATTAAACAACATGAATTAAATGGATCAAGCATCCAACTGAAGTTAGGAAAAAAAAAAGAACAAATTAAAGAAAAGCAGAAGGAAGAATGAAAAAAATAAACACTAGACTGTATAAGTCAGAAAATAGAAAACAGTAGAATAAACAAAAATATCCAAAAGCTTGTGCTTGAAAAACACCAATGAAACAAACAAAAAAATTAATCAAGATAAAAAGGGAAAAAGCAAAAATGAATCAAATAGGAAATGAGAAAGGAGGTATAATAAAATGAAAGAAGTTTTAAAACTTCAACTTTGTTCAACGTATTGCAAAAACCTTGAAATACAGGATAAAATGAGTACTAGTCCAGAAAAATATAAATTATGAACATTAGCTCCAGAAAATGTCAATGTACTAACTACCATCAAAAATAAAGAATGATGGGCTTCCCTGGTGGCGCAGTGGTTGAGAGTCTACCTGCCGATGCAGGGGACACAGGTTCGTGCCCCGGTCTGGGAAGATCCCACATGCCACGGAGAGGCTGCACCTGTGAGCCATGGCCGCTGAGCCTGCGTGTCCGGAGCCTGTGCTCCGCAACGGGAGAAGCCACAACAGTGAGAGGCCCGCGTACAGCAAAAAAAAAAAAAAAAAAAAAAAAGAATGAAAAGAAAGGAACAGAGGAAGGAAGGTCAGGAGGCAGGGAAGAAAATATTGTCAAAAGCACCAGGCACAGGCAGTTTGATAAGAGAATTTCTAAGAGAGATTCCCTTAAGGAACAGACAATTCCAATATAATTAAACTGATCCAGAGCATTACAGAAAAGGAAAAACTTCACATATTTTAGAACAATTTCATGTATTAGTATAAATTAGCATAAATCAGATTTACTCAGAGACTGTGAAAAGGCATACTAAAGATAGATAATCATGTTCAAGTTGACTTTTTTTCCAGGAATGCAAAGATGGTTCAATATTAGAAAAATCTATTAATATAATTCACAGTAGTAACAGAGAGAAAAACCATATGGTTATCTCTATAGATGCTGGAAAGGCATTTAATAAAAATTTTTTAATTTTTGTTAAAAATAATTCTTGATGGGCTTCCCTGGTGGCGCAGTGGTTGAGAGTCTGCCTGCCGATGCAGGGGACACGGGTTCGTGCCCCGGTCCGGGAAGATCCCACGTGCCGCAGAGCAGCTGGGCCCGTGAGCCATGGCCGCTGAGCCTGCACGTCCGGAGCCTGTGCTCCGCAACGAGAGAGACCACAACAGTGAGAGGCACGCGTACCGCAAAAAAAAAAAAAAAAAAAATTCTTGATAATGTAGTCATAGATTTTTTTTCTTACCATGATTAAGAAACATTATTAAAATAAAGAATAATTGGTGATCCAACTTCAGTCATATTAAAAATAAAGCTGCTATAATTAAAACACTGTGGTATCAACAAATGAATAGACCTCAGTGGGACTGATGAAAACATTCAGAAATTAACCCAAATATTATTTTTCAATAAACGGTGTTGGGATACTCGGGTAGCCATTTGAAAAAATCATATCCTTTATGTCATTCTTTACATTAGATAAATTCCAGATGAATTAAAATTTTAATATGGAAACTGAACTCATAAAAGTGTTAAAGAATGTGTGGGGAAATTTTCAAAAAAATAATCTCAGCATATGGAAGGTGTTTCAAAGTCTAACACAAAATCCAGGAGGAACAAAAAAAAGATATGTAAATTTTCATGCTGTATATTGCAGAATATTCTCTAAATAAAGTCAAAGGACAATTGAAAACATGAGCAAAATATTTGCAACTCATATGAAAGGGCCTTACAATTTAACAAAGATAATGGCCAACAGTCCATTAGAAAATTAAGCAAAGAACAAGAGACAGGACCAGAGAGTGCACAGGAAGAGAAACACAAAGGCTCTTACACATATTAAGTGTGATTCAACCTCTCTCAAAATCAGACAAGAGAGATTTAAAATCACTTAGACGTCAGTTTTTGTCTTTCAAGTTGACAAACAAACTAAAAGTTTTCCAAAAGAAACAGAAAGAAACAGGTCCTCTTGTATATTGTTGGTGGAAGTGTTTATTGGTACAAGCAAAAAACTGCAAACACTTCAGTGGACATCAACAGGAGCCTGACGCATTCATAATGGAGTATCCGGTACAGTCTTTAAAAAGAATGGTGGAGCTGTATATGTATACTGTATGTTTTCCTATCATTTGTGTAGTGTATGGGAGTATATATACATGTATATATGTTATATACTCAGAAAACCCTTGGAACTCGCCTGGAAGTCAAGAACCTGGTCTCCAAGGTTCCCTCTGGGGAAGTAAATGGGGTGGCTGGAGAGAGACTCGACCTTTATTGTAGACATTTGTTGGTACCTTTCAAATTTTCTAGATGGTACATTATTTAAACAGCACATTAATTAATTTTAATTCACAATTAGAAAAATAAAAGCTGGACACTAATTTATAGTCGTAAAAGACACATCACTTTCATTTAAGCGGCCCTGCTTTTGTTTTTTGGCTGCTTTGGCTGTGTTGTCATTGTTTTATTTTTTATTTGGGGGCTATACCTTGGTTAACTCACCAGAATTCAGGACAAATAAATCGTACATATTCGATTTAAGTTTCTTAAAAAGTATGCCAAAAGCAAAAAGCCTCTTTTCTTTCGAGATAAAGCATCACACTAGAGGACAGGGAGCAAGAGACAAAGAGAGAATGTAAAGAACTCCTTACGGCCAGTACTGACTGGTCAGGGGCGACCGCCGAGCGACCTTCAAAATTGTCTGGCCCTTTTTAAATTTCAACGTTAAGGACAATTATAGGGATCAGAGCCTCCTGCTTGTCTTTTGATACCAAAAATCTTTACGTTGTTTCTTAGTCATCCATATCTTACCAGCCAACAAAAATACCATTTACATCTTGCCTTTTGGTTTAATTACATTTCACATTATAACGATTCCATTTAGAAATGCCATGTGTCCTCAAATAAGCACACAAAAGCCAACTCATGTAAATTTTAGGACCAAGATTTATGAAATCATATTGTCCAGGTGTTTTATTACATTACTTTGAAATTGCATTGTTTTCTAGCATAGATTATCTGTTTATTCTTAAGTTATTCCATTACGTTTGGATATGAAAAATAACACTAGCTTTCTCAATACAGGTCACCAGGCTGGTTTGGCTGATGTGTTGTTTTCATACATTTTTATGATGTTCCTATAGTAAACATAATTTAATAAAGCCAAAGCACACTAAATAAATAATTGCATCTAGAAAAGCAATAAAAACAAATAAAATTAGTACTTTCATAAGTGGAAAGGTACTTCAATTACTGCTACAAGCAACAACCCACCATAGAATGTGTAGAATCATTTCCCTTATGCATATTTCTGGAATATAATAATTTGATTGAAGATATGAGGCAGCACACAGGAGGCTCTGAATTGTGAAGTGTATACAGTTTCCAACAGGAGATGCATAATATTAGCCCTTGGCACCTTTAAAGAACGTATTGTTTTTCTGGCATGCATCCTTGGCTATCCCCATCAACCATGTTCTTAATTACATTTCCCAGCTTGTTTAACTAGAAATAAATTCCTAACAGCCACTGAAATGGGCAAAATGTAGACTCCTCACCAGTTTTCACCCAGCTACCTTTTTTTGCACTGACACTTTAGTGGAAGGTTTAGGTGCATTAAGAAGTAGCTTAGAGAAAATGAATGGCGTTATCAGTGAGACCAGGTAAGACTGTAGAACTGGTAGTAAAACTGGGAGCCAGGAGCAGAATGTAAAGGTTAAAGTGGGCAATTGCAATGAGGCAGAGGCAGGGTGAGGGACCTGCTGCAGGGCCCCACCTATATGTCAGGTGATGTCCACCATCTTGCCAACACAAACCTGTTTGGATTTAAGATAAGGAATCACTCCTAATGCGTATGGCAATTCAAGAACTGGAGTACAGTGAATGGGTCTCCGAAGGTGAATCAAGACATACTTCTGTTAGTTCCCTGACAGCTTCTGGCCCTCAAATGACCCTCTCTTCAAGCCCCCGTCCTGTTCCTGGTGGTGCAGGAAGTACGTGCGGCATCAGCACTCAAGAAGACCAAGTTTAATACCCTTGAACTGGCTGTTCACAAACACGCCTGCAGCAGCTCTCGATTGCATTGGAAAACACAAAGGAAACTGTGGAAGGTACGGCTTCCAGGCCTCAGACGTGAGCTTTACACTTAGGTCTGCTGTTGCTGTGTTCCCGGAAACAGGAGGGGGCTGGGGACCAACAGCTGGAAGTTCTGGTAGGGTCCTTTAGAAGAGGCTCCAGAACTTTCTAAACATGTGAGAAGCAATAGTGCCATTTCCTCTTTCCCAGGACTGTTTGGTTTTACTTTCTTTTCCCTTTCACCCAGCCTGAAGAGACTCCTGGTCCATTTCTCCTTCTATTCCTCCAACAGAGGCCTGGTATTTGTGTCAACTGCTTGGAGTCTCGTAGGTTCTAAACCCCTTTGTTTTATGTGCCTTTAATCTCACTTTTCATACATTTCCTCCTAGTCATGAAGAATCCACTCCCTAGTCTGGAATGGGATTCTATGAGCAAGGGCGGGGGTGGAGGTTCGGATGTAGACACGTGTCACTGCACCCAAGGAAGGTGAGAATAAAAGGAAATGCTCCCGGTTCAGTGAAAGTGTTCACGGCAAGGAGATGAGGAGAGAGGCCGTCACCCGGTGGCTGCCTGCAGAGCGTGGGTGCAGGAGGAATTGGGTCAAATGCCAGCTGTGGGACCTTGGGCCAGTTCCATCACTGGCACTCAAGGACCTACCCTGACGATGTAAATGAAGATTTAAATGAGACGATGTATGGAATGTTCTGGCACCACTGGGCCTACCCCATAGAAGACGCTAAACGCGTGCCTGCTGAGTGAATAAATGTTCTGGTGTCATCATTTTTCTCTAGAGTGTCAGCTCAAATATCCATTTGTGTACCTTCTGAGATCTTCACGAGTTACCAACAACTATGTGAACTAAGTAGTCCTGGATATCTTCTGACACATAAGGAAGAGATTCTAGGAAATTAGTTGTTACGGGCTGAATTGTGTCCCTGCAAAATTCATATGTTGAAGCCCTTACCTGCAATAGCCCAGAATGTGACTATATCTGGAATCAGGGTTTTTAAAGAGGTAATTCAGGTAAAATGAGGTCATTAGAGCGGGCCCTAATCCGAGATGACTTGTGTCCTTATAAGAAGAGGACATTAGGACTCATATACATACAGAGAGAAGACCATGTAAAGATACAGGGAGAAGATGGCCATTTACCAGCCAAGGCAAGAGGCCTCAGAAGAAACTAGCCCTGCAGACAACTTGATCTCAGACTTCCAGCCTCCAGAACTGTGAGGAATATTTGTTTAAGCCACCCAATCTATGGTACTTTGTCTGACAGCTGAGCAGACCGATAGATTAGTCAGGATGGGGACAGAAGAGAAGGGAAGAGGGAATGGGCTGCCTTAGTGGGAGAGGACTGGGGTGTGTGCATATAATAAGTCACTGCATTTTATGTCAACATGGGAGGAGAGCCGTCCTCTCCCCCTATTCGGTGAGGAGCAACATTGGAATAAAGAGGCTCTAGGACTCTCTCATATGGCACAACTCCCACCCCCCAAGACACACACACACACACCCCTCCCACCCCCGCAGCCCCGCCCCCCACAGCGTAGCTGGACCCTGGGCTGCAACAGACCTAGCTGCATTGCTGGGCCATATACCTATTCGCTTTTAGGAAACATGGGATGGGGATGCTGGCATTTATATCCTGCTAAGAAGGGTGCTTGGCTCCAGCCATGAGAAGGAGGCTACTGCAGGCAGCAACCAAGGCACAGGCACGGCTGCCTCCATGTGAATAATGGGCTGCAAGACAGTCTTGCCCTCTGAACTGAATCCAGGGCACAGACAGAGCCCACGCTTATCCTCATCGTTACAACTGAGCAAACAGAGCTCTGAGTGTGGAACAGTCAGCTTTATCGAATCAGGTTGCTTTTGCCCGAATCCCCATGCACCCACGTGCCCCTCCCCAGCTCTCCCTGAAGCCACTGCTTTTGCTGCCATTTCTCATGCAGCTGATATAAGGAGAAGCAAACCTCAGGAAAAGACTTGGACAAGGTTTAGCAAGTGTTGAGTAGAAGACAGATTGAAATCCCACAGAAGAGGGCTCCTTGATCCAGGGAAGTGATAATACATCTGTGCGCTCAGACCTTCTTGGGCAAGGTGTCTTGTCTCTTCCCAGTGAAACATAAATGGAATTAATTTTGAGACTTGTGGCAAAAAGAATGGAAACCAGGTCTCAGGAAACCAAGGCCCCGAGGTTTAGGTAACTGAGGGTTGAAATCCACTCCATGCTCAGCTTTCCCAAGAGGGTGCAGGGCTGTTCCAACAGTGCTGGGGAGCCCTTCTGCAATGTCTATTCAGAAGGGGCACTCTTCTATAATCTACCTAAAAGTGCCATATGCACTAGCAGTGGCCCCAGCCTATGCCCAGATATCTTGTTGCAAAAGACAAATAAATGACAATGTTTCAAAATAAAATGAAATACATAAAATAAACCACGATTTTGGAAATTCCTACTCCCAGGGCTAAGTGGAAGTGGCCGGATGGTGTGGGGCAGTGACCTGTGATCTCCGGTAGCTCTCAGCAATCATGGCAGCCTGGAGTCTGCTGCCTCTGGTACGGAGAAAGAGGACCCAGCCCACTGTGGGTGTAGGATTGGGTGGGGCTCAGGATATGGGTGTCAACACGAGCCAGAAGCAGGGCTAGATTTATTCTTTCACAGTACCTTCCTCTCGGATCTTTCTGGTGTGTTGTTTGGAATATCAAAGAAGTTCTTTAGCAATCTGTGTTGTAGGTTGCAAGCCCCCAAGGGAAGGCACTGATGTACTTTGGACATCCTGCCACTGCTAAGAGTGCCAAGGCTTATGCTCTAGATGCAAACTATCCCACGTGACTTGCTTTCAATCTTCCTCCCAGGTTCCCCTCCTGTAACGTCCCAAGCAGGCGAGGGGAGCTCAGGTTTCAATTTATGCTGGATCCCTTGGCATGGAATTCCCTCTCCCCTCATACACAAGGTGGACCCCTCCTTCTTCAAAACCCAACCAAGCCCTCGGTGAGGCCTCCCGGACACTATCTTTGGCCACATCTTCCTCCACACCCCTGCCCAACCTTGTGAGGTCTTCTGAGATTGCACTGGGATCCACCATGACACATGCTCCCTCTCTCTCTCTCTCTAATAATAGTAATCATCAAACTGCTCACTGGCCAAAGAATGAAGAGATTTTATAATAAATTCTTATTTATTTATTTACATAAATAAATATTTAAACCTTTCTAAGCATGCTTCTGAGCTATGCTCTCCAACACAGGCAACACCCCATAACCCCCCAGCCCACAGGTTCACGCACGCACCATGCACCCCCAGCCCTAGGATTACAGATCTACTCACACCTCTCACTATGCCTTCCAGGGACACCAAGGAGATTTTTATTTCACTTTTTAATTTAATTTTCTTAAAAGACATGCAGTAAAAGTGACTTTGTAGGGGGATCGTTGTATGCATCTGATCACAAGTACAGGTTTCTGGGCCCAGGACACAGGACAGTCCCATCACATGCCCTCACGCTTTCCTCTGAGGTCATGTCCTCCCTCCAACCTGACCATGGGGGGCAACCTGAGCTGTGTTCTGTCACTATGGTTTTCTCTCTTAGAGAATGTCCTATGAAAGGCATCATACAGTGTGTAACCTTGTGGGATGAGCTTTTTTCTCTCAGCATAATTCCCTCACATTTCATCCAAGTGGCTGCGTGTATCAACAGTTTGCTCCTTTCGATTGTAGGGAGTATTCCATGGTGTGTCACATGCCACGCTTTGCTTATACGTTCACCTGCTGAAGAACATTTGGGTCGTTTTAAGTTTTTGGTGGTTATGAATCGAGTTGCTATAAATATTCTTGGCAGGCTTGTGTGTCATGTGTCATTACTCCAGGGTAAACACCCAGGAAGGGGGTTGCTGGGTTGCATGAAAAGCACGTTGAACTTCAAAAGAAACTGTCATACTACCTGTCCGAAGCGTCTACACCGTTCTTCCCTCCCTCCAGCGATATCTGAGTTTTAATTGCTCTGCATACAGGACGGCACGTGGTGTTGCCCGTGTTTTTTACGTTAGCCCTTCGAGTAGGTGCTAGTGATCCAGTAATTACTATTTCACTGTCCCCGAGGTACTCACCAATTCTAGACTTGCACTCAAGTTCTCACTGATGGCCACTGAGCCAGATTAAATGCCCACACAGCACGACATCCCCTCAGAAGAATTGGGAAAGGATTATCACACAGACCAGTTTTCTGATGTAGTGATGGAATCTTCTGGACACCAGGCATAACAAAGTGAGTATGCAAGTTTCAAAGTCTGAAACACCATGTCTCCCATTCCCTATCCTTCTGTTCTGCCAGTGAGGAGACGCTGCTACAGCAGACGACGGCCTCCAGGCTGGACCTCCCACTTCTCATTTAAGCCCCACTTACCCCCAGTTTTAGGGTGATGATTATGGGACATATATCTATGGGGAAGGATTTACTGGATAAAACTAGCACCAGAAAAGTCGACCCCCAAAAGGCAGAAGTTGTGTAACTCTTGGGAACACACCTCACTTCGAGCTCCTAACTGGAAGTTTCTTGAGTGTTTCATTTTGTAGGTGTGTTTCTGGGATTCAAGCCAAGAATGAACTTTCCTACTAGGACAGAGAGAGATTTAACATTCTATGCAGACTCCTGCAAAACAACACTTTTTCACAGAGATCACAGTTGGACGTGCGAGTTGAATTAAATTGCAGGAATAAAAGAAAAATGCAATTGCAGCCACTGCAAGTTCTCCAATGTCAGAAGCTCAATTGGGTAATACCATTACCGCAGCAACAGATCAATAACTAGGACATGGGATGTTTATGCTAACGTCACCTTAGAGTTTAAAAATGTGATTGCAGTTCTACTGAGTTGCACGATCAGGAATCTATTTACCCAAGAGAGAATTACATATTATCCATATTATCAAGGGCAGACTTCCTCTTCCCCCTTTGAGATAAGTGCTCATTTTTTATTCAACAGAGGAGTACCTGCTAAAACAAACTCTCACCTCCCAATATCCATACACATGCAACTATGGCCACTGGGGTGAGGAATGCTGTGCATTCAGTGAAGCTCTATCTGATGGAGGGCCCTCAATGGATACCTGTAGGTCCCAACTCAGGAAAGAAAACTGTTGTGGTCCTTATATGTCCTGTAAGAATCAACATGCCTTGGAAATGAACTTGACTTAAATTTTGAGTTCCAAAGGTCTGCTGACTGTTTATGTTTATATGTTTATTTATATTTAAACATATTATAGAAAGAAAAAGTAGAGTTCCCTAGTATGCACATTAAATTAAAATAAAGAATCAAACTGAACCAACGAGACACCTTTCCAAGACAGAGATGTTAAACTGTGGTATGAAGGACACAATCCAGAAGCGACTTTGGGAGGCGACAGAGGATGGGGGTTGAGAAGTGGTCCTTCCGAGACAGAACTCAGGAAATGTCAACTAATCTTCACCAACTCAGTCAATCCTCACATACCAGCCCTGAGGTATGCGAGGTGGAGCCAACGGCGATGCCCACTTTACAGAGGGGCAAACAGGCTTTAAAAGGCAGATACATCACTCACAGTCCTGCAGCCATTGCTGGATGGGGTCTGGACTCAGAGCCAGGCAGGCCTGCCCAGAATCCACCCTCTGCTCATGGGCAGTGCCCCACACTTACAAGTACAGGGCCAGCCGCAGTGACTAAGGCTCTGGTGTGGATGCCTGGTACCCAGGTGAGCCAACCAGGCAGACAGCAGACCTTGAAATCCCAAGGGGGAAAAGAGTAACCTTCCAAAGACAAGGGGGAAGCTTCACTGGCACAAATCTCAGGAGAGTGTGTTTTCAGAACGGGTCTGCACTGCTCAGTGGGCAGGTGAGCTCCAGCTAAAGGGGAAGTGGGGCAAAGAGAGCTGCCCCGTGCTCACAGAGGCCTGGCTTGGTGTGGAGGGACAGAGTACTTGAGGGTGCGGCTCCAAGAGCAGACACGTGGTGCTGACACTGACGAGAGGATGATGAAGGAGGAGGGAGTCCCTTCAGGTGATCACTTGTCTCACTCCACAGTCTCACCCACAAAGGACTCTTAACCTCCAAGGACGGAGCAAGTGTGCCTCTTACCAGCATGGGATGGAAGTGACAAGGGTGCAGGCTCTGCTTTGGCCAGACTGCGTGTGAGGTGGCAACAGACTCTCGATTAGAGGTGCCCACTGAACAGGCAGAAATGTGAAGCCAAGTGTCAATGGGGTAGGACTGGAAAATCCAGGGGAATTTTCCGAGGTACCCGCTGGAGCCACATGCCAGGTCTGCTCTCACTGTCTCCTTGGGGCTGAGGTCAGTGGTCCAATGGGACCTCCCTCAGAGCTGGGAGCTGGAATCCAGCTGCATTCTCACAGCCAGCAGGCAGCTGTGACTGCTGACTTAGATGCACCTTGACAATCTGAGCCAGGACCCAGAGACCAGGACCCTTCGTTTCTGTGCACGGAGATAGAGGCACTCTCTGAGGCCCACTTCCTTTGTTGTTTCAGCCATCTATAAGCCTTGCAATTATATCTGCCTACCTCACACCCAGCTTCCCTTCCACATGGTTACTCGGTGACTAATGGCCAATAACCCAGTGTTCTCTAGGACTCTGGAAGGCTTAGAAAGGCTCTGTAACTCAGCAGAGAAGCCTTGGATGGAGATGAAGATTTTAAAGTCTTATCCAGGCATGTTGGCACCTTGGGTTGGATGAAGTCATTCGGAAATCATGAGCTGAGCAAATTCACATCATGCTCCTGAATCTGGAGAATTCAAAGGCTGTTTAGCAAAGTGCATTACCAGAATGAATCTGACATGACGGAAAGTCACATGCCCCTGGCTAATTGCTCTGAGGACAGACAGAAGTGACCAGCTTTAGAAAGTGCTGAAGCTTTGCACTGAAAGGCCTGAGGCATTACGAGTCATCAGACAGATGGATATCTCTAGATTTCACCAACATGTGTTTTGGAAGCTAAAATGTGATTATAGATAACGCTCCTGGGGAGGGTCCTGATACATGAAACTTTCCACAGTGGCACAGTGAGAGCTCCATGATCTAATACAGTCACGTATTTTCTCTTCCCCGTGGACCATAGATGTATGTTTTCCCAGCTGCCTTCCAAAATTACTTTTCCTGGCAGTATTATTCAAGAGAATGCTTATGCTTTGAAAAAGAAAGTGTTTGGTTACCTACTACATAGGAGTCCACTCTGAGAGTCTTCAATCTTGAACACTCTTGATCTTCTAATCAACTGCAATCTTTAACACTTTTCTAGATTCATCGGATTGGGCAAGGGTCTGTCTAGGGGTACTTAAGAGCATGGACTCTCGGAGACTGAAAGACTGCTATTTACCGGCTGTGTGACCTTAGGTAAGTTACTTAACCACTCTGTGCCTCTGTTTCCTCATCAGAGGCACGGGATTCATAAAGTGGGATTAATAATAGTACCGATCCCATGGGGTTATTTTGAGGATTAAATGCATTAATATATGTAATGTACTTAGAAAACTGCCTGGTAGCTCAACAGTAAATGCTACACAAGGGCTCAACTATGACTATAACTTTTATCATAGAAACGAACAAGTGTTGCTTTAACAATTTCCCTTTGAAATATTTAGAGGCAGAGAACTGAAGATATTCAGAGGTCATTTGGAAAACATCATGTACCAGATGCTGCTGGATGCCATGGACCTCAGAAACCAAGGCAAAGAAATGGGAGGCTTGGGCTCAACAGCTAGCAAGCGACAGAGCCAGCGCAAGAGCTGGCCTATAACCACACCACTCAGGTCCATGGGAGTGGTGACTTTGTCAAACTTATCCATTGCTGCACCCAGTGGTGTGCAGGGAAATTGCCGAGCAACTGGTCCTCCAAGAAGAAAACTCTCTTTTGTAGCATTTGCTGATTTACATGTGTAAATCCTCCCGCAATGGCTGATTTCAAGATGCCGAAGAGATCTGTTTTCTCTAGTGGACAGGAGTGCGCTGGGGCACGCCATTGTTTATAACTTAGCTCCTAGGAAGACACCTGACCCAGGTGCTACCTGGCACACAGGAGTTACTAAATGCTCATTTTTAAATGAATGAGTGAATGAATGAATAAGACAAAATGAAAGAAAACCAGTCTGACACTCATTAAAAACTGTTCTGTGGATATCCTTGGTCCCAGGAATGTAGGGAGGGGATGCTCTGAGAAATCATGGGCAGAACCATGGGACTCATTTCTCTTTCAGCCTATCTAGGGTTTCCATGAGGACAGTCTACTGAGAAGTAGGATGCCTGGGTTCTACTACTTGGAATCATAAAATTTGCATATGGCTTTCAACTTTATGGTTTTAAAGATAGATGATAGATAGATAGATGATAGATAGATAGATAGATAGATAGATAGAAAGATATTCTACACTGGGGAGGGTATGAGGAAATGTTCACTCTCATCCTTTGTTGGTGGGAGAATAAAATAAGAAAACACTTTTGGGAGGTAATTGGGCAGAATCTATCAAAATTGAAAATGCAGATATACTTTCCCATCGTAATCCCATTTCTAAAAATCTCTCCTATAGAAACACCATTAAGCAAATTTGTATTTGAAAGGATATTCACTAGAGCACTGATCCAAAGAGTTAGAAATTAGAGTTGGGACTGATTAAAGAAACAATGATGCCATAACACTTTGCAGTCATGAGAAGAATGGGGTAGATCTATATGTACTGATACGGAAATATGAGCCTGATATATTGTTAATGAGAAGACAATTCAACGTGTGAATATTTTGTTTAGGATTGTTTTTAGGGAACACACAGAAATGGATTTGTCATAATCCGTGGACAGGACCTACAATGACTGTGGGTCAACTGTATATACGCTTTGGGAATATACACATATATATGGATTTAAGTTTACATGTACATAGAAAAATACTTAGAGGAATATAAGCCAATCTCCTAACAGAAGCCACCTATTAGGAGGCCCAAGGAAGAATTTTACTTTCTGTTTTAACAAATAGAGATCCTGAATTGCCAGCCTCTTGCACCCCACGCAGAATTACCATTACAGCTTTCATCATGAAAACCCATCCAGTAAAGTCAGGACAGAAAACATCCTCGACCCAGTGGCCTAGGACTTTACTGAGTGCTTTTGATGAGAGGCAGCAGACCCCAGAGTCCAGCGAAGAAGAAGAGGGACTGGGGGCCAAGTACCTGGTCAGATCCAGCTCTGCCAGGTCCATGGGAGTGGTGACTTTGTGGGAGGGGAGTTTGTGCTGGTCCTACTTCCCTATGCCTCCCCTGCCTCATCTATGAGATGGACACATTACAATGCATAGGTCAGAGTCATCCCAATGTCCATGTTGGTAAACACTGGGATAGTGCCTGCATGGGCAAGTGCCGTCAAAGGGAAGTGTGGGTACCATCACCATCATCACCTTCATCATCACCATCATCACCATCATCGCCATCATCACCTTCATCATCACCATCATCACCTTCATCATCACCATCATCACCGTCATCACCATCATCACCACCACCATCATCATCGCCATCACAATCACCATCATCACCACCAGCATTATGTTCTAGACACAATGTACAGGCAAGCATTAGGAGCAAATACAAAATAGTAGGAGGTATGCTAGCTTATTTGTTGGATTCATATGTAATATGGGCAATGGGCACATATGATTGAATTCATAGTTCGTATTCATCATCTTTCTATGCACACTGTAATCTTAATTCACAAGACTGTGTCTTATTGCATCACATGTACTTGTTGGAATTTATAAATTCAGCTTTAGGAACTTATAATAATAAATGAGAATTGAATCTGGCTAGGGAAACAAAATCCCCTAAATGTACCATTAGTTTGTCATGAACTCAGAGTTTCACACAGAAATTTTCTTCCTGATATTCTGGATGCCCACCGTGATGTTACCGATAGGTTGATGATGTTTTTCTTCCTTTTCTTTTTTTCCAAAATGGCGCTTCATTTCTAGTATTCTCTATTTGAGACTGAAAAAGTCTTTTAAAAACAACTCTGGGGCTTCCCTGGTGGCGCAGTGGTTGAGAGTCCGCCTGCCGATGCAGGGGACACGGGTTCGTGCCCCGGTCCGGGAAGATCCCACGTGCCGCGGAGCGGCTGGGCCCGTGAGCCATGGCCGCTGAGCCTGCGCGTCCAGAGCCTGTGCTCCGCAGCGGGAGAGGCCACAGCAGTGAGAGGACCGCGTACCGCAAAAAAAAAAAAAAAAAATGAAGTTTTAAATGAAATAGGCTTTAAAAAAAAAAAAAATCAAATTGTGAGCACAAATGATATTGTTCCAGCAGATTACAAAAATAAAATAGAGTGAAAAAGTTTAAAAAAAAAAATTTCCCAGCAGTGCAATGATCCCAGCAATGAAGTGCCCAATAAAGGCAGCAAATCAGCTGAGCCGAGATGCAAAACAAGCTACCGCTCTGAAGGGACATTCCCTGCAGACACACAGAGATGGCCCTGCCCCAGAGTGGGCCCAGGACCCCCGGGAGCAGGGTGGGCCTGTGCAACCAGCCAGGGTCACTCAGGGGACTGGACCCGCTGGGCTTCCGGGCCTGCCTCCAGCCTGGACCATCCTCGGGCCCAGCTCACCCCTCTGCTGCCTGTTCACCTTTGTCAGGGGGCTCCAAGGCTCCTGTCCCCATAGCGCCTCGTACACCGCCTGTCCACACTGAGTGGGAGACTGCAACATGATCCAAAGGAATCTGTGACGCAGCAAGTTGGAGGAACACAGCTCCAAGGTGGTCAACTCCGAAATCACCTCCCTCCTGAAAGCACAAAGCCACACTACCCTTCTAGAACAGGGCAAGGCAGACTCCCTCTGCACCACTTCTAGAGGAGTCCTGTCATCTCCCAAAAGGGGGTTCCCAAGGAGTGCTTAAGGTGCTACCAGTCTTAAAAGACTCCTGAAAGTAACGGCTTCACCTGGCCCTTTGTTAACAGCATCAGAGCCTCAACCAACCTCCACTGGCCTGTGGTGAAGCTGAGAAGCTTCCAGCCCTGTAGCTGTTTTCAGAGAGCGTGAAGCACAGAGGGGCCTCGGCACGGACCTCGTGGCCTGCGGGGAAGTGACGGCCCTGCATCAGGGCTGAGTCTCTAATATGAGATGTTCCCACTGCCACTTTGGGGAGGCCTGATCTCGCCTCCTTGGTGATCACATCCCACTTACGAAAGGCCCAGCCACCTGCCCTCCCCCGACTGAAGGAAGCCCATGAAACGAAATGACTTCTGTTTTCCCGACTCTCATCCCTTCCGAAGCCCAGGCATCTATTCTTCCCTCCAGTTGACATACATAACTCCCCGTGACAATAATGGGATGTGCATGTGTACCGAGGGGGGCATAGAATTTTTATCTCTGTAAAAATGGTACTAGCGTGGTACAAGCAAAGTTTTTGTTTTCTTCCCAAGGCTTTTACTTGGGGAGATATATTGTTCATGTGCTTGTGGGTTTTTCCTTCTTTTTAATTTTAAGTCGAGATTATGGACATATTTTATGCAGGTTAATATATTCTTTTCATGCAAAATTTAACTGAAACCAGTGCTAGCACACTTAACGACAACAAGAGAAATTCTTCAGCTTATTATAAACATCCTTCAAGAAACCTGAAATGCGTGTCCTCTGGAAATAATTTTGCTGGGATTTGGGTTATTATTAAAATCCTCTCAGAATTCTATCACTGGTGTCTAATGTGCCTCAAAGCCCTTTTCTGCTACTGATCAGAGAAAAACTCTTTTTGGACTTGCAAGTACACTGTCGATAGTGAAAACTGAACTGGAAGAGGGGGCTGCTTTCCTGACACCAGGCAAACACTCAGTAGGGCTGGCATCTCAGTCCTGGGCTGACCACTGGGTGCAAGGCCCACTCCTAAGACAGGTTCCCTTCAACTATGATGGAATGAACCTCATCCCTCTGTTTTAAGTGCTCTGATCTTTCAGATTCCATGAGAGGAGGCAGGTTTACTGCAGACTTTAAACTCAAGGGAATCCCAGACAAGAAGGTCTTGGTCACACATTCCCTACGTGTCAGAATTCTCTACCTGTGACTGTGAGGGGTCCTAGGAGATCATAGGACAGCTACACACAGCTGAGACGGGGATGAGCTATCCAAGAAAGGTTTACAGGAATGAAAGGGAGTCACAATACCCTTTAGAAGCAGATTCTCATGTTTAATTCTCTCTTTGTGGATAAATAAGAAAACCCACCATTCTCCTAAGTGGGCTGAACTGTCTCACTAAAATGTAAATACAACTGTCTTCAGAGGTGGCCGGGGATGACTCTGTCCCGCCAGCCATGACCTAACCAGAGCTGGCTACAGTTTTTTAAGTTACTTAGAGCTGCACTTCTTAAACTTTAATGTTCACCAGATTCATCTGGAACCTTACTGAATTGCAGATTCTAATTCAGTAAGTCTAGGGTGGGGCCTGAGCTTCCATGCTTCCAACAAGCTCCCAGGCAATGCCCAGGCTGCTGGTCCGTGGACCTCACGTTGAGCAGTGAGGACTTAGAGCTCCTATCTCAGATCTCTGCCCTCAATTGTTCATTCATTCCACACATAGTCTGCAGATCCCAGGTCACCCACTGGGGACAGAGTGATGGGCAGGTTGTCGATGACTTTAAAACTAATGCTAATCAAAATTTAAAACTTCTGGGCATCAAAGGACATAGCAACAAAGTGCAAAGGCAACCTACAGAATGGATGAAAATACTTGCAAATTGTATATCCAAAAGGGGTTAATATCCAGAATATATACAGAACTTCTATAAACACAACAACAAAAAACGAGCAATCTGATTTTAAAATGGGGGAAAGACTTGAATAGACATTTCTCCAAAGAAGATATACAAATGGCCAACAGGCACATGAAAAGATGCTCAACCTCACTAATCATTATGGAAATGCAAATCAAAACCACAATGAGATACCATCTCACACCCATTAGGCTGGGCTACTATATTAAAAAACAAAACAGAAAATAACAAGTGTCGGTAAGGATATAGAGAAACAGAACCCTTGTGCACTGTTGGTGGGAATGTAAAATCATGCAGCCACTATGGAAAAGAGTATAGCAGTTCCTCAAAAAATTAAACAGAGAACTACCAGGTGATCCAGGGATTCCACTTCTAGGTACATATCCAAAATATCTGAATACAGGGACTCAAAGAGATATTTGTACATCCATATTCACAGCAGTATTATTCATTGGCTTGTCATTTTCACCTGGAGTCTGAGGGTCTGCTGGGAGTTGGCATGTGCGGTTGAGATGAGGGAGATGGAGCCTACAAAGCACCTAGCAGAGGGTTTGGCACACAGTAGGTGCTCAGTAAATGAGGGTTCTCGCTTTTTGCCAATGAGTCAGCGGAGGTGGCAGGCAGGTTGTTTCCTTGGGGTGAGCGTGTGTCAATATCACTCTGGAAAGAGCGGCTGGGTGACTGAAGGGCTCTGTGGCCTGTGACCACTCCAGGAAGGATGCTTTTATGGATTTTGTGGCAAAATGCAACAATTACAGAATTAAACACCTAAACTGGTACCAGACCCCAAAGAAAAGATGTTGCCAAATTATTTTCTAAATTACCCACTAAGGCCTGTGTGAGTCGACAAGTAGCTATTGACTTTAGTTTCAGCTGCCATCAAGACTTATTGATGTGAGAGAGAAATATTGACCAAATTGAGACCAAGGTCAATGCTGGCCTCCTGGGAAAATAAATCTTAATATTAACCGAAAACTGCAGACGCTAGGCCTGGTATTTTTGACTCTAAACTGCTGGTCAGACAGAGGTCCACTCAAAGTCAGCTCTTTACTTCACTGTGTATTGTTATAGGTGCAAACTGGTCTCCAAATGGACTCGTTTCTGGAAAAGTTGGTATAAAAATTTCAAGCTTTTTCGTATCTTAAAAGATCAAAGGACAATTGGTATTTAAGAACTGTCATGGGTGATATTTCCACAAAACAAAGAATCCATTTTGAAGTGCAGATAAGTGCCCCGACTTACTTTCTGTGAAAATTAAGAATTTCCTATGTTGACTCTCCATCCAGAGGGGCATACCAGCTCAAACAAACAGACAAAAACTCAACCGTAAAAACCTGCAGTTAAGACCAGTTATTTTTGAAAATGCTGTTGAATCTACTTTGTTTATAAGTGGCCCCAAATTGCTTAAGGCAAACTGCTTTTATAGCTGTGGACTCAAAAAAGTTGTCCATTCAAGGCTGCTGACACTGCCCCATCTACTGGGTCAGCAGCACTGTCTTCATGGGAGATGAAACACTACCCCCTGTGGGTTGTTGGAACTTACTTTTCTGAAACAGAGTGTTTGTGTGTCCTCACAGGCAAATCTGGGAGTCGGGGGGCTTATTGTGAGATGACATGCAAAATATGTCCACGTGGTCCATGACACGCAAAATGCGAATATGATGACATGCAAAAAGTGCTTTTTCTTATATATCCCTGGGATATATCAATGGAATGTCAATAAAGAGCGGTTTCTGTTGTTACCAGGGGTAAAAGATTGGATTAGAAACAACAGGCCCTGAGCAACTTAGAACGTAAGATGGGGGAAATTTACAAAGTATAATCATTCTTGAGGTTGTTGATGAATATCAGGATTAAGAATAAAAGATCTGGAAAAGATACACACATACACACGCAGATGTGCAGTGATATGGACAGCCGGGAGAGAGTGAACTCAGACTATCTGGGGAAACTGACCTCAACGGATGGGATGAAGGATGTTCCAAGCAAAGTTGATAGTTTTAGCCTTTGTGTTCAGTTGAGTTTCCCAAAGTCTACTGAATGACCAGAAATCTATTAAAATCAGCAAAAATTCCACTGCTACATTTGAGGACAAGACAGTGTAGTCAACAGAGCAGAACTGATAAGGAATTTCTGATGATATGAACCAGATGGAATCACACTGTATGAAAAGCCCTTCAGGACCCACAACTCATTGCAGGCAAAAGGAGGCTTTCTTTGGAAAACAGAGGAACCATCCTGTCTAGGAGAACAGCAGAAACCTGGGCACAGACTAGGAAGGTCAGGGGCAAGGCTGAGCCATGACAGGATGTCAGAATCATGCACAGAGATCCAGGTTCCACTCTGAGACAAGGCTTCAATTAAGCTGGTTAAAACCTTACACTCTGGCTTCAGAAGGACAAAGGTTCAAGTCCTGACTGCAGCCCACAAGCTGCATGACCTTGGGTTAGTCGTCCATCTGTCACCTTACTGACTCCGAGTCTCACTGTGCCCATCTACAAAAGCACAATGACAGAACCTACTCCACAAAGCTGGGGTGCAAAATCACACAC
This sequence comes from Pseudorca crassidens, assembly GCF_039906515.1. Taxonomy (NCBI): domain Eukaryota; kingdom Metazoa; phylum Chordata; class Mammalia; order Artiodactyla; family Delphinidae; genus Pseudorca; species Pseudorca crassidens. The sequence continues at coordinate 46,547,196 of NC_090311.1, read as the reverse complement.
CCCCATCCTGTTGGACACTGCTCTGGCGTGGAGAACACAGCAGTGACCAGAGCAGACAACCTCCCTGCCTTCATGGACCTTGCATTCTGAGAAGAGAAAGGCAGGTCATAGATACGTGTACGTCAGGGTGCCTCTCATGGGGAGTTCCTTCAGAGGGTGGGTGGTGTTTTATATAGAGTTTCAGGAAGGCTTCTCCACTGAGCTGATATTTGAATAGAGACCCTAGGGGGTGAGTAATAAGCCACAGACATAGCCTGGGGAGGACGGTCCAGGCATATAAGACAACAAAAGCCCTACCAGAACATGCTTGGTATGGTTAAGGACTAGCAAGGAAGACAGAATGATGGGAGGGGAATGAGAAAGGGGGACAGTGGTAAAAATGATGTCAAAGAGGTCATGGGGGCTAGATCATTATAGGGCTGCGCTGTCCAATATGGTAACCAATAGCCAAATGTGACTATTAAGCTCTTGAACTGTGGTTCTGAAATGAGATGTGCAGGAAGCGTAACATACACACTGGATTTTGAAGGCTTAGCAGAACAATAAGCATTAAAATACTTCATTAATAACTTTTATATTGGTTATATGTTTAAATGATAATATTTTGATATATTGGGTTAAATAAGCCATACTATGAAAATTGGTTTCACCTGTTTGTTTTTACGTCTTTAATGTGGTTACCGGAAAATTTAAATTACATGTGGCTTGCATGATATAAGGCATTAGAGGCCACCGTAATGAGCATGGCATTTATGCTGAGCAATGTGGGAAGTAAACAGAAATGCACACAAAGTGCTTAGCATATTTCCCAGAACAGAGCGGAAAATGTTTAGGAAACTAGAATTCCATTCACAGACAAACTACTCAAATGTAAAGGCAAATATATTTAGGGGGGAAGACACTGGATTCAAGAAAAAGTGATAACAGAACGAATAAAAGTTAAGTTTAAATAATTGTTTGGAATGTAGTGATGACGTATAATGAAACTGGCAAGTAGTGATTATGGAAATATGAAACATAAAGTTAAATAAAAAAGAATCTGACAAAAAAGAATGACAGATAAAATTGGATCCATTCCTAAAAAGGAAACCATGTAAGTATTTCACTGTAGCCATCCTGGTAGATGTGAACTGGTTTTCTGCTTCTAACCTCCATTCCATGACACCAATGAGATTAAATACTTTTCATGTGCTGACTGGCTATCTGTATGTCTTCTCTGGTGAAGCACATGTTTAAGACTTCTGCCTATTTTTTTGTAGTGTTGCCTTTTTCTTTTTTATTGATTTGTAGGTGTTCACAAATGCTAGGTAAGAATCCTTCACCAAATATACATGCGGCAGGTACACTCTCCCCATAGGTGGCTTCCCTTTTCAATCTTGTACAGATATCTTTCATCAGAATAGACCTTCTAAATTTTAATGTAATCCGAGGTTTTCAATCTTTTCCTTTATGGCTCATACATTACACGTCTTGTTTAAAAATCTTTGCTTGCCCTGACCTTATGTAGATAAGCTAATTTTAGGAAGTTTTATTTTTACCTTTACTTAAGTGTACAGACCTTCTCTAATTAATCTGTGTCTGTGTGGTGTGAAGTCCAGTTTATGGATCATTGTTTTTCATGTGGAGATCCTACAGACCCATCACTGTATACTAAAAATATAACCCTTTCTTCACTGCACTGCAATGTCACGTTTGTCATAAAATCAAGTGACAATACATATGTAGGTATGTTTGGGGCTCTTTATTATGTTCCTCTGGTTTATTTGTCTATTCTTGTGCTAATACCATTACTTACTATACAGCTTAATTACTATGGCTTTAATATAAATCTTGTGAATTGGTATATAAATTCTTCACTTTGTTCTTTTCCTTCAAGATTATCTTGGCCCTCTGCAAGGCCAAGATAATCTTATTATCTTACATACACATTTTAGAATTGGTTTGTCAGTTTCTCTGCCTCTCTCTCCCTTTCTCTCTTTCTCTCTTTCACACACAAATACACAGCTGCTGAACAAAACTGGCAACAAAGTAAATAACAATACGATTACAAACTTAAAAGAAATGAAATCTTCGTGCAGCCATACTGATATAAAGAAATTAGTGAATAAGTCAATGAGGAAAGGGATCCAGCTCTTCCTTACAGAAGAATTTCAAGTAGTAAATGGAGATGGATTGAGGAAAACAGAAAATCACCATCGGTTCACCATAGTAATAAGTGCTGCAAGCAAAATCCTTGGATGAACGCTAAAATGAGTAGACGAAAGTTCAAGGAAAAAAGGCTATTTGCACAGGCTTGATGTATCTCCCCTAAAATACCTATTAATTGCTGTGCTGTTCTTCATATGTGTCCACAAAGTCTCTGAGACCCCTCCCTGAATTCAGGAGATGCAGCTTCACTCTCCTCCCCTTGAGTGTGACCTGGACTTAATGACTGGCTTCTAACAAATAAAGTATGGAAAGGGAAAAACAGTGACTTTATACTGAAGGAACCTGGTAGACCCACCTTCACCAAGTGGTCACGGTCAACATCATAGCACGTCCGCTCCATGGGACACTATGAGAAAGGCATATCTCCTCTGTGTTGTTCTTCCCTCAAATCCATAACCTCATTTCTAATCATCAGAAAACCTCAGAGAAACCCAAATCAAGAGACGTTGTAAAAAAGCGCAGCTACTACTCTTTAAAAGTGTCAAGGCTGTAGAAACAGACAGACGGAGGCGCTGGCCCTGACTGGAGGAGACTAAGGAGACAAGACCACGAAATGCGATGTGACGGCCTGGATGGGATCCTGCACCAGAAAAAGAACATTCGTGGAAAAACTGCTGAAACCTGATCCAAGTCTGGAGTGCAGTTAATGGTAATGTGCTGACGGTAACTTCTTAGTTTTGACAAATACACCATGGCTATGTGAGAAGTTAACCTTAGGAGAAGCTGGGTGAAGGGTAGACGGGAACTCTCTGTACCATCTTCCTCACTCTTCCGTAAAACTGAAGTTGTTTCAAAATTAAAAGTATAACATGTTTTCTGGAAAGTTCTTCAGCAATCTCTTCAGAGTGGTTATCAAGACAAGTTTATACAAGCTGGTCCACTTTCTATTTTATACGTTTCTGAGTGCGATTTTTTCCCTTCTTTTCAAAAAAGGAGCATTGATAATGATAAGTAATTCCATTTGGATCTTTAAAAAGCCACTCTGTGGGAACTAGCTACGGAGAAAAGCTCACTCAAAAGCTGACCCGAGAAGAGAGAACGCCTTTGCTTGGGAACAAAGCCCCAAGAACGCGGAGCATGTTTTCAGTCAATAAAGGTACTCCTTGGACCAGCGCTGTGTTTAGGGCTTGAGGGGACAACACAGAGACTGTGGTTACTCACCAGGGCGACTTTCCTTTGTGGCTTCAGCAGCTTCGGTTTATGGAACGGGGCAGCGATGGGAGCTGTGGAAGCACATCAAAGGTTTAGTCTGCAATTCCTCCCAGGACTCTTAAAACCCACATATCACGAGCACCACGGACAGAGAGCCTCGGACATAGGGCCACTTCCTGTCTTCGTGGAGGAACTCTAGTTTCTGATCCAGGTAACAGCTGGACTGGTGCCCCTCGGGGGAGGGTGATCCTCTCCTAACCTTTGGATACGTCATCCTCTCCTCTCAACAAGGTCAACAAAACCACAGCATAAAACACCGCCAGCTACAAAGAGGTCAGATGTGCAGGTGAGAACCCGGTACACTTGGTAAAGGCTGAGGCTGGGACCTTCCCTGGGGCTTCCTCCTAGTTGCATGCTAACGCTGACAGCGGTGACCTTTGACCCTCACAGCTGCCCTGGGAGGTCAGCAGGGAGGGTCTTATTGTCCCCATCTAACAGAGGAGGAAACCGAGGCTCTTCTTCCAACATCATGTAACTACCTAGTATTTAGATGAATTGGGACTTGAACTCAAAGCCAGGCTCAACCACGTGGCTCTCTGAGTCTCATTTTCTTCTTCCGTAAAGTAGGGCACCATCTATGCTGACTGAATGAGGTGATACAGCAGTACAATGCCTGGCACAGAGCAGGGACAGCTCCCTTCCCTCCCCAGACCCACAAGTGTCACGCCGCGCAGGACGCTCACGCCTCCCAGCCCCTTCTGTCCACCCAGTATGCGTACAGTCTCAGCACCACTGCCTTCCACCACAGGGCGCAAAGGGTGCCAAGGGGCCATCCTGGGAAGCCCCAGTTGAGGGATAAAATGGATCCTGTCTTGTTCTTATTCACCTGGGCAACCCTTGTATTCCTAACTGTATATCAAATCCTTTGATGTAGGACCTTCTCCTAAATTGGCCAGTTATTTTAGGAACAATTTATAAACAGTTTTACTTCTCACCTCAGGAAATGTCCATCTTCCTCATTTATGTTGCTCTAAGTCGTAACTGGAATCAAGTAATAACCCTCATTTTAATCCCCAGAACAAATCCATAATAAATTACACACCTGGTTTTTATCTTTAGGAAAATCATAGAGCCTTCTTTCCCTTGAATGAACCGAGAGGATGCTGACACCCCCTTGGCCCACCCTGCTATGTGCAGAGAATGTTAGTACTTCAAAGGGAAATACACTGTGGAATAGCCTGTAGAGGTTGACCCCCGCTAAGCCATGCACGTCCAATGGCAATGCCCCCAGCCCACCTCAGGGACGGGGCTCAGTTATGACCAGAATCTAGGTGGGGTTCTCCAGACCATATAATCAGCGATGTCACATCCTCCACCTGCCTACCCTCCTGTTCTGATCTCACATCAGACCCCAGGTGCTCTCCACATGGATGACTGCTGGCTGGCTTCCTACCTTTGGCAGGGACTGCGGGAGGAACGTCAGCTTTTTCCTTCCGCCTCTTGCCCTTCTTGGGCTGCAGTGGGACCAAGCTGGTCACGCTGGTGACAGTCTCCCCTGAGCTGGAGAAGAAAAAGGTCCTGGTGAAGGCAAAGGCTGGCTTGTTCCGGGGAAAGGAAAAGGAAGCAATAGTCTCCGGGTACCCCATGTACCTGTGTGTAAGGCAGGGCACTCTTAGAGCCGGACTGGGATCACTCTGTGCCTATCTCCAGGATGTCTGGACGTTTGGTACTGACCCTTGGCTAAGGACGATGAGTTGAGCTAGTTAGGGATTTGTAACATGCTGTGTAAAGTTCATGCTGTGTAAAGACCCAGGGCCGGCTTGCCTACATTGTTTTGGGATGTATAGATTGTCTGTATAGACTGTTTACACCTGGTTAATGGGTTTACACAGTCTGGCTTGGTTACATCACCAGTAGGATATTAAGATATCACTAAAAACTTCTCCTTGAGCTCCCCTAAAACCAACGTTCCTTACACACATCTTTGTGGCTCACAATCCAGAGACAGAGCAGCACCTGTGCAAGTGAGAAGGGACCCTGGCGAGTTGCAGCTGGGAGTCCCTAGGGCGCCCCATGATTGTTCACACTTTCTCCTCCTGCTGTATGTACCTTCACCTTTAAGGTAAAGACTGAGTTAGACCTCAGGAGTGTTGTGAGTGTTTTCAATTATCTGGGGGGTTACCTGTGTAATCACTGTAGTATCAGATTCTATGTGTTACCGTTACAACCCAAAGTAATAGGTAAGCCTTACATTACAGGTAACAAAACCAAGATTCAAAGATGCTAAGTGACTTGCTCTAAGTGACACTGTTTGTAAGCAGACAACACGAAAGCTGCAAAACCAGACTGGCCTGATGTGAAACCTGTTCTCCTTGCTACCTGTGGGGTGGAGTCCAAGCACTTCCTTGAATGGCCATCGTCTTATTTCAAATGCACCCTATGGCTCCAGCAACCCAGAGGGCAGCCTCTTTTAGAATCTCTCGTCCTCAGGCACATATTCCAGTCAGGTAGGTACAGTTACCAAGATAGGCTTGGTAACTCCCTTGATCTCCCTAATACAAAGGATTTCTAGAAATCCATAAGATATGACCTAATAGTCAAAATGAATGAAGGTGGTAAACAGTTTTCACACAAGAGGAAAGGCTCGTACCTAGGAAAACATGCTAAAACTTCCTCAAGAAAGAGAAAGCCAAATTAAAATGTACTGCACTTTCTTTCTGCACATATCAGAATGGCAACAAACTTAAGGCAAAGCACTCTTTTGGCAAGGGTGTGAGGAATCAGGCACTCAGAAGTATTGCTGGTACAAGTGTAAACCCTTCCTGATGGAGAGTAATTCGGCAATCAGGATCACAGGCGCTATCAGAATCACAGAGGCTTATACTCTGTGACCCGGCAATTTCATTTCCGGGAATTTATTCTGTAGATATCCTTGCATGGGTATGAAATGTACATATAAGTCATTATAGTCCTGTTGGTAATAGCAATAGATTAGAAACAACCCAACTGTCCATCAGCGGGGGACTGGTTAAGGAAATTATGGTGAATCCACAAATCCACACACGGGGTCCTTTGTAACTGTAATGAGGGATGAGGAAGCTATTTATACAGGGATAAGAAAAGACACATTGTTAAGTGAAAAAGCTAGGTGTTGGACAATGTGTAAAATGTGTCATTTCTTTTGTATAAAAATACAGAAAAATAATATATATTAGTATTTATGTACACAAATAGAGAAACTTTGGAAATATTCACAAGAATTTAAAAATAGTGGTTCCTTAAAACGGGGGTGCTGAGGAAATAAACAGAAGGAAGATTGGACAAGGAGAATTATTTACTATTATTATTACATATTACATAATATAATAATAATTAATAATTATATAATATAATATATTATTATATAATAATATGAATTATTATTACATATATTTTTAAATTAATTAACTTTAAATTTTAATTATTAGAACATGTGATTGTATAATCTTTGAAAAGCAGTAAATTAAACACTAATAAATATTTACATATATTTAATAAAAGAAAACAGACTATTCTAATATAGTCCTGGAGTTTTAAAAATAAACAAAGACTGAGTCACGTTGTGGGGAAATTTCCAAGAATACAGTTCACACTGAGAGTCCCCAAAGATAGCTTATTTTTATTGGGAACAGAAATTCTAACTGGCCATGGCTTTAGAGTACAGGCTCAACTGTGTAAATTTACAAATAGCCAAAAGGGATGTGTGTTTACAAAACTCTGGCCACAAAGAGAAAACAAGGGATCAGAAACCCTCAGAACTGTTTAAGTACACAACCACACATACAGCTTCATTTCCTAGCTTTTTAAACTCTTGAAATGTTTATTTTTTCTGTCCATTATAAATTAATGCACGTCCATGTTTTAAAATGGTAATTACAAGCATGGAGACGAAAGAAAATAAGTCTATCATAACCAAAACATGATCTTCATAAATATTTCCAGCCTTTTTCCTCTTCCTTGTTTTATTTTTTTAAAAAGACTTTATTTTTTAGAGCAGTTCTATGTTCACAACAAAACTGAGCAAAAGATACAGAGATTTTCCATAGACCCCTGACCACCCCCATTATGAACATCCCCACCAGAGTGGTACATTTGTTTTAATTGATGAAACTACCTTGACACACATCATCACCCAAAGTCCACAGTTTACATTAGGGTTCACTCTTTGTGGTGTACATTTTATGGGTTTGGACAAATTTATAATGTAGCCATTACTGTAGTATCATACAGAATAGCTTCCATGCCCTAAAATTCCTCTGTGCTCTTCCTGTTCATCCCTCCCTCCCCCACCCCTGACAACCACTGATCTATTAAATGTCTCCACAGCTTTGCCTTTTCCAGAATGTCACATATAGTTTGAATCATACACTATGGAGTCTTTTCAGATTGGCTTCATTAACTTAGAAATATGCATTGAAGTTTTCTCCATGTCTTTTCATAGCTTGATAGCTCATTTCTTTTTAATGTTGAATAATATTCCATTGTCTGGATGTACCAGGGTTTATTTATTCATTCACCTACTGAAGGACATCTTTTTTGCTCCCAAGTTTTGGAGATGATGACTAAAGCTGCTGTCAACATCCATGTGCAGGCTTTTTGGGGACATAAGTTTCAACTCTTCCTTGGTTCTTATACATTGTCTTTTTTAAAATAATATTGGGGCTTCCCTGGTGGCGCAGTGGTTAAGAGTCCGCCTGCCGATGCAGGGGACACGGGTTCGTGCCCCAGTCCGGGAAGATCCTACATGCCGCAGAGCGGCTGGGCCCGTGAGCCATGGCCGCTGAGCCTGCGCGTCCGGAGCCTGTGCTCCGCAACGGGAGAGGCCACAACAGTGAGAGGCCCGTGTATCGCAAAAAAATAATAATAATAATATTGTATTACAATTTTGCATCCTTCTTTTTACTTAATCTACACTTTCCATATTGTCACATCCTCCCACTATTCCAGTGAGAAGACATGCCCATAGTTTACTTAGCCTTCCCCTGACATCTAAACATCTAATTTGGTTCCCAGTTTGATATACAAATAACATTGCTATAAATATATTTGTGCATAATGGTTTTCCATTCTTAGACTTTTGTTTTTGGATTCTTAGACCTGGAAATACTAGTTCACAGAGGAGGATCATTTTAAAGGTTATTCAATACCCACTGTCAAAAAAAAAAAAAAAATACCCACTGTCAAAATGATTTCCGACAAGTCAGTACTACTTTATAGCCTCTTGGTCAATGGATGAGGGCATTATCTTTTCATCCTTTTTAACAACAGATTTATCAGTTTAAAAAATTTCTCACTTAATGAAGAAAAATGTGATATGTCCTTTTACTTGCATTTCTTTGCTTGCTAGGAGGAACATTTCCTGTGTTTGTCTGTTTCCTTATTTATGAATGATGTATGGACACCTTCTGCTATTATTTAGTAGGATTGTGAGTCATTCTTATAGATTTGTTTGCATCTTTGACATCCACCTGACATGCTTATTGCAAACATTTCCCTACTTCTGAATTTTGGCTTTTTGTTAAATGCATGGTCATTTGTTTTTGCTAAAATCGTTTGATAGTTTCTTTTTGTCTACTGCCTCTGAGTTGGGATTATCTTCCCCAGTTGCACCTCACACCCCGCAAAATCAAATAATATTTCCCCTTCCTCTTCTCTTTTCTTGGCTCTAATTCTTTAGCTCTTTAATATAAAATGAAAATTTTGAGACATCATAAACGTAGGCCATTATGCCCAGGGCTTTCAGTAAGCTGAAAAAAGGTCTGCTTTGTCATCACCATTCTCCTTGAAAACAGTAAAACTGCACTAAACTAAATTTAGTTCTACTTCATACCTCAATCATGAGCACTCAGATACAATGAGTCACCACAATGACATACGACAGACAGTGATTCCCAGAATCTTACGTCTCGCATTGAGCCAGCAGGGCTGGTAGGAATTCTTGACAAAGTCCGTCTTATGATTCACTTACGAGAAAAGTTATTCTACATCTTGGGTTGCAACAGGACTGTATTTTGTGTCTGACACAAGGGAGTGGGCATTGCTGGAGCCAGTCAAACCAAGGAAGATAGAAAATAGGCCGGAAACTCCAGCTAAATTAGAGAGCTGTGTGATCGGAAAGAAGTGCTATTTGTGGGGAACAGGGCTGTTTTTCTGGCTCCAACAAGGGTGGGGCAGGAGGCGCACATGTGGGACCCTTGTTGTGACATGTACAAAGTTCCGGCCTGGCCGCCTCTCACAGGAGTCTCTGTCCCACAAAGACTGGGCACCTCTGCTCTGTGGCACGTAGTGGCTGGATCTAGCAAACGGGCACTGGACAGGGGCAGAAAGCCTGCACTAAATCTGGTTCCACTCTGACTAGAGAGGTGATACAGGACAAGTCACTCACTTCCCTGGGCCGCATCCCCCAACCTGTAAAATGGGAAGATGTACCCTTGATATCTATCTCACTGGGTCATAGTTAGGGTCAGATAAGAAAGCTCAGCCTCAATTAGATGGGGCATGAAACGGCTAAACAGCATGGACCCTAATCTCCAGCGTGTAGATGCAGTAGGGGGGTAGGGGCATGTCATGGTGTTACCCAGGGAAAACAATTTTGCTACTTGGGTATCTCATGATGCCAAGTCTTGGCCCTGAGGGGAAGCACAAACTTCAACTTAAACCTTGATCAGAAAATCTTTCTGCCGAGGGAGCACAGTGCACCCTCCTAGAGCCACAGACGTAGCAGTGCTGTACAAGTGCCAAGCAGGACAGAGCAGGCGAGCAGGGCGTAGAGAAAGGCTGAACCCCTGAGCAATGGGTGGCCACTCCAGGACACTAGGTAAAGCAGGCAACCTGGATTTTACCAGGCACTGAACAAATTGTGAGCAATCGTATTTTGCAGAAGCTAAAGTTAATAAGAGCTATGTCTGTCTACCCTATGCAAAGCACTGTGAAAAGTGCCTGATATCCATAATCTCTGACCCGCCCAGATGGGAAAATTAAGCCTCAGAGAGGTCCAGGCAGGAGATCTGGGATCTGATCCGGGTGGACCTGCCTCCTTGGCCCTGAAGCTAGGACTCTGAGCCCAGCCCAGACAACAGAGAACAAGAGAACTAGGGAAGGAAGAAGGCCAATCAAGCCAGATCTACAATGGCTGCTCTAGGCTTAAGCCAGCTCCCCAAAAAGGTACCGGAAGGCGACATCAGCATTCCACTGCACTTTCAGTCTATACTAGATCCAGGACTGTTACAGCTGCTCGAAGCCCTGCCCTGGTGGGAGGAAGAGGGGCCATCCTGAATGCTAGGGTCCTGGAGGCAGGAGCAGTGACTGGTGCCCAAGACCAAGGGCCATCCTGGCCCAAGATTGGGCAGAGAAGGAGGGGAGCACATGCCTGTCCCTGGGATTGTCTGAAATAAACAGTATCAGCGGCCCAAAGGAGGTGGGTGTGGCCAGGCCAGCCATGTGGAAATTCTGTGCCTCTACAACGAAGTGTGTCTGGGAGCAGAAAAAAAAAAACAATAGTATAAACTGAGAGGACCCCACCAAGGAACATTTTTAAAATGAAGAACCAAACACCCAGGCACACCTTGCTTTCATAAGTGAATGTGAGCTCAACGCGCCCTCATACCGAACCACACAGCGCCTGTGCATAAGGAGTGCCACCCCTCCATCAAATAGCTGCCTCACTGGGACACACCAGAGGAGCAGTTAACTGTTCCCACCGAGGAGCATTCAGACACCCAGCCTTCATCCCCCAGGTGCCTGGTGTTTCCCTGGATCCAGGACAAGCTCGGTGCCTCCACATATGAACTATGCCCCCTTGGGGTCTGTTCAACCCCGTTTCCAGTTGAATGAGCAGAGGATCCTCATCCTGGCAGAAAGCTGTCCGTCACATGCTACAGAGGGATTCAGTGTGGCCTGAACTGGGATGGCTGGGATGCCAAGTGTGGTCTGTCGGGCAAAAGATCCCGACCCAGAAAGCCCTCCACGAGCAGGGCTGAGGAAGATGTGCCAATCTGGCCCTGCCAGCATCCTTCTGGGCCTGCCCTCCCTGAACCCTTCCCGCTCCCACACCAGCTTTGAAAGTCAGTGTTTCCGTTGATTCATTTTACCTTCCGAAGTGTCCATGTGCTTCCTTTCCTCCAGCCTGCACACCTCAGTTCAGACCGTGAGAACTCACCAGGACCCCCAGAGGGCTTCCTCAGTTCCTCTCCGAGCAGCTCCAGGCTGCCTTTCCAAGACTGCCCGCAACACACTCATCACCCTATAACCTTGTACCTTGCAATGTCAAGTGTGGAATCTTGCAGGAGGAACGCAGGTCTCAACAACTATGTTAGCATCTCACTGTCGTTTACAATGACAGGTCCCCCGCCCAAGGTAGCTGCCATTGATAAAGGCCAAGGACTAGTGCAAATAGGGCGAATTTCCTGACATCTCGCTCTAGGCTTTTGAAAGTGCTCCACGGGCTTTCCTTGCCACACGAGGTCAATCAACAGCACGTGCCAAGGAGCTGCGTACAAGTTACAGAACTTCACTTTCGAGGCAGACGAATGGTGCCTCCCTTGAGATGACTCTTTCTCATAAATGAGTAACACGTGTCAAGCACGTAGAACTGCATCTGGTACGTTGTGTCACCTATGACTATCTTACCAGCATTATGATCATCATTATTATGGAATCTGCTGTCCGAGTTCTTGAATGGGGACTGGACGGACATGGCAGGGTTCTCAGAAACCTGTGCCAGAGCGGGCGCACCTAGAAAGGACCTGCAGACCCCGGGGGTCCTGATGCATTACTTTCTGCTGCTTTCATCCTATGTATGGCATTTTGTGAAGAGCACCAGGATAAAAGCTGCTCCTTCGTGAGGCAGCTGCCAAGGCACCTCCCTGTCCACAGCCTCCCCATGGCCTTTCATCATAAATGGTTTACATCACCTCAGAGGTTCTGCCGGGCCTCACCGTGAGAGCTCGTCCTTCCTGGTCTCTGCCAGTTTCACAGAGTCTGCACAAAGGCTTGGAGGTGGTTTAGTCTGTAAGTTTGAAATCTCTGAACACTAACTGGTAAGGTCAGGAGGTGCTTCCTTAATATTGGGTGGGCCAAAAAGTGCCTTCAGTTTTGTAAGTAAAAATAAAAGACACATTTTTCATTTTCACCAAGAACTTTAGTGAAAAACGTATTCACCCTTTTGTTCCACTACCTTCTGCCATTTTTCAGGCAAATTCATAATTCCATCTTCCCAAAACTTTTTTTTTCTTAACATCCTTATTGGAGTATAATTGCTTTACAGTGTTGTGTTAATTTCTGCTGTATAACAGAGTGAATCAGCTGTACGTATACATATATCCCCATATCCCCTCCGTCTTGTGCGTCCCTCCCACCCTCCCTATCCCACCCTTCTAGGTGGTCACAAAGCACCGAGCTGATCTCCCTGTGCTATGCGGCTGCTTCCCACTAGCTATTTTACATTTGGTAGTGTACGTATGTCCATGCCACTCTCTCACTTTGTCCCAGCTTACCCTTCCCCCTCCCCGTGTCCTCAAGTCCATTCTCTATGTCTGCATCTTTATTCCTGTCCTGCCCCTAGGTTCATCAGAACCATTTTTATTTTTAGATTCCATATATATGTATTAGCATATTGTATTTGTTTTTCTCTTTCTGACTTACTTCACTCTGTATGACAGACTCTAGGTCCATCCACCTCACTACAAATAACTCAATTTCATTTCTTTTTATGGCTGAGTAATATTCCATTGTAATATTCCATTGTGCCACATCTTCTTTATCCATTCATCTGTAGATGGACACTTAGGTTGCTTCCATGTCCTGGCTATTGTAAATAGTGCTGCAATGAACATTGTGGTACATGTCTCTTTTTGAATTATGGTTTTCTCAAAACTTTTTACCTTTCTGAGCAAAAAACTGTCCCAGGTGCCTTTTACAGTCTTCCAGGGAATTGAAATTTTTTCCATTAAGATGATTTTGTAAAGTAAATGGAAATCTGAAGGTGCAATGTCTGGTGAATACAGCAGATGAATCAGAACTTTCCAGCCAAGCTGTAACAGTTTTTGCCTGGTCACCAAAGAAACATGCAGTCTTGCATTATCCTGACGGAAGATTATGCGTTTTCTGTTGACTAATTCTGGTTGCTTTTTGTCGAGTGCCACTTTCAGTTGGTCTAATTGGGAGCAGTCCTTGTTGGAAATAATCGTTTGGTTTTCTGGAAGGAGCTCATAATAGAGGACTCTCTTCCAATCCCACCATATACACAACATCACCTTCTTTGGATGAAGACCGGCCTTTGGTGTGGTTGGCGGTGGTTCATTTCGCTTGCCCCATGATCTCATCGGTTCCACCTTGTTGTACAGCAACCACTTTTCATTGCCTGTTACAATGTGTTTTAAAAATAGAACGTTTTCATGATATTTCAGTGGAGAATCGAGCGTGGAAATATGGTCAGGAAGGTTTTTTTCCCTTAACTTACGTGGAACCCAAACATCAAAGCGATTCACATAACCAAGCTGGCGCAAATGATTTTCAACCCTTGATTTGGATATTTTGAGTACGTCGGCTGTCTCCCACGTGGTATAATGTTGATTGTTCTTAATTATTGTTTTGATTTGATCGCTATCAACGTCAGCTGGTCTACCTGACCGTGGAGCATCGTCCAGTGAGAAATCTCCAGCACGAAACTTCACAAACCACTTTTGACATGTTCGATCAGTCACAGCACCTTCTCCATACACTGCACAAATCTTTTTGTGCATTTCGGTTGTGTTCTTACCTTTCTTGAAATAATAAAGTGTAATATGCCAAAAATGTTGCTTTTTTGCTTCCAACTTCAATATTAAAAAGGCTTCACAAAAATCCACCAATTTTGATATCTTTTTTTTTTTTTTTTTTTGTGGTACGCAGGCCTATCACTGTTGTGGCCTCTCGCGTTGCGGAGCACAGGCTCCGGACGCGCAGGCTCAGCGGCCATGGCTCACCAGCCCAGCCGCTCTGTGGCATGTGGGATCTTCCCGGACCGGGGCACGAACCCATGTCCCCTGCATCAGCAGGCGGACTCTCAACCACTGCGCCACCAGGGAAGCCCGATATCTTTTTTTAAATGCACGCTGATATGACAGCTGTCACATACGATCTAACAAAATTGTCTCGAATGAAGTTAAAGACAACTAAGTGCTACTAGTGCCATCTTACGGAAAAAACCGAACGAACCTTTTGGGCCACCCAAAATTTAGCGGTTCTATGTAGTGTTGGTCTTAGGTCATAAGAATAAAAGCAAGGAGAGGTCCCTGGGATTACCTGCTCAGCATCCACTCCCTGCCCCCTAGGGCTGAAGGCACATGTTTGGGTGGCACTGACCCCCACCCCCTGCTCGGCACAGTTTTATCCTCTGGCCTTACTGCTTGGTTCAGGTTGGTCCCATAACAGTGAGTTCAGTTGTGTTTGTTCATTAGGAAGCAAGATGACTCCTTCATGAGGCCAGGGGTGAAAGCCGTGCTGCCACCGTTCCCTTCCCAAGGGGAGCTGGCCTGGCCTGAGGACACATCAAAGCCTGGAGGCAGCACTGCCCAGAGAAGGGCTGGGAGCAGAAGCCACTGCCCTAAGGACCCTGCGCCCCCCGGAGCAAAGCCCACCCACTGCAGCATCTCCGGTCAGGTGAGCCAGCCAAGTTCCTTCCTGGGTAAGACCATCTGAGCTGGCTTTTCTGTTACCTGGAATCAAAAGGTCCGTAAATAGTAGAGAGGGCTAGCTCTTCATCTAAGAGTTGGCAGTTTTATTCATGTTCTTAATCTGGGGAGAGTAATTTGTACCTTGCAGGGTTTTTATGAGGATCAGAAGTAAATCCCATAAAGTGTTCAGCTGCAGAGGTACACGGGCGCTCCCTGAGTAACCATGAGGAATTAGTCCGCAGCCGGTATTATCTCACTGAATCCTCACAACGACCCTGAGCCACAGGGACAGAGGCAGGTTTGTGCCCATTTTGTGGAGGGTGAAATATTCCCAGAGAAGCTGAGTGACTGGCACAAGCTGCTGAGTGGCACAGCTCAAACTGACACTAAAACCAAGTAGATGTTTGTCACGTTATTCCAGGAATAACAACCGGGTCCCATCACACAGGCCTGTCCTCCTCATGCCTGCCTCTGCCTAGGGCTCTGGAAGGAGGGAGCTGAGCCTGAGCCCTGGGGTGGGGCGAGAAGACTGCACAGCAGTGATGTCAGGGATGCAGGAGGAAGGTCAGGAGACACACGCCCAAGTCTGCTATCCCTGCCCTCGCCCCCTTGCTTGCTCAGCTGAATGCAGACAGAGGCTCAGACACCCACAAATCCATGCCTATGACCAGAGGGATGCACTTTTCAAAGTCAAGGGATGCAGGGAAGCTGCAGCCACCCCCAGCATTGATAGCCAAACCCTTCCCGCTTCTCCTTCCACTGCCTTAACATTTCTGCAGCATCTACTTCTTGTTCATTTGTGTGAATGCCAACACCAAAGCTCTCACAGTCAGATCCAAGCTTCCCAGCACACCTATGCTAATGTGTGAGCCCTGGAGCCAGGTGGCCTGGGCTGGCAGCCCTCGCTGTTCTTCCTCTCACTGGCCAGGAGACCTCACCAACATCGACACTTTTTGTATTGGTTTCTCATCTATAGCATGGAGATAATCACAGCACCCACTCATGGGGTTGTTGTGAGGCGGGAAGAAGATGGTGTGTGTCCCATGCTTAGCACTGTGCCAGGGCATGGCATTTAATAACAGTGTGGCTCCGTTATTGTTATTACTATGATGACTGCCATCCCCTGGCATCTGGCCCTGCCACCAACTCCAGCCTCACCTCCCTGCTGCTCTGCCCTGAATCTGCAGGGTTCCTCACCTCCATGGACTAAATCCCTTCATCCGCTGTGCTTTTCTCTCCCCAGTTCTGTGTGCTGCCCTCCCCCAACCCTCTTCTCCTGTAATGTTCTAACTCACCCTTCAAGACTTGGCCCAGATTTCACCCTCAGGAAGCCTTCCCTACCACCCACAGACCCCTGGGACAGGGTTAGGAGCACCTCCTCTGGGTGTCCGTGACAGCTCCATGGGCATCCCACGGGTGCTGCCACGGTCTTGTTTCTCTGGGTCTCCCACTAGAGGCAGACCTCAGGGCATGGGCTGTGTGTTATTTCATCCTTGTCTATGGGCCTTACAAGCTTACAGAAGAATCAATCGTAAGTACTGACTGAATAATAACAGAACCATTTGCATAGAGCTCACCATTTACCTGTTGGAAGCACTTCATACAGACTAACTCATGAAATCCTCCCAACACACTATATGCTAGGACAATTATTGCCCTCATTTTATCAGAGAGGTTGAAAAATTAGCTAAAGGCACACAGCAATCAGTGGCAGAGCCCAGATGTGAACTGAGGCAGCCTGGCCACAGAATCTTTAACCATCACAGCAGATTGCCTTTCACAGAAGGAATAAATGTTTTATAACACTGCTACTATTCAATATTATACAAATGAAGCAAGTAGTTACATATCTTAGTTTTGAGCATATATCTTCATATTCTCTTTGAAATCACATCTCTGCCTTCACTCTAAATCCTGAACAAATCACTTATTAAATCCCATACTTCGACTGTGGGAGTACGTTTAAAAATCTCTGATCGTTCAGAAAAGAATGAAAAATGCTTTAAACTAAGCTCATAAAGTACAGTAAAACTGTGTCTGTAATTTATCCAACATGTAAATAGTCTATGGCCCTGACTCTTTATCCTTGAGAAAGTGTGTGCGCCAGAAAACATGAAGCTTACACAACTTCAGCTGTAACTGCATCAGCACAGGTGACACAATGTCCATTTTAATTGCTCCCATTTGCAAAAATTTAGTATCTCAAACCCATAAGAAGAGGTCAAGCAAAAGGTCAGGAAACGTACTGGCTGCGAATCGCCTTTTAGGTGCCCCCGTCCACCCTCTTGACAATTTTCTTGTACTTGAAGAAAGGCACCTGATGCACTGAGGAGGTATCATGGTATGAAAACACATTATAACTCTATGAAATTGGTGGCATTTCAACTAAAATCTGGTTTTCCGGGACTCTGGGGTACAGTTTCATACATACCAGTTGAGCTGCTCTCAGGGCTGCTTTCCCCAGGAAGGGCACGCTTAAAATCTTGCAGAATTCTGAGACGCTCACTAAGGCCTGGGTCTCTGCTCCGGGAGACAGCACTCTGCCATCAGAAAGGAACTGTCCCCAGCCCCAAAGGTCAAGGCCGCCCCTCCCAGGAAACGGCTACTTCCGACTTCAAGGATGACACACATTCGAGATGAGACTTGTTTTCCTTCGGTTTGAGCTTCTCTCAATAAGTCATGGAAGTCCCTAGAGTCCCCGGGTTCTGCCCCAGTCACTTGGCAAGGTCCCTGTCTCAGTGACCACAGCCTCAGCGCCAGCATGTGGCCTCTTCCTGAGGGTCCCTCCCCTGCCTGAGGGTTTCTGTTCCTGGCATCTTGTCCTGGTCCTGTGCTCTCTGCCCGTTCTCCCTTAGGAGGAAGTGGTCAGAGGACAGAGAAGGACATTTGTCCCGATCACAGCTTGAGACTTCAGGGCCCGGCTGCCCACGGTCATAGCACAGATGAAGGAGCCAGGATCTGGGAGCCCTCTGGCACAACAGGGACGGAACAAACAAAAAAATGCCTGGGCTGCAGAGACAGAGAACAATTCAGGTCAAGGCCAGTTAAAATGGCAAGGATTGACCAGTTCACAAGTGAGGCCCCGTGGCAGGGAATGGGCTGCACTAGGTCAAATCAGCATGAGGTTCTAATAGAAAGATGAATGCAAGGCAGAAGGGCACCCGCTACCAGGTTCATGGGGGCAGACCTGGCCCCTGCAGGGTCCTGGGGTGCAGTGGACTAGAAGAGGCAGGCTTTTCCAGAGGCAGATCTGTGGGCTGGCCCAACAGGAGACACGCCAACAGGGAGCGCTCAACTCAGGCGCCCAACCAGTTTCACTGACAGCACCAGTGGGTAGAGGGGGCAGCATTTAAGCGGGACTCTGTGGTCATCTCTGATCTCTGGCAGGCATCGCAGTGCTGGGGAGACCAAACTGTAATGCCCACCAGGCTGGGGTGACATCTTCGCTGTACTTCCAGCCTCAGCACCAGCTCTGAATAGGTGCAACTGAAGGGGAAGGCCAGGGAATGGAAGGAAGTGGAGCCCAAACTCCCGCACCGCTTGCTAAGAATGTAAGGCCAGATGCTAGACCACAGCATGCAGATCCTGAGAAACACTGGCAGGCTGGTCCCTCCACAGCCTCTGATCACCTGAGCCATAACCTTCCCCCACGCCTGAAATGCCGGCCCTTGGAGCCTTTTCGGGGCATATGCTTTAAAAAAGAAACAAATTGCTTTACTGAAGCATAATTTACTCCCCATAAAATTCACTGATCGTAAGTGTACAATTCAATAATTTTAGTAGATTTATAAAGTTGTGCAACCATCACCACAATACAGCTTTAGAACATCCCTATCACCCCCAAAACTATAAATAAATAGTTATTTATAGTTAATCCCTATTCAGCCCTAAGCAACTACTAATCTACTTTCTGACTCTATAAATTTCCCTTTTCAGGACATTTCAAATAAGTGGAATCACACAATATGTAATTTTTTGCATCTGGCTTAGTTGACTTAGTACAACGTTTTTGAGGTTCACCGCTGTGGTAGCATAGATCAGCAGTTTCTTACTTTTTATTATCAAATCGTATTCCAGTGAATGAACTACTAAATTTTGTTTATCCACTCACCAGTTGATGGATGTATTTAGATTGTTTCCAGCTTCTGGTGATTATGAATAAAGCAGCTATGAAAAGCTGCATGCATGTATTTGTGTGGACATATGTTTTCATTCTCCTGGGTAGATTCCTACCAGTGAAACTGCTGGGTCATATGGTTAAGTCTATGTTTAATGTTTTAAGAAATCACCAAACTGTTTCTCCAAAATGGCTACACCATTTTACATTCCCACCAGCAATGTACAGGGTTCCAGTTTCACCACAACATGGCCAACACTTGACATTGTCTATCTTTCTACGATAGCCATTGTAGTGGGTGTTCAGTGGCACCACGTTTTGGTTTTATTCACACTTCTCTAATGACTAATCATATTGAACATATTTTCATGAACTTGTGAGCCATTTATGTATCTTCTTTAGGGAAATATCTATTCAAGTCTTTTTTGGCCATTTTTTTAAATTGAGGTATAGCTGCTGTACAATATTATGTAAGTTTCAGGTGTACAACATGGTGATTCACAATTTTTTAAGGTTATACTCCATTTATAGTTATTATAAAATACTGGCTATATTCCCTGTGTTGCACCATATATCCTTGTACCTTATTTATTTTATACATAGGAATTTGTACCTCTTAATCCTCTTCCCTCTCCCCACTGGTAACTACCAGTTTGTTCTCTATATCTGTGAGTCTGTTCTTTTTTTATTATATTTACTGGTTTTTTAGATTCCACGTATAAGTGATATCACACAGTATTTGTCTTTCTCTGTCTGGCTTGTTTCACTTAGCATAATACCCTCCAAGTCCATCCATGTTGCTGCAAATGGCAAAATTTCATTCTTTTTTATGGCTGAGTAGTATTCCATTGTATATCTATACCACATCTTCTTTATCCACTCATCTGTTGATGGACACTTAGGTTGCTTCCATATCTTGGCAATCATAAATAGTGCTGTTATGAACATAGGGGTGCCATGTATCTTTTCAAATTAGTGTTTTTGTTTTTTTCGAATATATACCCAGGAGTGGAATTGCTGGGTCATGAGGTAGTTCTATTTTAGTTTTTTGAGAAACCTCCACACTGTTTTCCACAGTAGCTATACCGACTTACCCCCCCACCAACAGTGTATGAGGGTTCCCTTCTCTCTACATCCTTGCCAACATTTGTTATTTTTGTTATTTTTGATTCTAGCCATTCTGACAGGTATGAGATGATATCTCATTGTGGATTAATTTGCATTTCTCTGATGATTAATGATGCTGAGCATATTTTCATATGCCTGTTGGCCATCTGTATGTCTTCTTTATCCACTTTTAATTGTGTTATTTATCATGTTATTATTGAGTTGTAAGTGTTCTTTATATATTTTGTCCTAGCATCATTTGTTGGAAAGACTACGCTTTCTCAACTTTTTGGAAAGACTTTGTGAGGGGTTGGTATTCTTATTTTCCTTTAATACTTGGTATGCTTCACCAGTAAAGCAAGGTGGGCCTAGGCTTTTCGTGGCTGGAAACTTTTTAGCTAACAATTTAACTTCTGGACTTATTATAGGTTTATTCAGACTATAGCTTTCTTTTTCAATCAGTTTTGGAAATTTGTATTTTTCTAGGAATTTTTCCATTTCATTTATGTTGTCTAATTTGTTAGAATAAACCTGAATTATCAGGATTATAACTTTTTAATTTTTGTAGAGTTTGTAGTGATTCCTTTTTCCTTTCCTAATTTTGGTAATTGGTTATTTTCTCTCTCTCTTTTTTATTTTCACGGACAGTCTAACTTAAGGTTTGGCAAGTCCATTGATCTTTTCAAAGAACAAACTTTTGGTTTCATTGATACTTCTTTGTGTGTGTGTGTGTGTGTGTGTGTGTGTGTGTGTTTTCCATGCCATTGATTTCTGTTCTAATCTCTATTATAACCTTTCTTCTGCTTACTTTGGATTTCACTTACCCTTCTTTTTCTAGTTTCTTATGGTGAAAGCTTCTATTGATTTTAGACCCTTCTTCTTGTCTGATATAGGCATTTAAAGGCCATAAATTTTTCTCTAAGCACTACTTTTGCTGCATCCTATAAGTTTTGATATGCTGTGTTTTCATGTTTATTTAATTCAAAATATTTTCTAATTTTTCTTTTGATTTCTTCTTTGACCCCCATATTATTTAAAAGTATGTTGTTTGAAATTCAAAACATTTAGGAATTTCCCAATTTCTTTCTGTCACTAATTTCTATTTAATTCTGTTGTGGTCAGAGAACAGACTTCATATGATTTCTTACATAAATAAAATACTAATTTTATAAAGATTTGTTTTATGGCCTAGCATGTGGCCTATCCTGGAGAATGTGCCAAATAAACTTGAAAAGAATACATTATGCAGTCCCTGGGTAAAGCATTCTTATTTGTCAGGTAAAACTGCTTCATCTTCTGTGTCCTGGTTGATTTTCTCTCTCAGTATTCTATCAATTATTGAGAGTGGAGCATTGAAATTTCCAGCTATTACTCTAGAATAATTGAAAATTTTCATCTTTTAATTTTCTGTTTTTGCTTCATGTATGTTGAGGCTCTGCTGTTTGGTCCAATACAATGTGTTAAATTATCCTCATATGTTGATCTTTTATAATTATAAAACTTCTTTCTTTGTCTCTAGTAATATTTCTTGTCTTAAAGTATGTCTTATTAACTTAGCTACCGCCTCTCTTATTGTTCCTACTCTCATGGTGTATCTTTTTCTATCCTTTGGATGCCCTCCACTCTCCTCTGCACATGCATGTTGTCTCAGCCAGAGATATGCTTGACCCAACTGTGACCCAAACCTCAGGCTAGCAGAACCACTGGGCCTCCCTGCTCAATACCGCTAAGACTGCCACTTCCACTGCCAGCACTGCTGAACGTGGGCTTTGCACACTGCTCCAAGTCAAGTGAGCCCCCTTCTACCACAATAGAGAGGCTGATGGTCCTCCCAGCATTTCCTGCCATAAAAAAATCTCCTCACCAGCCAAGCTGGGAGGGGAGAATATCAGAGCTGCCCAAGGCCAAAACTCCACAGAGTACCACTGCTCCTCTCAGCAGTTCAGCAGTTTTTCAAGTAGAAAAGCCTCTCAGGTTAATATATACCTCTGGTCTTGCCAAAGTTCTAAAATGGTTACTTTTGTCAATTTTGTTAAGATTTATAGTTGCTTTTTCGGGGAGAGGATTTGCTAATCCCCTCACTCAACCATACTCAGACATCTCTCCTGGGGACGTATACACATACATTTGCACTCACGAAGGCAGGGATTTCTGTCTCTTTACTTCACTGCTGCTTCCCAAGCTCCTAGAACAGTACCTGGTAGACGGTAAGCTCTCAATAAAATAACTTTGCATTTTGATATGAGTAACAGGATTTCTGAGGATCCCAAACTCAATAGCAGGAACACAAAGCAGTCCAGTATAGGGACTGTTGGGACTGTAAACAGGATCCCCCAGAGATATCAAATACAATTGTTAACTGAAACTTTAACAGAGGTAATTGGACATTCACATACAGTCACAAGAAATAAAGCAGAGAGATCTTATGTACACGTTACCCATTTTTTCCCCGAAGGTTTCCTAAGAAACAGCTTTTTGTTTCATTGATTTTCTCTATCACATTGCTGTTTTCAATTTCATCAGTTCCTGCTTTGATCTTTATTATCTCCTTCCTTCTGTTTGCTTCAGGTTTATTTTGCTCTTTTCCTAATTTCCTGAGGTGAGACCTCAGAATGTTGATTGGAGGGCTTTCATCTCTTCTAATATAAGCGTTTAATACTATAAATTTCACTGTTAGCACAGCTTTAGCTGCATACCACATATTCTGTTACGTCTATTCTCATTTTTGGTCAATCCTATGTATTTTTTATTTCCTTCTAGACTTCCTCTTTGACCCATGGATTTTTTTTTAAGTGTGTTGTTTAATTTCCACATGGTTAGAGATTTTCTTGCTGTTGTTTTATTTCTGCTTTATGGTTTAATTCCACTGCAGTCAGAGAACACATTTTATATGATTTTAATTATTTTAAATTTGTTGGGATTTGTTTTATAACCCAGGATTTGGTCTAAGACAAGCCATATCTTATGGTGAATGTTGCATGGGGGATGGAAAAACATGTGTTCTGCTGTTGGTGGTTGGCGTGTTTGATACATATCAATTTGGTCCTCTTGGGTGACTGTGTTGTTTAGGTCTTCAAAATCCTTGCTAATTCTCTAGCTAGTTGGTCTATCTGCTGCTGAGAGGGGATGTTGAAGTTGCCAATTATCATTGTGGACTTATCTATTTCTTCTTTCAGCTCTTTCAGTTTTTGCTTTAGGCATTTTGTGGTTCTGCTATTTGATATGTACACATTTAGGATCTTTGTCTTCCTGGTGGATTGACCCTTTTATCATTATTTAATGTCCCTCTTTATCTCTAGTAAGTTTCTTTGCTCTGAAGTCTATTTTATCATGTATTAGTATGCCCACTCTTGAATTTTTTGGTAATGTTTGCACGGTATATCTTTTTCCATCCTTCTATTTCAATCTTCCTATGTCACTGTGTTTGAAATGAGTTCCTTGTAAAGAGCATATATTTAGGTCATTTTTTTTTTTAATCCACTCTGTCAGCTTCTGTCATCTGATGTATTTAAACCACTTACATTTAAGATAAATAGTATGTCAGCAATTAAGTCTGCCATTTTATTATTTGCTTTCTGTCTGTTTTCTGCGGTTCTCATCCCTCTGTTTCTTTATGTTACTTGAACATATTTTAGGATTCTATCTTTATTATTCTATACTGGTTTTCAATGTACTTTTCATAATCCTTTAATAATTGCTTTGAGCATTGCAATACACACATGTGACACCACAGCCCACTGGTAAAAATGTTCTATCACTTGAAGTAAAGTGTGGAAATCTCATTTCTATTTAGGTCACTTACCCTCCTCATTTTTACATATCATAATGCTCTTCTTGAGTATCAGATGGTTTTATAATTTTTTGTTTCAATCATCAAATATTACTTTTTAAACTCATGAAGAAAAGAATAGTCTACTTATGCACCCATATTTCTGCTCTTTCAATTCTTCCTTCTTCTTTCCTAATGCAACAAGATATTTCCTTTTATTTCACGAATTTCTTTTAGCCATTCTTTTAAAGTAGGCCTGATAGTGAAATTAAAAATTCTTTTCGTTTCCGTTCATCTGAGAATGCCTTTATATCCCCTTCATTCCTAAAGGATAGTTTTGCTGAATATAGAATTTGTGGGTGACATTTCTTTTCTTGCAGTATTTGAAAAATGGGCTGCTTCTTTCTGCCCTCCACGGATTCAGATGAAATATGCACTGTCATTCAAATTTGTGTTTCCCTGTAGGTAATGCATTGTTTCTCTCTGGTTGCTTTTAACATATTTCTCTTTGCCTTTGTCTTTCATCATTTTCTTCTTACTACCTTTCAGAGTCCTCCTTTGTCTGTCTCTTATATTATTTCCAGAATTGATAGTTGTGCTTATTAGCAGGGAAGAGCAGAGAGAAATTGATCTAATCCATCCTGTCTGGACCAGAAGTCTCAAATTTTTAAATACTATGAGTTTGCAATATCTACCATAACTCCATAACTATTGTTACCTGTGAGGTGTGTCCCATCAGCTAAAAGGCTAGCATCTTAGCACATGTATCACTAATGGACGCATTCTGTAGAGTAGGACATAGGACAAGCAGGCGTTGGTGGAAGGGGATCAGGAGTGTTTGTGGTCAAAAGGCATCAAAGTGGTTCAGTCCACCTGCCAGCTCCTTCCTAAACAGGGGAACAGTCATTCAAGAGCAGGTGTCAAGCCTCCTCCAGCATGTATGTTGGGCCAGCCTGAGCCACATGTTTGCTGGCCCCTCTCAGGGTGACAGTCAGAACATGAAATCTGGAAACATGCAAGTGCATGCAGAACACACATTTTAGGCCAATTTTTGAACTAATATGCAGACGTTAAGGTAAAGATATGAATTTAACCATTTCTTGGTAATATCAAAAGAAAGTAAAATAGCAAAGAGTTTTACTTGAAAACAAGAAGAAAATATTCCTACCTGTTCTGAGGGCATTTCACCAAATAGTGTCTCACTGTGAAAGGAAAAAGAAATAGAAGATGGTAAATAAATGCTACTTTAGATATATATTCTCCAGGAATTCCTAGGAAATGTAGGTGGCCAGGTACTGCCCAAACGTTGGCACAACCACCTCTCAGGGCTATTATACTTCTCTTTGGATGAGCACAGCAGAGTCATGGCAAGGACACCACAGTGACTTGATATTGTTCCATACCTGGATCAAGCCAGGCATGAAGCCATACACCTCAGGCTTCCTGGTTACATAACCCCCCAGATTCATTTTTTTTGCCAAGCCAGGTTGAATTGGGTTCTAACCTAGAGTTATAGAGTCACCCAACTTCTGAGCTCTGCCTTAGCCATGAGAAAGGCTTCCTGGGGGCAACTTTTCTCCACTTAGGCGCTCCTGTCTATAAAATGGGTTTTAATTCTCTAATCAAAGCTCTTCCAGGACTAAGAGGAGGTCCTGGGAAACAAACAGCCTTTTTTTTTTTTTTTTTTTTTGCAATGACATCCTCCATAGTAGGTCTCCTTCAGAAAAACCGTGTTCTAGCTACAGAGGAAAAATAAGAATACCTAGGCAGTTATCCTAAAAAGTGTCCACTCTAAGCTCATCGTTGAGTTCACCTCAAATAGAAGTAAAGCTGAAACAGCCACAGGGCCCTGGAGTTGTGTAGTAGAGCGTTACATCAATGGCCTCAATGAATCACACATTAATACATCTATCCACATCCTTGTGTAACTCCCTCCCACACGGACTCTGAGCTTGGCCACATGATGTGCTTTGGCCAGTGAAATATTAGCCAATGAGTCACAAGCAGAAGCATAAAAGGCCCTGTGCTCTGAGGTTTGTGAGCTCTCTCTCTCTCTCTCTCTCGCTCGCTCTCTCTCTCTCTCATTGCAGGGAACTCTTCTGCTATCACATGAAGAAGCCTGGCTAGCCTACTGGAAGATGAGACCACATGAAACAGACACAAGTCATCCCAGCTGAGGCGCCGAAGGAGCCAGGCCCCAGCTGACCCACTAGCAGGCTGCAGCTGCATGAGTGATCCAGCTGAGGCCAGAAGAACCGCTCAGCTGAGCCCAGGTCAACTTGCTGACCTGCAGAATTGTGAGCAAATAAAACAGTTGTTGTTTCAAGCTCCTACACTTGAAGTGATCTGTGATGCAAGTGACCAATGCAGGCTCCAAACCAGAAAGACAGAATCAGCGTTAGAGGGGTTTTTTTGGTTTATCTTGTCCAACCCCCTAATAGTATCTGAACTCTTTCTGCATTCCATTTACTTAATACCTACTATATGCTGGATCATTTATAGATGCAATAATAATAAAACCATAGTTCATACTTCCTGAACACTTCATATGTTCCTGGCACTATTCTAAGCTTATTATATAGATCAGTGGTCTTTAGTCTGGGGTTTGCGTACCCCTGGGCACCCTTAGGAAGAATAGTTTTAAGGACATCTGTTTCTGGATCCTCACCTTCCATGGTATTCTTTACTTAGAATTCATTCCCCTGGAACTTGCCTGAGGTCTGGCTGTATTCCTTTCCCTCCCTCCCTGTTACATCACCCTTTCTACTTCATAAAATCAAGGCATACCTCTTACCCATCCTGACTTGTACTACAGAGACCTGTCCTAGGGGTAAAAGCCAGTGGGCATATCAATGGCCCCAATGAATCAATAAATGATTTAAAATATTGGTGTCAGTGTTGAAAAAGCAATGACTGGGCAAATAAACTTTTCACTAGAGGAAAGCGTTCCAATATTTTGCTTTCAACAAGGATTGAAATATGACCGAATCCAGTCCTCAGCTGGTAGAGTATTAAAATCATTTTCGATGATAGATCATTGTGACTTTTGACATAAAACTCAGAAGCAATTTAAAGTACTGAGTGGTATAAGGAAACTTCATCCATTCCTGCCTCTTTTTATATTGAACGAGGTATTTCAGAGCTAACATCTCTTAAAAATATAGGAATAGAAGTGATGCTGAATTCTATTACAAATTCATACAAGAATATAGGAAGTAACAATAAAAATCCATTTCAATAAATATACATTTCCATTAAAATTTTACTTCTTATGATTATTTATCTAAACTTGTATTTATGTGGTTTTGATTAATTTTATATTCATTTCTAAATCTTTACTAATTGTGCAGTATTTACTGATAACTCAATCCAGGAAAAAAATTTAGCACCTAAAGACTTGTGGAATAAGGAAATTTTTTAAATCTTCATTTAAATTTTTATACACATACTATTTTACAGAGAAATATAATCAGTGATCAACAAAGAACTTTCAAAACAAAAATGTAAGAAAATAGGATAAAATTTTGTGGGGGAAGTGGATTGAAGATAAAAATTCGAAGAGAAGAAGGGACAATATAAAATTTCTAATGGCTAACGTTTGTTTTGGAGTCTTTTTAAATCAACAGATGTAGTTAAATTCATGATACTTAGATTTAAAGGAAAGATTTAACCATTTCTTTTTTTTTTTTTTTTTTTTTGCGGTACACAGGCCTCTCACTGTCGTGGCCTCTCCCGTTGTGGAGTACAGGCTCTGGACGTGCAGGCTCAGCAGCCACCGCTCACGGGCCCAGCCGCTCTGCGGCATGTGGGATCCTCCCGGACCGGGGCACGAACCTGTGTCCCCTGCATTGGCAGGCGGACTCTCAACCACTGTGCCACCAGGGAAGCCCCAACCATTTCTTTTTAAGATGTCAATATTTGCCTTGGAAATTACATCCTTTACAACAATTTATATTTATGATGAAAAAGTTTAGATGTCAAAAATAAAAAACATTCAATGATGCAAAAATTTTTAAATGATTTTAGGGGCTATGCAAACAAAAATGTTTGAAGACCACAACTTTGTACTCTAATTCAATCTTCACAATAACTTTGTCATCATACCTATTTTACAGTGGAGGACACTGAGGCACAGAGAGGTTAACGGCCTTGCCCAAGGTCACACAGCTAATATTATGGGCTGAGCTGTACCCCCTCCCAAATTTATATGTTGAAGCCCTAAAGGTCAATACCTCAAAATATGACTGCATTTGGAGATAGGGCCTTTAAAGGAGTGAGTAAGTTAAAATGAGGTCATTAGGGTGGGCTGGTGTCCTTATAAGAAGAGATTAGGGATACAGACATGCACAGAGGGAAAACCATGTGAAGACACAGGGAGACAATGGCCACCTATAAGCTTTGCTATGGCAGCCCGAGCAAACTAACACACCTGTGAAGGGACAAAACTGGGCAGCCTGACTCCAGAGCCCTCTTGTAACTACTCCACACCATTCTCAGAGGAACTGGGCGGCTGGTATTAGGGCTCCTACAGATGAAAAAAGTAGTGTCCAGGATAAACAGCTGGTCTCCTATCCCAGGGCTGGAGCAGGGCAGAGCCGGGACTGGGCCCTAGAGAACCCCATGCTCTGACCTGTTTGGGAAAGTCCGGTCCAGGGGCAGTGAGGCAGGTAGCCTGCAGATCAGGAAGCCAGGGAGCAGGAGAGCAGCTGGGGGGCTCCTTAGTAATTGGCCATGGGGGCGGGGGACTAACTCAGAAGGGCCAGGAGCCTGGCGAGGAGAGTCGGTGCCAGGCACAGGCCGTGCACCTTAGCCAGCACTTGCCAACTGAAGCTTATGAGGTCTCAGCCCAGTGAATGCAGGGCTGATGTCCCTTTAATGAAAAGGGACAGCCCAGGGGCCAAAAGTGATCCTGGGCACCAAGGGGAAGAATTATGGGCATCTGAGAAATAGACCTTGCCTGGAATCTCCCTTAAATATGCATAGCATAATCACTGCTGATTACATAACTGTGTCACCTGTCTTAGCTAGGGGTTCCCAGAAGCAGAGCCTGTAAGACAGGGATTCAAGTACAGAGTCTATGTGGGAGGCGATCCTAAGAAACCCACTGGAGAGTGGGGAAGTGAGACCAGGAAGAGAAGAAAAGCAATGAAGGGTAATTCTGGAGCCAGTCTCCACCACAGGCCACAGCCTGGCACCCAGGGCACTTGACCCAAAGGCTCCCGGCTCCACGCAAGGCAACCAACCTGCAGAGAAATGAAAACGCGGGACACGGTGTTTTTTAAGTGGTGACTTGTGACCTTCAGGACTTTGAGGACTCTAAAAGAAAGGGCTGTTTTTCTCACCTCTTCCGATAGGAAGACATTTGTGAGCACGAGGTCCTGAGCCACCATTCCTCTGCCTTGTAGCCTAGGGCCACGCTGCACCCAGAGGCCACCGCATGGCCAAACGTCCCAGATGACATGTCCAGGCCGGAGGCCATCAATGCCACCTGGGACTGTCCCTGTCACCACTACCTACCCCACTATGGTTAATCGGGGGTGGAGGCAGCCATGCCCCCCATCCTATCACGCTCTGTAGCAGTGTTAGGGCCTCTGAGGTACGGCTGACCTTCCCCCTCATTGCCCCCCAACTTGCCTGCACCTTCTTCAGAACCCCAGGCCTTGCAGAGACTCTGAGATAGGTCCTGTGGATACTCCTGCTCCATTCACAGAGCATTCTGCACGCACAGTGAGCACAGTGGCATCCCCTGCACAGGGCCCGGTGCATTTGCACGGTGCTCTCCCAGCATCCTCCCGCCCCAGCACAGGCAGGCGCCCTGCAACCTGGAAAAGCACCATCTGCGTCTCTCTGGAGGGTCAGGACTGGGATGCCCTCTTCCTACCCCAGCCGTTTCCTCTGCGCAGCAGGGTGCTCCCGCCACGCCAAGCTCAAGGGCCAGCCCCTCCAGGAAGCAGCCCTGCCTTGACCACGTTTCCAGGCCGGCACAGTTACAAGGACAGGTAAAGCCGTCTCCCTCAGTCACCAGGTGGAAAGCGGAGGGGGAGAACCAAGTTTTCTACCTCCTGTTGTCTTGGTACAAAGAGCATTTTAGGGCCACAGCCGTTCAGTGAAACCACCAGTGCATAAAGTTCTCTATCTAGAGTCATGCTGTCCTGTATGGTAGTCGTGAGCTAGGGTGGCTATCAAGTACGGGAAATGTAACTGGTCCAGAATACGATGTGCTGGAACTGTGAAATCTTAGGGGCTCAGGATGTGTATTTGGGGCCTGAGAAGACCTGCTAGATTTCAGCCTTCATATGAAAAAAGGAATGTAAAATATCTCTTTCAGAATCTTTATGATGATGCTTGTTGAAATGGTATTTCAGATATATTGGGTTTAATAAAATGGATTAAAATTAATGTCACCTGCTATCTTTTTACTTTTTAAATGTGACTACTAAAAAAAAATTGTCCAACTACATGCACAGCCCACCTTGCATTTCTACTCGGGACAGTGCACAGGGGGGTTGTATCTGCCCTAGTCGTCGGGAGGGCTGAGCCACCGTCACCATGACTACAATGGAGGGATGCCACCCGGAGAGGTGGAGCACACACAGAAGAAGGTGGCCCCTGGAGCTGCCCAGGCCCAGGACTGGCAGAGTAACTTTTATCCCCATTTCACAGTGAGGACACCTGGGGCTCAGGACATTTATTTGGGGCCTGAGAAGACCTGCTTTACAAGTAAAGGAGCTTGAATCCAGGCCCTAGGTCCAGCGCTCTATTCACGAAGCTACTGGGGAGGCTTCCGAGAACCCACTCGGGGAGACGGGCTCCCTTCTGATGGGGCAGTGGGCCCAGGAGAGCTCACCGAGCCTTCCCACACGCTCTGATGACCAAGCCTGTGTCTCAGAAGTGTTGGAGGGGAGAGCTAATGCTGGGGTGTCCCAGTGTCCAAGCGTCTCTGATGCCAGGCTGGTGAGCCCTTCATCCTCCCCAAGATCCCAGGGACACCTTGTCCACAGCCACCCCATTCTGTAACTGGCAGTCTCCTCCCTCCACTAAGCGGGGCTGTGAGTGGGAGGCAGCGCCCCAGCTCTCTCTTTCTTGTACTTCTGGGAGAAAAGATCACAGGCCCTTCGATCCCATCACCACGGGTAAGCAAGTAGAGAGCCAGTATGTGGCAGGCAGATGTAGGTGCCTAGCAAGCCGTGGGGAGCCTGGCTTTGGAGCCAGGGTTTTAGCACATCGAGTGCAAGCTAAACGCAGTCATGACAAACGTGAGAGCCGAGACAAAGGGGCTAGACCCCTCTCCCTCTGGCTGCGTGTGCCTTCAAAGCCGTCCTTTTAAAAGCTCAAACACGGAAGGCTGAGGGATTGTTGGGGCCACACCAAAGCAGCAGGTATGGACTCATTCCGGAAGAAGCAAAGGCCTTTGAAACCAGTGTGCTTGAAAATCCACTAGAGTAACGCCACCAGGATTGGTGCATTCCAGGGTGACTCAGAGCTGCAGAGGCCCTGGGATGAAGCTCCGGGCACCCCGGCACTCACAAAGATTAGGGATGGAGACCCACAGCTCAGAGGAAAGTAGAAAGTAAGTCACACGTGGTGCAATTAACTCCAGCTCTATGAACAATGAGCGCCCTAGGAGGACAGGGTGAGGGCAGGGCAGCAGGAAGGTGAGAGAGAAGGGGACTGGCCCTCAGGTCCCCTGGCTTCCAGGATGGGGTGTGTGTATCTCAGGGGCCCAGCGGGAGATCACAGCAGGAGCAGACAGCTGCTCTGACATCCTCCTTTCAGACAGATCTTGCCGAGCAGGCGGGAGAGCGGGTGCCAGGCTGTCCTCTGCTTCCCACGTGTGTGTGAGGAGCCTGCAAACCTGCGTGCTCTGTGGCTCCCACGCAGGCAGGAGGATGCAGAAGGACCAACAAACACACACTTGCACAGGAAACCCAGAAAATGTCTATATAACAAGGGGGTCTGGGCCTGATTTGATTTTTGTGCATCCAGGGAGCACAGTTTATCTATGAGTTTCATTTCAAGATAGTAATGGGATCATTTCAAAATATTCATTGTAAAGAGAAGCGCTGAGTAGGCTAGAGTGAAAAAGAACTGGTTCTAAGGCCTTGCTACTCAGAGTGAGGCCTCCCATCATCAGGGTGGCACTGCCTGCACTTCTCATTAGAAATGCAGACTGTCAGGCCTGCCCTTACGCTCTGAATCAGAATCTGCATTGGAGCAGGTTCTCAGGTGAGCAGTCTGTTCCTGAAGGTTTGGGCAGTGCTGTTCTAAGCCTCTCAGGTCCAGGTGAGGGCTAACGCCAGGCCTAACATGCACAGTCCTGCCAGGGATACAGGATGCCAGCCTGCGGGCAGCGGTTGTACCAGACAGACGCCAAGCCCCCGAGGAGCTGCGGGAGCCGTGAACTGCTGTCTGGGGAGGACCTAGGCAACAACCGCATTGAAGGCTGAAGGAAAATTCCTCGGCAACGTCAGCCCCCAGATGGCTGAGGTTTTCTTCAACAGAAACACGGAGGCTGAGGATCGGGCTGGGCTTGGGCTCTGCCACTCCCTTGTTTCAGGACTTGATCAAGCTCCCCAGCTGTGTCCTCTGTCAAATGGGAGCAATATGGGCTGTCACTCGGGCCGGTGGTGAGGACTCATGAGAACGTGGAGGGGCCAGCAAGGGGTCTGGCCCACAGCAGGTGCTCAGGCAAAGCTCTTGACAGCTCATAGGGCCTCAGACGCTGTGCACAGGCACACACGAGGCCATCTGGAGCCCACTCCCGGGGGCACGAGGGCAGCTAAGATCTGGGTTCTCAGTGGCTCTGTGGGAAGCCTGGAGCTTATGTCCCAGTCTGCCTCGTTGGCTTTGGAGGAGAAGGACTTCTCCTGAACTGCCTACGTTACTTTGTTTTCCTGCTCCTCCCCACGGCCTAAGAGGGCCTGCACTCCAGGCAGATTTCTCTATCATGCCCCTGAGCCCAGGCAGAGGTGCCTTTTGAGCAAAACAGGCTTGGAGACTGCCAATGTGGCATGAAAACTCCAACAGCTGGGAACAAAGCAGCTGGGAAACAAAGCCATTTGCCCACCATTTGTTGAGCAGCTGTCACGAGCCGAATTCCAAGGAGAATGGGTCAGATGCATGGTCCCTGTCTTACACACCATCCTCCTGGAGGGAGGCAAATACATTTGCACGTGTGCAACATGTGCCACGAGCTCATCAAAGCCATCAAGTCTTTGGAAAAGCTAGGGCACCGTGGATGACGTATGCGCAGGCGTGGAGGGAGGCTCTCAGAGTGCAGCACAGACGCACAGAGCACGGTGCGCAGGGCACGGGCTGTGGAAGAAGGACCTGGCTAGAGCTCTGGCTCTGCCTCCAGTGCTGCATGGCTCTGCGCACCCGTCCAGCTCCCCATCCCTTCTCTCCACCCTGCTCGGGCCCTGGAGGCTGACCTCTGTGCACGTCCTCTGGCTTCCAGTCTGGGTGGCAGGACCAAAGGAAAGCAGCCGTGGGACACCTGAGGGCAGGGGGCAGGGAGGGGCTGAGGAAGGTAGGCTCCTGGCTCCCTCCCTGCTGCGGCCTGGTTTGGCATTGCCTGAGTCCCTCTTCTAAGGCTCTTATTGGTGACAATTCTCCCACAGCTGCAGCTCTCAAAAGTTCCAGAAACCTCTTCTCCCCTTGTCCCCTAAGCTCCCCCAGGTGCTGGTCCCTGAATGCCTTTCTCTCCCTCCCTCCCAGATTCCTTTAGCCCTGACTGCACCTCTGGGGAGAGTCCCCTCTGGCAACTCTGCTCAGTTTCTCTGTTTAATTGTCCCCCTAAGCCATGACCACCAAATGTAATACTTCCCAGCTTTATGACCTTGGGCTAATAGTAATAATTATTATATATAACTATAACCATAGTCATCATAAATGCAGGACACTTACAAGGAGCTGGAATGGGTAAAGGGTTTTATTTGTGGGGTTTTTTTTTTTTTCAACTTAATCCTCACAACAATCCTGTGAGACTGGTATACTGGTATTTTCCCCATTATTTAGAGGGAGAAGGTGAGGCACGGCAGGTAAGTCATCAGCTGGTAGGTGAAAAGTCGCCATCTGAACCAGAGTTATTCTAATTCCAGAGCCCAGCTCTTACCCAGATCATCTCTGGGAGCTGCAGGGTCCCCATCCGTCTCAGAAATTCTGAAGTCGGGGTGCACAGGGAGGGTATTTCAGAGGAAACAGGAGCTGGTGGAAACGCGACCTGGAGGTTTGGTGAGAGGCGGGAACTAGAGAGAGAAAGCAGGCAGCATTCACAGGGAGATAAGAGTCAGAGTCATGAGAACTGTAATCACTAAGGAAGAAAGAGTAAAGCAAGAAGGGGCTAAGGACAGAACCCAGGGGACAGGGACACCAACAAGAAAGGAGACGGAAGGAAGGGAACACTCAGACTGGACAGGAAGAGAAGGGAAGGGGTGCCTTTCCAGTCCCATCTGCCTGCCAGGCGCAGTGTCAGGTACTGCAATTAAATTATGAACACACAGCAACATTCAATCTAAGGAAGGTGCTGTCCATCCCATGTCATTTAATAAATGAGGAAACCAAAGTTCAGAGTGGTTAAGGAACGTGTCAAAAACTCAGTCTTGAGCGGCAGAGCCAGAATCAAACCCAGGGTCATCTGACTCCACAGCCTCTTCTGGGAGGAAGAGAGAGGTAAGGGCCCTCAGAAACCACCGAAGGAAGGGATTTGAGCAAAGGGGGTACTGAAATGATGTCAACAGTGGCCACAGTTGATTTTAGCAGAGTCTAAGGTAGGCAAATCCTCTCACTCACACTGCTTACCAGTCACAGGTCAATAACCCCCGGCCCAGGGTGCATCTTTCAACGGAAGTGATACTTTGCCCAACATCTTCCGCCTGTCTGTGGTTTGGTTGTGCTCCCACTCCAGACATGACTCTTATCTGTTCTCTTACCTCTGGATTTCCTCTTGCTAAACACAGACTGCCAGATGATGGCCAGAGTGAAGAGCAGAACGCTGAGAATCCCCACACAGCACACGAGCACAGCGTACACGTAGAGGTCTGGAAGGCAGGGACACGCAGATGATTGCCGGGACAGGCCACACCACGGGAGACGCTCCGAATAAAAAAACTTCACACGTTATCAACACTCAACTCAAAATGAACCACAAGCCTAAATGTAAAAGAGACACAAGAAAACTTCTGGAAAAAACATAGAAGAAAAATCTTTGAGATCTAGGACTAAGCAGAGAATTTTTAGCCTTGACACCAAAAGCACCATCCAGATAAGGAAAACTTGATAAATTAGAAAAATTAGATTTCCTCAAAATTTAAAACTTTGCTCTGTAAATACCCATATGAAGAATGAGATATCCCACATATTGGGATAATATCTGTCAGAACAGCCAAAATAAAAACTAGGACAATACCAAATGCTGACAAAGATACAGGTGAGACATTGCTGGTGAGAATGTAAGACGGTGCGGCCGCTCTGGAAAAACAGGTTGGCCGCTTCTTAAAAGATACACCTACGACTATCATGCAACCCACCAACTGCTCTCTGGGGCATTTGTCCAGAGAAATGAAAACTTAAGTTCACACGAAAACCTGTACGTGTATGTTTGTAGCAATTTTATTCATAATAACCAAAAACTGGAAACAGCCCAGATGTCCTTCAGCGTGTGAATGGGTAAGCAAACTGTGGTCCATCCACACCATGAAACACTTCTCAGCAATAGAAGGGAATGAACTATTGCACAAAGCATTATATTGAGTGGGAAAAAAAATCCCCCCAAATTACATACTGTATGATTTTATTTATACAACGTTTTTGGAACGACAAAATGATAGAAATGGAGAACAGATTAGTGGTTGCCGGGGTTAAGGAGGGAACAGATGGGAGAAAAATGAGTCTTGCTATCAGGGACCCTTGCAGTGATGGGAATGTTCTGTATCTCGGCTATATCAATGTCAATATCCTGGTTGCAATGTTATACTACAGTTTTGTAAGATGACACCATTGGGAGAAATTGGATAAAAGGGTACCAACTGGTACAAGGAATCTCTCTGCATTACTTATTAGAAATATATGTTAATCTACAATTATCTCAAAATAAGTTTGTTTTACGTTCCAATGATTCAATCATGTTCATGTGTATCTTAGTTTAGGCTGCTATAACAAAATACCATAGACTGGGTGACTTAGACGACAAACATTTATATCTCACAGTTCTAGAGACTAGGAAGTCCAAGATCAAGGCACTGGCAGGTGCAGTGTCTGGTAAGGACTCTATTCCTGGTTTGGAGACGTCTTCTCTTGGTATCCTCACGTGGAGGAGAACAGAGAGCAAGCAAGCAAGCTCTCAAGGATCCCTTCTTATAAGGACACTAATCCCATTCATGAGGGCTCCACGCTCATTACCTAATCACCTCCCAAAGGCCCTACCTCCTGATACCATCACATTAGGGGTTAGGATTTCAACATATGAATTTTAGGGGACACGAACATTCAGACCATAACAATATACATCCATTTCTTAAACTCCAGGGATCAACTTTGTCACCGATCTGATTGATACGATGCCCAAACTGCTCAGAAAGCAAAAGGGAAGCTAGAATCATTATTTTAATCTTCTATGAAGCAAAAGCCTGCAGATATTTGAACTTAGAAAATGTTTGAACTTAGCAAAAATGTTTCTCTGCTGACAAATTTCTTTAGCCAACAGACATATTCAGTCTGCTCTTAGGTACAAGAAATATAATGATGAACATCCAAAGGTCTTCTCGTCAAGAAATCAGAGGGCTGCATGGTACCTGAACCATAGAAATACGTGTCCAGAACCAGAAACACGCAGAAGAGGGACCCATCCCGGTTGGGGCGGTTGGGAGGGGCTTCCCAGAGGACTGGACCTCTGTGGTGAGTTGTAGTTAAAATAACACAGACAGTGCAAAAATACAGAGAGAGAATAAAGATAGAGAGAGAAAAAAAGTCATCAGCCATCCATCACTTTGAGTTAACTACTGCTGTACTTTATGATGTATACATATAATTTTTAAATTAAGAGCCTACTGTTTTATATCTTTCTTTTTATTTAAATTTCATTTTCTCATTATGCTCTCTGCAAAAAGTGATTTTAATTTTGAAAACTATGATAAAAGTTTGTGGTATTAATACATCATCATGAGAGACTTAATATCTTATCACTGGCTACTCAAAGTGTTCCGAACGTCCCTATAATAAATGATTCTGTGATAAGTATTCACAACCTTAAACCTTAATGAGTCTCTCACACTGTGTTCTCAAGATTAAAATTCCTAGAAGTGGAATTACTGAGTCAGCAAGAATGCACTCGGGACCTAGAGAAGCAGCTGATTAAGTGCTTAAGCTGAAAAAGCAAGCAGTAAGCCTACTGGGGTGGCTGGCTTCCGCGGCGAGCCTGGAGAAGCAGGTAAGGCTATATGGTCAAGGAGAGGGAAGGAGGGGGAATGGGATGGAATCAGACATCTTGGGTTCCCCTGGGAGGCCCGGGGATGTCCCTGCCCCTGGAGTGCCTCCCTTGGTCTCAGGTTCAGCCAGCATATTCACTTAAGCTAGTTAAACTAAGTAGAAAACACAATAGGACAAGGTTGCAGGTGAAGGGAGCACTCGCACTAATATTTAGGGAACACGGCAGGTGGGTGGGAACGAGAAAGAGTGTCCTACAAAGAGAGCAGGAGCCAGGAGCCAGTCACAGGAGCCGAGGAGGACCCAGTGAGAGTTCTAGAAGCCAAGAGAGTAGAATGCTGTAAGAAAGATTCTCTAACAGCATCACGTGCTACTAGAAAACCCCCACTGGGATTTCCCACTAGGAAGCTACTGGAAAAGTCCTGGAGGAAAGCCCTTTCAGTGTGATGGGAGGGACAAAGCCAGGTTACAGGGGTCGAGGAGCTCCATGGGGTATGAGGAGACTACACAGAAATAGAGAAAACTCTCCCCTGTAACTGAGATCAAAACTGCCTTTCTAAATAGATGCCTGTGTCTCGGATGTGTGGGTCTTGAAACTTAATACAGTAGAGAACTCTGCAAGTGGTCAGTTAGGAGACAGGCTTGGGCCTCCATTTAAACAACACGAAATTCCAAGGGACAGAGCAGAGGTCACAGACTGGGACTCAGGACAGGATACAGGACAGGACAGAACACGGAGAACATAAGGCTAGTCCTGGATTTACACACTGTTGAGCAAACTATTCTGGGAACAGGACTGCAGAGCCATTTCTGGCACCAGCGGCTGGGAAACAATGTGGTCACAGTGCCAGGCAGACAGAACGGGGGCTGGTGGGCGCAGCATCTGCCTCAAAAGGGTTCCAGAGATTCGGGCCCCGGGACCAAAAGGCAACAGCGATTTGGCTTCAGTCTTGGGATGGAGAGAAGAACTATCTTCCTAAAGTTTCTGCACTGCTGGAGCGAAGCAACCTAACCCACAAGCTCCCCTCTTCATCAGAACTCTTTCTTTGGTTGCAGGAACCAAAGTGGGAACAAGGTCGCAGCGAGACTCTCCCACGAGTGTCCCCAGAAGCATGCTGCAGACATCTGTGGCCCACTCTCAGGCAGGAGGCGAGGGGCACCAGGAGGCCCACACGATGGTTTCAGATCACAGCCTCCTCAACGCGCACAGAGGGGGCTCGCCACGGGGAGCCGCAGCTGCAGTCATAAAACATCTGGCCTGTCTGGAAGGTTCAGCTACGCTGCCAAGCACACAGGCCCTCCAGTCTGTGGACACCGGCCAGCAGGCACCAGCCGCCCGCACGTGGGTCCCCACAGGCCTAGGATGGATCATGCCTGCTCTATTGTATTCTTGAAGCCACAAGAACAGTAAAAAGTGTCACCTTGTAGGAGGAGGAAAAACTCAAGAAGAACACCTGAGTTTCCCTGGATTGGGCAGCAGCCACTACCCCAAGGTGCTGACTTTTTCCTCTGTTCCAATCATTCCTTTGCTGCACAAAGGCAATCTCCCTGCTGTATCTACTCAGAATGCTAAAACCACCTCCCCTTTCTCTGAAAACAAAGGTTAAACCCTGAGTCATTTGAGCCGGGGTCACAAACTCCCAACACTCCAGGGATACATTTTGCCAGCAGGCTAGAGCCAAGCTCTGCCCCGGGGACACAGGCAGCCACAGTGCAGCTCCAGACATCGTTCTCAGGCTGGAATACTGGCCCAACGTTGCCCTATCTTCCGTCTTTTCCTTTACCTTTCATGTAAACACCTCTCTAATTATAAATGTGGGCCAGAGGTTTTCAAACTCAGACCCATCCAAACAATGCTTGTCTGGAGGCTGAATCCAAACCTTCAGGTTCAAATTGAACAAAACATCTGCACTTAACCAAATCTGGGTTTAGCTTTTAAAATACCACAGAACACTGAACACTCAAAATAATTCTAAAAATCTTGTTATATTCTCCAAATTCACTTGCAGTTTCGTCTTCTGCCATTGGACTTCCAAAGACATTGCTTCGTTGGACTCAACTGCAAGCCGCCATGCAGAAAGTTATCTCCCTGCTGCCCCCGGCCCGGGGCCTCCCTGAAGCAGATGGTTGGGCCGGCAGGCTGGAGCGATGTGCACGTAGCGGGGAGGCCAAGACAAGGTGCACAACGTCTGCATGCCAGCTCCCACCCTCCCAGAAAGCCAGGCCACACCAGGCAGAGCGGTCCCCGCTCTGCATACCTCCTGCCCGGCAACGCTGAGGCCGGCTGGAGTATTCAGAGCTGCTTTGAAACCCAGTGACCCCAGCATTCCTCAGCACAGGGAAGGAACCCAACTCCCCCCAGACCACTAAATCCAGAAGGTCAATGTCCATCCTCTACATTGCCAGGGCAACGACAAATACCTAGATCACAGTTATGTTGAGAAAACCTCGTACTTCTACTAATTTTTTTATCCAGCCGGTGATAACATCTTGCTCGGGGAGAAATACCTGAGCAATAGCCTTGAAGGATTTTAACTCACTCCAGCGTCTCACCAAGAGAACTGACAATGCTTTTTTTTGTGTGCTGCAGGCAAACGGCCAGGCCAAGCTAAGCCCCAGGAGGATGGATATCCGTCCTCAAGCCCTGCCGCAGCTCTCCCATCCAGGAACAAAAGGGCAAAGGCCTGGGATCAGGCGCTGGGTAATTTCAACTGTACCCCTGACCTCGCCAACGCTGTGGCTGGGTTAAAAAAGCAAAACCCATAGATGCTGCTGCCGCTGTTGCTGCTGAAATCACAGGGAAAGAGCACTTTGGACACAGCTGCTCTGAGGCAGGATACACAGTGAGAATTCCAATTCAGCCTTCCTAAAGGGACCCAATTCTCTGCGTTGAGAAGACAGTGCATGTTGGCCTACAGATTTTTTGCAGAGTTAGATCGAGAATAACCCTGATATTCTGTAGCTACACAAGAATTTAAAAATATCATTAATTATACAAAGCGTTTTAGAGATGCTGATTGTGCCACAAGGCATGTGTGGACTTTTAAATGCTACAATCCTGCCGAATATATAAAGTCTTGGGTTTTGTACCATAGCATTTTCAAACAGTTCTTGGACCACTTGCACCAGAAACACCTCAAGCCCTGATGAAGTGCAAATTCTTTTATCTCTTCCTAAATATAATAATCAGATTCTTGGTAGGGGGTGGGGCAGGGTGGGGGGGCAGCCCAGAGTCTGGGTTACTAACAACCCCCACATGATACCCTTATGCATCTGATGATAAACAGGGCTCCTGCTGTCACATCTGCCAGTGGCCTACCTTAGGGAGCCCCCAGGACATCTCCAGACTCCCACCTCTTCCCAGTGCCTGGGTCATAGGACAGCCTCAAAAATATGGATACATCAATTGCTTTTTCCACTGCTTCACTTTATGAGAAGGAAAGTCACACATCTCTTTGTTAACAAAGGCATTCACTGAATGAGAGACTAAGGGAGGGAATTGGGGATTATTTTACTTGGAGGCCATCAAGTAAAGAAAAAGCCATCTACAAAATGTGCAGAAGAAAAGGCAGGGAATACAAAGAATCACTGTTAAAGTGCAACCCGAGAAATGCAATATTTATGACTTCAAAACGAAACAATCCTAATGGCCTACCTGAGCGACACCTTATGGTTTGCAAACCATGTTCATAATTATGGTTACATTTTTCTAAGACAGAAAGTTCCTCAATCCACTGCTTTTAACTAGCTACTGGAAGACATAGGTTTGAATCCAAGTGCTCGCCCCCAAGGGCAAGTTCCTACACCTGTTGAATTAACAAAAGGTGATGGTGAAGGCCCAAGGCACACGTCTCCTTAGATCCTTTTGGCTAGGTCCATACATCATCAAAAAATGCAATGCCTTCACAAGATGTAATCCTTCACAGTTTCTTGATCACATCTTAACATTAATCTGTTGTGTTTTGGGTTTTTTTACTGATCAAAGGTTCTCCCTGAGAACTCACAAAATACATTCTTTCATTGCTTATGGTCATAATCCTCAACCACTTTACAATAACAATTTCTGTGAGTTTTCCATACACTAAGGCCATATACTTTCTCAGCCTCGACACTCTTGACTTTTGGGGCCAGATAATTCTTTGTTGGTGCATTGGAGGATGTGTAGCAGCTTCCTTGGCCTCTACCCAATAGATGCCAGTGGCACCAAAATGCTAGTCGTGGCAACCAAAAATGTATCCAGTCATTGGCAAATGTTCTCTAGAGGGATAAACTCACCTCCTGTTGAGAATCACTGCTCTAAGGCGCCAGTCTGAGTGTACTTCAGAATCACTCGTAGGTCTTGTTAAAACCCAGATTGCTGAGTACCACCCCCTGAGATTCTGATTCCATAAGTAAGGGTAGCACTCAACACAGTGCATTTGTAACAGCCTTCCAAGTGGTGCTAATGCTGATGTGATGCTGATGCTGGTGGTCCGGAACCAGTTTTGGAAAACACCTCCCTAAGGTCATGGCTGCATGCTGGCAACCCATGAAGAGCTTTTAACAAGTTACAACTTAATCAGAATCTCTAGAGATGTGGTGCAGGCATTAGCATTTTTAAAGCTCCCCAGTGATGCTAACATGGGTTGAAAATCAATTGCTTAAGATTTACAGATGTTTCCAGAATCCCAAACTCCTTAAGAAACCTGAGATAAAATTAGTCACAGTAGATGTAATTTGCATTTTTATATTACTTGAAGATCCCTCCCTCATATCACCTCGGAGCAGAAATTCTGGCACAAAACAAACAACCCCAAAGTATGCAGACTGGAGCTTTCATGTCTGCTTTTTCAAAATCTGTGGGCTGATACCACCAGGAATTTCCCACCTACTCCTGAGTAAGTTTAGGGCAAGAAAACCATTTGATATTAGGGGAAAACTAAGAAGTCTATTCCTTTCCTATTATCTAAAAGTGAGGCTGCATCTTATAATAAAGAAATAAGCAATTACCTTCAAAAAATGCCCAGGTCTCTTTCTTTTTCTCAAACGATGAATCTTCAGACGCTTTCAGGGAAATCACTGTAAGACAAAAAAGAAATGTCATAGCATGAAGTGGAGGAGCTCATGGACCTAGCCCACCTCAGTCCAAAATAATATCATATGGTATATATGACACTTACATTTATAAAGTAATTTTCATATTTGCAAAAACCACATTTAATTGTCACAACCCACAAGCCAGGGGAAG
Source organism: Pseudorca crassidens (assembly GCF_039906515.1). Classification (NCBI taxonomy): domain Eukaryota; kingdom Metazoa; phylum Chordata; class Mammalia; order Artiodactyla; family Delphinidae; genus Pseudorca; species Pseudorca crassidens. Next base: position 46,504,501 of record NC_090311.1, on the reverse strand, counting down.
GTGCAATGACTTACATATAACAAGTAAGAGACCAGAGAGGGGAATTAAGTTGCTGGTACTCAGTCCAGCAGAAGCATCACTCACCCCATATATTTGCAAAATAAAGAGTTCCCCAGTGGGAATTCCAAGAACCAAAACATTATTTATTTTACCATTTTAGTGGACATCTTTCCAAAATGTAGTGTACTTGCCTGGGTATCCCTAGATAGAGAAGCCTGAGGTCATCTGATGACTCAGGGTCAGTGCTCTGAGCACATTCTCCATGTAAGACAGTCACAGAGCTGCAAGCATCTGATTTTGAGATTATTTTGTCTGCTTTCAGTCAGTGATTGAGCACTGAATTCACTGTGTCTGCTTTCAATTGTCAGGGAAACAGAATTGAGTTACACTATGTCAAACCTTGAACATCATACTAAAGAGTCTGGAAACATGGGAAGGTTCCACATACAGGGCTAACATAATCATAGGCAAAAATCAAAAAAATTAACCTGACAGAAAAATGTAAAATGTCAGGGAATGAGAGTATTGCCCAATAGAACTTTCTGAGATGATGGAAATGTTCTGTGTCTGCAAGGCACATACAGCTGCCACTGGCCACATGTTTTTATTGAGCATGTGAAACGTGGCTTATTCACATGGGACTAAGAAACTGAATTTGTAACTGTATTTCATTTTAATTAATTTAAATTTAAATAGCTACATTTGGTCAGTGGCTACCACACTGAAGAGCTCCAGAGAAGAGAATCTCTAAGACCCAAATAACAAGACAAAGGTGGCTAGAATAAAAATTGAATCAATATGAGAGGTAAGGAATATGGCAAAGATGGTCTGGAACTTTATTTACTGCCCCTCCCACAAACTTTTATATTATTATTGTCATGGATTCCAATTCTGAATTTTCCATCTTTATTTTTCTCCAGGCCTTGCACTGGGTATTTCCATTGATCTACCACACAGATCACTAATCTTCTCTTCACCTGTGTCTAACCTGCTGTTAAAGCCATCTCTGAAATTTAAGATTTCATTTATGGATTTTTTTCAGTTATAGATCATCCACTTAATTCTTTTTATATATCCTAGCTCTCTGATGAATTTATCCAGCATGTTATCTAATTTTTCAACCATATTTATCACATTATTTTAATGTACATGACTGATATCTTTCACATCTGCATTGCCCATAGGCTTATTTTTATTACCCATTTTTGATTTTGATCTTGTCCTTTGATGTGCCTGATAATTTTTTAATTGAATGCCAGACGTCATATGTGGAAAATCATGTAGATTCGAGATAAAATTTTATTTTCCTCGTAGGAAATTAGAGTAGGGGGATGATCACCTAACCCAATGAGGATATGAACTGTTTAGAAGCTGGGTTTCAGTTTTTATAGGATATGGTTTCTCTCTGGTTTGCCCTTACTTCAGGGATCCCCAGTAGAAAACCTCAAGTATTTATCATAGCGCTTCCAATTTTCATCTCACTGATAGAACTCTGCTCTATCAGAGGCTCTGCTTGCCTCCTAAACAATCTGATTGTCACTTTCTGCATTACTTTTCTCAACAAGCACTGCGAAAAAACAGCTGAATTTCTTAAAGAGTTAAGCGACTCTGACAATTGGTCTCATTCACTGCTCTTCTCTGCACTCTATCTATATAGTCCTTCAGAGAACAATTAAGATAGCTGAAATACATATGCACACAGACAATTGTGTAATTATGTAATACAAATATACTTATGAAATATAAATATATAATTAGGAAAGCTGAAATACAGATTTTTTTTTCAGCATTTCTAATTGTTCTCAGAAGGAGGGCTCTGTTCTGTGGGAAAGAACCCCTCTCCCAGTAGAACCTAAATTCCTCAAAACCAGAAGCTGGTCTTCTACCTCAGTATCACCATCTTGGGACACACTGCCTGGCAGCTGGTAGGTGCCCAGTAAATAAATGAATGATCTATTTCTTCCTGACGGCCCCTCAAAGGAAGAAATCTGGACATCCAGGAATGAACTCTTAGTGGACATTTGGTCTTGCGTGTGATATTAGACATGTCAGACAATTCATCCATCACCTTTCCTGCTTAATTTACCCCACCCACAGCTCCTGTAATCTGCTCACTGCCAGAGCAACCGAGCAGATTCCCCCATCAAGAATTTAAACTAAGAAACAGAGTACATATGGTGGTTGTAGGCCCTGGGGTTGAAAAAGCCTGTGGACTCTGGGGTGGGCAGCCGTGTTTGGAAAACAGGAAAGCAAACGGAGCTGAGGGCAGAACCTGCAGGAGGAATATGGACGTGGGAGGATTTGACCTTGATGGTACTCTGGGTACCAAGAGGGCTGACATGTTATTTGCTGACCTTGCATTGCATGAGCTCCATATCCTTCAACCATCCCCACCTCTCTTCTGAATTAGCTTGAATGGGTTTTCATCTTCAACCAATTAAGCCTAGGCTGCGATAACCGCAGAGTCCTAATGAAGACAATAGCGAAATGAGAAAGAAGTGGACCTCTGAGGACCGTAGTTTTCAGGAGATCAGGGATGCCCAGCATGGTCGAGAGCCTTACTACTCCAAGTGTGGTCCACGGGCCAGCAGCATCAGTGTCACCTGGAAGCTTGTCAGAAGTGCAGGACTGTAGGGGACCCAACCCAGATCTACTGGATCAGAATGTGCTTTTAAACCCAGGTTCCCTGGATGAATTATATGCACTTTAAAGTGTGAGATGCACTGATGTACACCGGGTTGAGTTGCCGTTTGCTGGTTATGTAACCTTGGGCAAGTCACTTAACTTCCCACTGCCTGAGTTTCCTCATTTGTTATGCAGAGATGATAATAAGCTCAGGGTGAGTGTGAGAACCAGATGGGTTAATATATGTGAAATACTCAGAACAGTGCCTGAGACCTAGTGAGCCATTTTTATCCACAAGGACCTTAGCTCCATAAGACAGGGATTTGGTCTATTTTATTCACTGCTCTAATTCCCACACCTAAATCCTAGCATGGTCCTCTGCTATCAGTCCTTTGCCTGAGACTGTGAATCTCCAGTTGTCCAAATGGTCCATAAGAAAGAGTTCCCTGACCTTGTGGCTAAACGTCTGCAACTCAGTCGGGCTGCTACCCTTCCAGCAAAGGCAAAGGCCACTGCCTTTGGACCACTTTTGATTCATCTTACATTTTTTCATTTCAGAAGCTGTGGGCCCTTGATTTAGTCCAATTACAATTCCCTTTGCCTTATGTGGGATAGAAGGTAACAAGGTCTCCCCAGTGGAGTTATGGAGATGGGTGTTGAAAGAGCCAACAAGCTGGGATTCAAAGCTAAGGGGGCTCTAAGCAAGGAATTCACGGAGGTTCCTCATTTCTCTCCTGTGCAGCTGTTTTATGGGAAAGTGCAGCAACTCTGTTTGGCATATGATGATCAGCAACACCAGCCATAATCTTATCTGTTCCTACAAGAAAAAGTTTTACATGAACTCTGCCAGAGCTTTTGAAATTTTCCCGAGGTTCCACGTAGCTCTCTTGTTTCAGCTGCTAATCCCGTGCTGTCTCAAAATGAATGCGATACATTGTCAAGCCGCACGTCTGCGTCCACAGACCATGGCCAATGCCCCGCTCAAGGTGGACTCTGTCTCGCCGCATGCTCTGAGCCCAGCCGCTCAGCCAGGAGCTAATGTGGGGCTGGGCAGTGGGCACCCCCTGGGGAAGGTCCATTACTCCAGCTGCGGGGAGTGATGCCAACCCTGCCTCCCGGGGAGCCTTGCCTCTTCCATCCTTCCTGCATCCAGAGGTCCCGTGAGGGAGGGCGGTACTGGGACCACCTCCTCCCACAGGGTGTGGGGCCTGGGAGGAGGGTAGTGCAACTGATCAGAGAAGCAGAAAGAAGCCCAGCTTGGCCTCAGCACCAAACCACTCTTCTCAATACAGCTTTACCAGAAAGTGGGCATTTTGACTTCTGACTCCCGTGCACATTCATCGATCGGTCTGGGCCACAGGAGAAAAGGAGAGTAAAGGGCGCTCAAAAGCTAAGTCATCAACTGACCTACTGACTGCTTTGTAATTTCCTGGGGACCCCGGCGCCCAGCATGCAGAGTCTGGCTGACCTTCTTGTGAGGTGGTGGCCCGGATAACTGAGCAGCAGGCCGTCCTGGGTCCCTCCCCAAGAGAGCAGAATCCGATGAAATCTAAGAAGGGGTGGGGTGTGAGAGCCACCACGTCTCGGGCCTCTGGGAAGAACCAGTTGAAAGTGCTGCAGGATCAAACGGTCTGGAAGAACACAGCCCAGAGGCACCGAGACAAAAAGATCCTATCAGCCTCATGTCTGGAGGAAGCAGGTTGGAAAGAAAGAATCTTAGTCAAGTCCCCTTTGCTGGGACCTGAGGGGAAACCATCACTCAGAGAGGTGTGAAAACTGAGACCCTTGATTTCTGACTTGGACAGACCGTCCCACTGACTCCCCCGGGGAGGGCATGTTTCACAGGCTGTGGCAGACCATGTCCCCTGAATTCACGCCAAAGACCCTATGACAATGCCCTCCGGCTGAGGGACCTCCTGTTTCCTTCCTGGTCTCCTGTTCACTGATGATACAGAGCATTTACCTGAGCCTGCGCTGAAGGGCTGACCCCCGTCATCCAGTGAACAGATGGCTCGTGATTTTTAGAGGCCCTGGGAAGGCTCCCCTTCTCCCAGTGTTCTTTCCTGCCTGCTCACCTATGCCTCCAGTTCCTTTAACAAAGAATCCTATAATTAAAGGGGCTTACATTGCAACCATGGGTTACACCCAAAGTAGGGTGCACCTTTCTGACACAGAACACCTTCCGGAAGGCAGAGGTTGACGGAGAGGAGTGCAGGGAGGGCCCTGGAACAGACAGAGGAGTGAGGAAGCCGTAGGGGGCAGCGGCACGGATGCGGGAAAGACTGGCCCTGAGTTTGAGAGACACACCTTCACCTTCCTATTTCTACTACCGGTCAGGCTAGGCTGAGGCATTCTCCAGATTGTATAACTCCTGATGGTAGAGGGTGTTGCCTTCACCGAGCACCTGAAGACCAAGATTTCTAAAACTTTACTGTGGGGGAGAATTACTTAGGCCTCTTGTTAAAATGGGGATTCCCAGGCATGACCCCTGAGCTTCTGGTTCAAGGAATTTGGGGAGGGCCTGAGAACCTGCATGATTAGGGAGCACACAGTCATGGAAATTCTGAGGCTTGAGGTCCCAGGACCCCACGTGGAGAAGCCCTGGCTCACATACCCCTACTACAGACAGCAGTGGGCACCAAGTCCCAAGAGACATGGGAGAGGGGATTCAGGTCTTGAGGGGCCAGATCCTGGGCCTCAATCTCCCATCCAGTCTAGGTTGGGGTCCAGCACTCAGAACTCAACCAATGCTCTTCAATTTAATCCAGGAAAAAGGAGAGTAACAGCAAAACCTAAGGAATAAGCCTATCACATAAGTGTTGTTTACAAAGGACTCCCAAGGGGCCCCTTAATAACATGTCTCAGAGCAGAGGAATACGAGGTGAAGAACACAGCTTTCAAGAAAGTTGTTTTCAAAAAAGCAGACTGTCTATAAGGGCTGATGTGTCTCCCCAAGTGGCCGACTCAAACTTGGAAACTACAGAGAATCTGAGTCAGAGAGACCTTCCTCCAATGATTCTCTAATATTCCACACCCTCTGTCCCTGCTGAACACATTGCCTTAGAACGCATCACTATGCTTTACTCATTTCTCCGGTTCATTGTCCGCCTCCCCCAGCAGAAGGGAAGTTCCACGCGGGCTGGAATTGCATCTGTTTCCACTTCCCAGAATCCTTCTTGGCCCATGACAGGTCCTAGTTACGTTGAGCGCACAAATGAATGGAATGAATACGATGCTGTATTGGTGGATCGAGGTCTCCCAAAGAAAGCTTGGTGCTGGGACAAACTTATATTGTGGAAGGCTGGGAAGAAAGCCCAGGGCAGGGGACCCTGGCCTACCCAGCACCTGCCTTCCCATGGAAGACCTGTCTCAGAAGCAGGGGGAACACACTAGCTCACCAGGCCTTCAGGGCCGACTTCTCTGCAGCGCTCTAACTTTGGAGCTGCATGCTTTGGGTCTGTCGTGATTTACTTTACGGCCTCTGAGTTCTTAGTTTCTAACAGAATGGAAGCCGGAAGCCCAGAAACCTTAAGCATAAGATGATTAAGCTCTTTTGAGTTGAAAGGAGAGGGGCAGAAGTTTAAGGCCCTGGACCTTGCATGTAGACCTTGCTAATGTGCACCCAGGGGGTGTAGAAAGCTGGAAAGCGGACACACCCTACCTCAGTTTCCTCAGGCAGCATTCTGCACACATCAATGGGAAAGGAAAATCTCCAAGGACCAGAAGAGGCTGGGGATATGAAATATGCACAAGAAGAGACCCTTAAATAAAATAAAAAGGAGTCAACACTTTTGCTCCAAATTCAAAAATTAATATAGTCAGTTCGCTGGCCCTTCTTATTCAATCATCAGATGGTTTCCCAAGGAAAAACCTAAATGTAGCTGTGTCCCCACTATTTATAACTGGGTCAGTGTTCTCAAGAAAGGCAACTACAGCCCAGAGAGACACAGAGAACTTCTCTGTTTCTGCTTTCAGAAGTTTGCCTATTGCTTCCTTTTCCCCTTGCCCTTCCAAGACTCAGGCCAAAGGCAGTCTCTCTTGGGGCCTGGACAAAGCCATATATGTGACTAGGACCTCTGAGTGACTTGCACTGATGGAGCAGCTGATGAGAAACGGAAAAGCTCCAGCTTTGTCTATTTTAAGCCACTCTTTCCTTTGCATTCACTCTAAGACAAATTCTAGAAAACAAAGCAAAAAAGCAAACGAAAAACCATGTTAAACAGACTTCCCATTGTGACAAGGCAGTTAGATAAGAACTTCACATTCTGAGACGGAATCAGCTGCAGAATACAAAGGCCATGTGTATGTCCCCACATAGCGGTTAGGAAATACTAAACCTTAGGGCTTGGTAACAGGCCCTCTCCAGACACAACCCCAGGGTAGATCTATATATTACTCTCTTGCTACCACCTTCCACTCCTTGTTGCCATTAATTAAAATGGCATTATACCAAAGAGCTTGGATCACTCATCTGTCCTTCATCTAAAAATTTCGTGATGGAGCCCTTCTGTGTACCATGCACTGTGTCAGGCATGTGGGTGCATTTAAGAAGAATCTGGCAGGGTCCCTGGAGTCCAGGTCCCCGGGCAGGGCCACCACTCCAAGCTTTCCTCTTATCACTGCCCACCTTAGCCCTTACCAAGCACAAACATGCATCCAACTCCGCTAAGTTATTTGCAAATCCCTCTTCTCCTTCATCCATACCTTTGCTCCAGCTGTTTCATCTCCTGACATGGCACGGCCCATAGTCGTCACATCCCTCCTCACCCTGTGGTCCCAGCGGAATGCCACATCCTCCAGGTGGCCTTCTCCTATTCCCCAAAGAATGTAACCTTGTCTTCCGCTGACTCCCCCGTACCCGCTTCACCCTCTTGTATGGCCGTTTCATACTCTCTTTCTATTAGCTTTGTCGATAATGTCTACCAAACCTATACCCATATTGACATATGTCTCCTCTTCCAGATTGTGAGGCTGGGGACCCCAGAGGGAGGGGATCAAACCTCCCCACGCATAACTCTCTTTGGGCAAAGCACAGGGACCACAGGCTCATAAACCGGGGCTTCATACATGGTGTTGAGCTTAAATTCCAATCTCTTAAACTCTTCCAAGAACATGGCAGTCGCAAGGAGCGTAGATACAATGAAGAAGTGTTTGAAGTGGTGTTTAAATTACACTCCAGTTGTCAATTTGTTCCTTTTGAGTATAGGACCTGTTGACACTTTAAACATCATGATGTGAGCTTGCTTAATTAAGCAGTAGCACTAAATGTTTCATTAATCTCATTCCTAATCATCTGTTCCACGTTTCTGGAGAAAAAGGAATTCTTTAATTTCTGCCACTGAAACTTGAAATATCGGTTCCCTGTGGTGGTACTTTCAGATCCAATTATTAAATTCCCTCTAATATTTGGGGTTAAATAGATAAGAAATTATATTATAATTTCATCTTTGCCCCCAAATACTTTTTAGGGTAAACAGAGGTTTCTATTTGCTTTGTCCACTCCTAACATTGAAAGCTCACTTATATAATCTGAAGTCAAAGAACAATTTGGCTTGTTAAAATATGTTGTTTGGGGTTAGACTGAAATACTGTTTAAATTGCAGCAGACAGCCCTTGCAAATTGCTTCTCTTATTAGCATTTTCACCGTTGATGAAAACATCTCCACCTGAAAAGATGGAGATTCGGTTCTGCTCAGAACATCAGACTGCTTCTGAGTCAGTGGGTGGCAGAACTGTGCTGAAAAGCCATTGAGGATAATTTTGTACGAGGCCTGGGGAATGGGGAATCCAAGCGGTTGTACCCCTAAGACAAGAAGCTTAAAATGAATGACAATGTCACTCTTGAGAACCCCGGGGGGCTCACACTCCCTGGTGCCAAGGGCGCATGTGGTACCCTCAAGCAAAGCACCAAACTGGCCATGTCAGAGCTCAGCAACTGTTAGGGACATGTGGCACCCAGGACCGTGCCGCAGCCTGCCCTTGACCGGGAGCCCCAGGGACTCTCAGGCTTCATCCCGGAAATCCTCCTGAAGAAAATCCAGGCTTAGAAACTGGTCCAACCTCCCATTCCCACACCCACGCCAGGGCCGTCCTTGCGCTTAGAACTCTCCAGGGTCTGCGTGTCCTGGGAGGGACCAGGCCACATCAGTGCCTGAGGAGGACAGGTATGGGGGGTCACAGGGACATCAAGCAGGATGGAGAAGGCACAAAGGTAGGGAGACCCCCAAAGCTTGGGGAGCAGAGACAGCAAAGGGAGGTCAAGGGATTACTAAAGAAAGCGGGCACAAAACACAACGGGCAAGTGCCTGGACACGGGGGCGTGGGGCAGACAGGGTGAAGGGCGTGCGGAGAGGCAACAAGACCTGCCCGTACCAGCTCAGGGAAGACGGCGGGCTTAATTTAAACTGCACGCCTGAGGCATAGCAAGTACCAGTCAGCGCTGAGTGCAGAGAACAAACGCAGGGTCAGACACTACCTCTGTGTCTACAGGGACAGAGTAAAGCGAACTTCAGAAAGTATCACAATTTGCCAAAAAATTGACCACAAGTAGCTATCGGACTGCTCCTGAAATAATGAAAGTGCTTTTGCACCTATAGGAGAGATGCTGGCCCCCTAAAATAGCAAGCTTCAACTCGATTCGAAAGTGATACTGGAATTTACCCCAAAGAGAACAGCTTGTCTTCACGTCTAGGGACGTGTTATGCTCTCAGGACGTGTTAGGACAGAAATCCTTTTTTATGTTGTTGGACCCAACTACTTAAAAAGCAAAGCTGTTAGTTATTTCTTTTGGCCTAAAGGAACCAAGAACATTTGGAAAACTCTGCACTAGTCTATCTATGAAGCCTCCAGCTCAGAAAACCTTGAACAGCCCAAGCATAAATAAGGCACCCCTTCGAGAGAGACCCCGCTGAGCAGCTTCGTCTCCCTGTTGGAAATTACCCCGAACCCCTGCTCGTGCCCTTTATTTCCATCCTGACTTCCCTGTTCCACCAACTCCAGCCTTGCTCAGCCTGCTCAGCGTTAGGGACAGGGCACTCAGGACCTGACCTCCCCAAAGTCTTGGGTTTGGGCAGGGCAGGCCCATGCAGTTCACTTCCTCCTCTCTCACCTACAGCGAGACCCAACCCTGCATCTCACCTGCTCATGATAAATGAGCCAGAAGCTGTTACCTAGAGATGGTTGTCACCATAAAGGAGGACACGGGGCTCACCAGGCTGCCAGGCTGCCAAGGTCAATGCACCTCATTCCTGCCTGGAACACTGTGCACCTCTAGATTTCCCAAAGATTGACTTTTTGCACTCCTGGGAAGAAGCTGCTACATCTTCGCTCTGCAGTGCTGCTCTCCTACTGAAAACACCTTGCCTTTTCCAGACCACCAGGGGGCTGGCCCAGAGGAGCCCGTTCCAAACACCAAGTCTGCTGCCCCGAATACTGGTGTTTCCCAGGGCTTCACCCTTGGCCCCTGCCCCTTGGGGATCCCCTTGGGGATCTTACCCACCCCCATGGTTTCACCTGCCTGACTCAGAATCAGTTGTCACTGCCCAGATCAGATGGGCGCTTCAGCTCTACATTTCTGCGTGCTTACTGGACATCAGTGCAGGATGGCCTCCAGCCAACCTCACTCTCAATTCCCCTGTGGCCAGCTTCATCTCTTATGTTCCCTTTGTCAGCCGTGGGCACCATCCTGCACACAGTGAGTGAGACTCCTGGCTATCATCCCAAAGCTTTCTCCCTTACTTGCACCCAGTTATTCAAAACTTCTTATTTGACCTCCAATGTCTCTCCATTCCTACTGCCAAACTTTGCAACATTTCAAGCCTGGGAAAATACAAAAGACTCTGCCTCTTCACCCTGTAGTCTGATTCCCCCAAATCCATGTCCCAAGCAGCCAACAGAGGGGTCCGTCAAGACTTTAAACACTTCTCAGGGTTTCCAAAGACTAAAGCAGAGATTCCCCAAAATGCCTGATGATAAATCAACTAGACTGGATGTTAAATATTAAAATTCCAACCCAGACCTAATAGACTAGAATCTCCAGGGCAGATGCTTGGGAATCCGCATGTTAACAATGGCCCTGGAGATTCTTACCATTAGGCAAGGTTGAGAATACTGGCCTACAAAATCAAGTGTAAATTCCTTAATATTCAGTACAGGCCCCTCCACTATCAGCCCTGCCTGCCTCCCCTCGTTACCCACTGCCAGCCCGACCTTCCAGTTCAGGCTCCAGCAGTCCTGACCCACGGCTGTAGGGCCCTCTATCCGCTGTTTTACCGTCCCCTCTGGCTCCCTGCCCCACGTAAACAGCCAGTGTCCGCTCAAGCACTGCCCCCTGCCTCATCCTTAGGGGCCTTCCTGTGCGTGTGCACAGTGCTCCATGCACACCTTTACCACTGCACCTGACTCCATGACATCGTATCTGTTTCTGTATCTGCCACCCTCTAAACAGATCCGCCCCTGTGTCCCCAAGTGTCCAGCAGAGCAGATGCACCATAAAATAAATGCCCACTGAGTGAGAGATGAATGAATCTACCGAGCACTGCAGAGCACTGTAGTCCATATTATTTTCCAATGTGATGTGTTCGCTGAGCCCAGCAAGGCTCCCCCAGCTGAACTGATCGTCTCTCTGAAGGCTGCCACTCATTTCCTCATCATGTTTGCTACTCTGCTCTAGATTGAACCTCTCTTTCTGCAAGTGAGGTTCCCCAAACGGACGGTGTAGTCCACATTAGTGTCTCCCCAGCACAGTACACATGACACAACCAACTTCATTCTCAGGGACACCAGGCCAACTTACTGTATGCAGATGGAAATAACACAGGCTGTTCCTGCTGCCATATCACCCTGCAGATGCGCATCTAATTCACCACTGACATCACCAAAGTCCCTTCACAGAGAGCCTCCCGTTGACTCTCCAACACTGCCTGTGATTCGTTTTCCCCAAATGTATCACTCTGCCATTTTCCAAACTGAATCTCATTCTGGTATTTCCTGCTCGTATTTCTTACCTCCCTGGATTCCCTTTTCATTATGTTTTACTCCTTGCTGATGTTAAGAACGTCCCAATTTTGTACTTTCTGTAAAGTTCATTAAGGTGATGTGTGCCCGCTTTTCAATGTCATTGATAAAACAATTAAATGAAATCAAACCTAACATCAACCCTCCTGGAAACCGCTCCAGAGGGTTCCAACACCATGTGTCACTTAGGGCTTTTGGATCCACGTTCTCTGCAGGCAGGGCTTCTGGCTCAGTGAAATGGTCACATGGCATAAGCAACTGAAGAAACTGTGTAACATTCCTTGCCTTTCCTTCCAGCTCTGTGTGATAAAAATGACACTAAGTTCACATGGTATGACAGGTTCTCTAAAATAAGCCAAGTGTGACTCCACTGTCACCCAGAGGATCACACATTTTCATTCTTCATTATTCATCATATCGTTTGGTACCAACAACACTGAAGGCAGGAGCTCTCCCCACCCACGATCTCATACATATGCGGTTTCCAGACAAACCCCAATTTACTACTTCCCCATTCTTCAAAATCCCCAATTCTCCATCATATTTTAATAATTTGCACAGTTAAAACATAAAATGGCAACTTATGCTTTGTCCCAAATTAATATAGCCAATATTTTTTTAGCCCCATACTTTCAGAGGTGTCTTCAGGAAAAAAGTCATGACAAATTTATTTATTAACATAGTTTTTTTCCCCAATAATTGCTACTTTTTTTTTTTTTTCACCACACACACACATGCTCAAGGACTTACTCTGATTTGGGGGAAACTCAAAAACACACAGAGTAAAATAAAGCAAGTAACACTGCAATTATGGGGGCAAATTGTTATTTGGTCTGTTCTTAAATTTCTGTTCCAGTTTCTCATTTTGCATGACGCTGGTAAAGCACTCTGCAAGCACGTGGCTAACGAGCTGGACTTCGTCAGGAGCCAGCATGTCGGGGACCAGCAGGGATGTGACAGGCTGCAGTTTACACACAATTCCCTGGACACGCCTTGTAACTCCACCCCTTCCTCTTCCACTCATAAGAGCAAATCAAAGTACCGAGAAGTGGGGAAAAGAGATTAGCTCCACTGAAGTCTTAAGAACCACCTCAGGTTTTTGCAGCACGTACCCAAATAAATGTTCTAGAAGGAACCCAGCTTCATTCACTGAAAGTAGACGCACATGAAATAATGGACTGGATGACGGCACTCACTTGAATGTAGGAAATCCTTTTATCTATTCTAACTGGCAGAGCGGTCGTCACTGCCGAGAGATGTACTACACGGCTCCGGGATACACCCAGACATAAAAATTAAAAGGGCAGATATAAGACCTTATGTTTCAGAGCCAAGTGGTATCCAGAGTGGATTCCCTCCTTAACCTGTGGTCATCTGATGTACTCTTCTATTTTCTGTGCCAAAATACATATTTATATTAATAGTCATTTGTTTTCTTGAATTAATTTGCTTAAGGAGAAAAAGTGCACAACATTTCAGATGATATATCATTCCGTGCTTAAGAACATTAAAATAACCAAACTCCAAAGACGAATGAAGTTGGACTATCCATGTAAATGATTTACTTTAACATATAGGATATTAAAAATGCCTATTCACAACTGCGTTTGATCCCTTCAACAACATCACTGATGCCTTTAATATCATGTGACACGTATACAACAAAAGTAGATTCTTTTTCACACTTGGGATCGTCAGCTTTACTCTGTGATTCTCTTGATCTTCTACCAGACCAAATTCAGGTTCCAAGCACTCAGAGATGTAATTTTAGTACACAGTAGCCGGTCTTATTAAAATTGTGAGAGGTGTCTTCTTGAATAGAACATCAGTGGCAAAAAATGATAGCCCTCAAATATGGCACTGGGTAGCTAAGATGTTCCGGAACGCGGCCCACGCCTCCTCTCTGTCTCCAGGAAGGGAGGGCCACCTCTGGTCCCTTGCCCACTTCTGGATGAATTTCTCAGTGAGCTGTTGCCGGAGGCTTGGATCAGTTCCTCTGGGCGACGGGTCAGAGCCACTGAGGCTGCCCTGCTCTGAAGCCTGGCAACTCACATCAGGCATCAGAACCTCCCAATGCAGGCCTCCTCCCATAGGTGCCTGGCACCCTGCCAGGGAAAGAGATCAAGGCTGTGCAGACCTGAGCTGGAGACAAAGAACACAGCCAGACCAATCTTTCAGCTGCAAAACAGGTTTTGACCAGGGGTGGGTTGGGTGGCATGGGGCCAGACACTTGCCCCTTTCTGTTCAGCCTTCCACGCCTATAATACAAGTCAGCCACAGCACCCATGTAAAGATCTATCCTCATTCCCATGGCCCGCCTCATATGGCTTGGCCCTTAGAGGCCAAAAAGATGTGTTCTAGCTCAGCAGAGCCGTCCTGGAGGCCACTGCCTGGCCAGCTGGAGGGAGGCCCACTGACCTGTCACCCTCCCACTCTCCCCAGAGAGTGGATGCACCCTTACCTCTCATTTCTGTCGCCGAGGAGCCGTTGGACCAAGCTGTCCACTTATTCCTGTGCTTGCTGATTTCCTGGACTTTGCAGACGTAATGCCCTTGATCGGCTGGCCGGAGGGTCAAGACAGAGAGGGTGTAGAGCACCCCGCGCCGCTCCTCAAGGAGGCGCAGCCTCTGACGGTAGGCGCTGCGGCTGAAATTCCCATAGTACTGCACCACCCGGAGCTTTGTCATCTTAACCATCAGGGCCTCCTGGGAGTCCGGGCGTGCGAAGAACCAGCGCACGGCCAGCAAGCTGTCCTTCCGCCTCTTCTGGGAGACGTGGCAGAGAAGAGTAGCATTTTCCCCCTCCAGGTAGTCAACCACGGGCCCCGGGGACACGGTGACATTGAGGGCCCCACAGACCTCTGTAGAGAAAAAAGGAAAGAAGAAAATGAGGAAGGCCACCGCCTTTCCCCAGGTGAACACACATGGCGTCTTCTCTCCAGGAGCCAGGTTGGTCTGCATGGCCAGAGAGGTGGGCCATCCCCATCCCCTCTATGCTCTCTCCGCCTTCTCGAAAGAGCCCTCCTTGGGGTGTGGAGTGTGCCTCTGCGGGCACCCATGTCCTCATCTATGAGATGATCCCAGCCAAGCGGGATGCCATGGACCACCTGGCCCAGATGTATTTCTTTTTATTTTAATTACCTGCTGACATTTAAAATTCAGGAGACATCATATAAAGATTTGGATTTGGGGAAGCTCTTAAAAATTTCCAGCTCACATCCAATCCCCCCTCCCCACCTGCCTCCCAAGGCCTGCTTCCATCAGTTTCATCACCTCCCTGAGTGGAAAATGCTGTAGCCCCTTTCCCTGTCTCAGGTATTTCAACTGTAACCAAGGCAGATTATCAGTACCGGTCAGGCGGGTGTTAAACCTGTACCAGGGAGCTGGAATGACAGGAGTGTCTCAGTTTCTTGCTCCGAGTCTCTTAGGACCAGGATCCACGGTCAAGGAGTTGAAGTGCAAGAATAAAGAATGAATGAGCCCAGGAGCAGGGAGAATGAATGAGCCCAGGAGCAGGTGCCAGACTCTCCCAGCAACCCAAAAGATGCTCCAGGATTCCAGGCCCAGGCCGCTACTTCCTGTCCTTTGGCTTCTTAGTTAGGGCTGCCCCTCCTAGCCGCCATTCTGCCCCAAGCTGACTTTTGAGAGTGCCACTCCCTGGCCACCCAAGACCATCCAGCCTAGCCGCCCTCACAGAGGCCTCCTCCCAGGAGACGCGCTGCATGGCGTCTGCAAGGATTGTGCAGTGCGGCGGTGCAGCCCCGGAGCTCACGGTCGGGGGAACCTCCGCCTGGCAGGCAGAGCCCAGAAAGGGACAGGAGGTCCAGAGCTTCCTTCTGTCCAAGCTGGGCTGTCCTCTCACCAGGTCCCACATCGTCACCCCTGCGCTGCCCAGCACACGACTCCAGGAAGCACCATTCCCTGCCCACTCCAGTGCTCGAGCAGGTGCCCCCAAGGTCATCCCAAATTACAAATGGCCCCCAAACACCGCCTTCTGGTCACATGAAGGGACTTGGGCCCTGATGGCAGAGTCACCCAAAGCTTGGAACTCTGGTCAGTGCTGCAGGTAAGCAAGGAGGAAGGATGAAAAAGAGAGCAAAGGTTTGGACCTTCTACTGCGAAGAGGCTGTGAGTCAACAAGGTGAGGCCCTGTGTGTGTTGGGGTGGGGGTTACTGGCGGGGAGTGTGACCTACAAAGCATCCTTCATTGTAAAAACCCAGGCAATAAGCTCATCCTTACGTACGGTTTCCACTATTGATTTAATAAACTAAACACCTTGAGAGATATGAACTGAGGGTCAATTTCATTTCATTTTCTTTCTCATCTCTTAAAAGCCAGGCCACCAGGACACTCCAGGATACTCCAAGATCCTTAACTTAATCACACCCATGAAGCACCTTTTGCCATATAAGGTGACATTCGTTGTTCCAGGGACGAGGACGCAGACATCTTTGGGGGTCATCATTCAACTCACTGCACTGTGATAGTCTTTTGTCACCATAAAAAAAAAAAATGATGGAAGTGAATTCAGAAGAAAAAGATTGATGCTTGGCTGGACTCAGCTCTTTGTGGACAAGAACAAGGTCTTCTAGGTCTACAGTGACAAAGGACAAAGCCGCCCAGGGAGATACTCGGGGAATGCAGATCAACAGGTAACCAAAGAAGGCACACGCTTCCAAGTAACAATCTCACTGTCCACACAAGTCACTCACGCAGGACAAAAACAGGAGCAACTGCCCTTACCGTCTCCCCGCACCTCCCCCACCCGGCCCCCACCCTGCCCACACACCATGTTAAATTAGTCCAAAAGCATTTTCCCCGAATGCCAGGATCCAGGCTGAAGTTCACACGGGTCCCACAGCACGAGTCCCCTGGTGAGTGGCCACACAGCCGGAAACACCAGGCTGACCCCACTCCGCTAGCTGCCCGGGGGTTCAGCAGGTCGAGAGCAGCAGAGATGGAGCAGCTGGCTTCCAGAACTGAAGTCCCGCTCTGCCCGCCCCCGAGGGCTCCCCACTGGAGACAAGGAGAAGGCAGGAAATTGAAACAATATGGATGGGATGAGAGCACAGCCAGGACCCCACACCCTAGTCTCCTCCTATCAATGCTGCATGAAGGAGGGATTATTTATAGTGACTGAAACCAGGAGAACGTGCCAAGTGCTCCAGTCCCCATGAGAGGCCAGATTCCATCCTACAGGCGAACTAGTAACTCTTCCTCTTCTGCAGCTCAGGCCGAGTCAGCAGCTCCCAGGAAAGGGGACGGACTGAACTATCTTCCCCAGAGGAACCCTCGTTATTTCTTTACTGGTGTGCCTCTCTGCCTTCAGTTAGCCCCATACTCTCTTACAAATGGCCCAGGCACATTTCTCCCACTGAAGTGCAAGACCCTTGTTACGGGCTGAAGGGCGTCCCCTGCAAATTCCTATACTGAAGCCCGAATCCCCAGGACCTCTGAATGGGGCTGTATTGGAGAGAAAGCCTTTAGAGAGATGACTAAGTTAAAATGAGGCCCATAGGATGTACCCCAATCCAACATGCCTGGTGTCCTTATAATGAGGGGAGATTAGGATGCAGACACAGACAGAGGAAAGACCATGTGAAGACATAGGGAGAAGACAGCCATCTATAGGCCAAGTAAAGAGACCTCAGAAGACACCAACCCTGCAGACACGTTGACCTCAAGACTTCTGGCCTCCAGAACTGTGAGAAACAAAATTCTGTTGTTGAAGCCCCCTGTCTGTGGCACTTTGTGATAGCAGCCTTGCTCTCAGGAAGGTTCATTTCAGGCCTAGTCCTACCACCAGCCCGAATATTTACACCCACTTTCAATGAGAGCGTATGGGGGTGGGACTGAAACGATGATGCTCACAGCCTCCTTGGCCACATTAAGCTTTGCTAGAAGACACAGGCTCTCAGGTTGTGTGGATCCCTGTGCCTGCAACGACCTTTCTCAGAAAGCTGGTGCCCCAGCTAATGCCCTCCCCTTGACACTGGAAATGACTACCTTAAGCCCAGGGAACACAACTCAGCTCTCAGGCACGCAGCTGTGAGCAGTGGCATTGCTTGAGGGAGGGGAGAAAATGCAGATAGAGGACCCAGTGCTTGGCCAATGTTAGCTGAGCTGGATGTTTAAATACTGGGAGAGAGCATCACACAGCTTCTGCCCCATGGCAGTCATCACGCTGCAGAGGGGCCAAGAGGCAGGCAGTGGAGGCAGGCTGACTAGAGTGTGGGGCCGGGGCCGGGGATGGGGGTTCAGGCCTTTCCCTTCTGGGTCTCCACACCTTGCAGGGCAGAGGGGCAAGGCAAGCAAACTACAAGACAGGGGAGGTGGGGTGTCACTAGATCCTCTGACACCAGGTAAGGTAAGGGAGCAGCCAGGGGCAGGGCAGAGTCTCCTCTCTCCCGGCCAAGGAGGGAGAAGCATCGAAGTCATTCTAGGCTGGAGAATTTAATTTCTTGCTTTCTGACCCTGCATTGCAGGGAAAGGAGGTGGGAGGTAGATCCCCTGCCCCCATCCCCTGGCCACCTCCACATTCAGTGCTCCGCTTCCTCCAGCTTACACCCCAGCTTATGCTTTGTTCACTTAATCACTCAACAAATAGTTGCTGAGAACTGCCATGTGCCAGACACTGGGAGAAGAAGACACATCCCTAACCTCGCAGAGCTGAGAGTCCAGTGGGCTAGGCACTGGTCATCAGGAAAAAGACACAGGAGAATGTGACTACAAACAGCAACACATGCTACAGAGAAAAGGTGTGGGGCTTATGAAAATCAGGGTGAGAGACTTCCCTGGTGGCGCAGTGGTTAAGAATCCGCCTGTCAATGCAGGGAACACGGGTTAGAGCCCTGGTCGGGGAAGATCCCACATGCCGCGGAGCAACTAAGCCTGTGTGCCACAACTACTGAGCCTGTGCTCTAGAGCCCGCGTGCCACAACTACTGAAGCCCACGTGCCTAGAGCCCACGCTCTGCAACAAGCGAAGCCACCGCAATGAGAAGCCCGTACACCACAACGAAGAGTAGCCCCTGCTGGCCGCAACTAGAGAAAGCCAGTGTGCAGCAACAAAGACCCAAAGAAGCAAAAAATAAATAAATAAATTTATTAAAAAAAAAAAATCAGGGTGAGATTCTGATCTCTGCGTGTCAGGGAGGAAAGAGACCCTGGAGAGGTGACCCTGAGCTGAAGGCTGAGGTAGAATTCATGACATAAATTCAGGGCAGCAGTGAAGAATGATCTTCCTAGAAGACGATTCTACCTGTGCAAAGGCCCTGAGGCAGGAGGAACATGGTGCAGTGTCCTCCAGTGAAGTGCACCACACCATCGCCCAGGCAGCCACCTGTGTTTGCAGACTGACCTCAGGAGGGGCCGTTGCACCTCAGTCAGGGCCCCCAAGACCAGTTCTTAAAGGAGGAATATAACAACATGGGCAGGAAACAGACTGACCCAAAACAGAGGGTTGGGATTCCTGCTGCAGAGAACCATATTCCTTCAACAAGCACGTGCTCCATGACTTGGTAGGTGGGTGTGCCCGCCCCACCGTGGGCTGGGCGCGAGGATGCTCCAGGCCCAGAGCCTTCCCAGTGGTGTAGCGGGGCTATAGGCAGAGAGCCAGGGGTTGGAATCCAGCAAAGCCGGGCTGGAACCCTGGTTCTATTAGGAGTGAGGCCCTCAGAGCCTCAGTTTCCTCATCTCAAAAATAGGAAGATGATGCCTTGCGTGGTGGGTATAAGGCTCCAACAAGAAAGCACCTTGAAAATATCGATAAAATTTACACTCCCTGAGGGCGCAACAGGTGGGGATAACAGAAAGTGACACGCACAGTGACCTGTAAGCAGGATAGGCTTCTTGTGGGTATGATCTGCAGTCACACACGGGCCTATGCTTGGAGGGCCCCCACTTGATTTAATCTCTGCTGTTGCTGTCTTAAAAGCTTAAGAATTTTTAAATGAGGGGCCCCGCATCTCCATTTTGCACTGAATCCCACAAATTATGTAGCTGGTTCTGCCTGTAAGTGACCATTAAGTTCCTGTGGATAAAATTTATGGGGTCTAATCCTCTTGATCCCATTTGGATAATGCTGTGAAAAGGACTGAAGCTCACAAAACAGCCTAAAAGGACATCAGTGTGGCCCAACAGTACACAACCAACTCATGCAGTACTCAACCTCCCCCTCTCCCTCCGTCCCTCTCTCTCTTCCTCTCACACTCATCATGAAGTGAGAAATAGCAACTTACAGGTGCAGGGGAGTATAGAACTTCTAACAAAAACAAGGCACCTGCCTCACCTGGGACACAGAGGTAGCAAGGCTGGGGCCCCTCTGTTCCGACCTGGCTAGAGATGTGCTAGTGGCTCCGTGCTCCACACTTCTTCTCTGTCCTGAACAGACTGCCCCCCATCCTTTCAGGGAGCCAGGAGCTCCTGGCTCCCTGAATGCAAATTGTGTGTTCCAGCTGGCAGTGCAAATCTCATTCTTATTAAAAGGACAGTCTGAATTCATGACAAATAAATCTCTGAAAGAAATACAATTGTATTACTTAAAAACCCATGGCATTAGAAGCCGGTATTTACCGAGCACCAAGCAGAGACTCAGTCTATAGAGTAGGTAATGTGTTCATATTAAGGCGGTCACCTTAAAATAGCTCTCAACCAGGACAAACACATGGCCTTGACCAAAGATGAACGCTAACATTTGCTGGGTGTGACCTCTAGGCCAAGTACTGTTCTACTGTAGATGTATTTTCTCAATTTATCCTCATAGTATGTTTATCCCCATTTTTACAGACAAGAGGGCTGAGGCCCAGAGAGGCTAAGCCACTTACTCAGGCTCACACAGAACATGGCAGAGCTGGAATTAGCACCTAGGCCATCTGGCATCAGAGACAACACTCACTCACCAATCTGGACCACAGCACGGCTTTTAGTAAATATTTGCCCCTCACTTTGCTTTTCTGTAAAATGATAGGTGGGACTAGGTAACCCCTAAAGTCCCGCTTCTCCCCACAATGGAGAGGCAGAAAAGTGTACCAGGTAAGAGTCCAGACTTAGGTATAAAGTGGTTCTGCCAGGCTCTCTCTTGAGGGGGAATATGATGAGGGATTGTGGGTGAAAAATTTAGAAAAGAGACGGGCACACATGAGTGCTGCACTAGCAAGGGCTGTCATCATTACACAGCCTTAGGCACAGCCAGGGTGGACTCTAACGGTTCTCTAATTCCAGCTCTCTAGGCTCCTGAGGTCTCCTGGAAACATGAGAATGTCTTTGACCCCCAAAAAGCCCCTCTCTGGGGACACCCTCTCTGACAGCACCTGCAATTAAGAAGGTGGTCATGGAGCACAGGCGACAAAGATCCCTGTGTCCCCTGTATCTCACTGGCTGCTGGCCACTAGAGCTGCCCTGGCCCAACCATCTCAGTCAAACCTCCAGTAACTGTCAGCCAAGACAGTGACAACTGTGAAAGGAACGTTTTCCACAGGGCCGATTTCAAGTTCACTGGAAACTCCACTGCACTGGTAGCCAGGGGACAATGGGTAAATTTCTTCCCACTGTGATCCAAGTTCCTCCCCCCTAAAACTCTGGTCTATGCTGGCTCAAATGCCAGCTCCACCATTTGGTAGCTGGGCCACCCTTGGAAAATTACTTAACTCTACGCATCAGCCCCCTTACTTACAAAACACCAGCAACACAGCCTAGCCAGGCCTCCTGCGTTAAAATCCCAGTTCTACCACGTATAAGCCTTGTCAAGCAAGTCAACGCATAGACCTGGCCTCAGTTTCCTTATCTATAAAATGGGGGTAATAATAATAGCACCTCCCTCAGAGGCAAGCTTAACTGAGTTAATGTTTGCAAAGCACTTGGATATATAGATTTACTCTCGTCATTATTACTTTTGGGCACTGTCATGATTATATGAGATAACTGTAGCTCCCAATGGACACCCAGAAAATGTGAGTGCCATCGATATATTTATTATTACTATTATTCTAGCCAGCACAGCCCTTTCAGCCTTGAGAAATAAGGAGAGAAAATTCTTCGGCAAATTAGAAGTGGGAGCAGAAACCCCAAATGAAAGCTAGCAATGCGGGTGGGGGCTGCCCTAAAGCACGGTGGTTTGGAAAAGGGTAAAGGGCCCGCGGCTCCAGGCAGCCGCGGATCCCCTATCTCCCCAGGCCTGGTCATCACGAAACGCCCGCGAACAAGTCCTCAGACCCCAACCGCCAGCGGCGCAGATCCGGCCCCTTCGGACCGGGTCCTCCGAGGAACTCTCCGAAGAGAGTTAAAGGGAAGTTTCTGCCCACACTAACCTGCCAACAGCTGTCGGTGCTGCCTGTTGGGAAGAAAACAGAAAACAAACCAAAACTAGGGCTCGCACGGTTCTGCTCGCATCTTCCACTTGGAGGCCTGGCCCCTGGAAGGGAACCGGGCTGCGGAGGGTCTCCGCGGAGCGCTGGGGTCCCGGCCGGGCGGGGAGCGAGGAAGGGGCGCAGCATCCCCGACCCTTGGGAGGCGCCGCTGTGCTCCACCGCCTGGCCAACCAGACCCGGGCCCACGGACGCCGACGGGGACCGGGAGGGGACAGCCCAGAGGCGGCAGGGCCTCCCGGCCAGGCCCAAGCCCCGAGCCCCGGGCTCCCCGGCGCCGGCCGCCCTCGCCCCACCCGAGGGGTCCCCGAGGCGCCCGGTCCCAACGCGCTTACCCGGGGCCGGAGCCCGCGCCAGCAGCACGGCCGCCGCCAGCGCCAGGAGCCGCATCTCCCCGCCGCACCCGGCGCTGTGACGCGGGAGCAGCGCCGCCGCCCGCCCGCCACCACAACCAACCCCCACCCGCCCCCCCCCCACACCGACCCCACCGCCGCGCAGCCCGCCCCGCGCCCGCCCCCGGCTCGGCCCCGGCCCCCGCCCCCGCCCCCGCCCCTCGGGCCGCCTGCCCCCGCCGGGCCAAAGCTTCTGGGCGCCCCGAGCGGCGGAGGCGCGGGCCGCCGCCAGCGATCCTCTCTGTGATATGTGGGCGGCTCATTTCACCACCCCCATTTCACAGATGTGAAAACTGAGGTTCTGAGAGGCGA
The DNA here is from genome assembly GCF_039906515.1 of Pseudorca crassidens. Taxonomy (NCBI): domain Eukaryota; kingdom Metazoa; phylum Chordata; class Mammalia; order Artiodactyla; family Delphinidae; genus Pseudorca; species Pseudorca crassidens. The sequence goes on along the minus strand of NC_090311.1, from coordinate 46,481,794 downwards.
TGGCTCAGACACAGGACATACTAGATGCAATGACATTGGAGGTCACTTTGCGTTACAGGCCAGTTATTGCTAAGGGGAGGGTGTCTTGGAGGTTGGGAAGAGGGTGGGGGGCGACTCCCAAATTCGGGGGCTTCCCTGACCTAAGGCTAATCTGCTGCCCAGGGAACCTCCTGCAGTCGCTCCACAGAGACCTTTGGGAGCCAAGGAGCAGCTGAATTTGGATGCGGGTGGGAGGGTATCAGGGACGGAGACACTTGGAAAATTGAGAAGGTCCACACAGATAAGTTCAGAGTGTGTGGACACTATAAACAGTAATGGCTGCTTAGGGTGCCCTCAGCCACAGACCTGGGCTAGATACTTTGCACCATGTCACTAAATCCCGACACTGTGAGACCCTGGGACAGCTTTTCAATCTCCATGTGCCTCAGTTTCCTCCACCTGTACAATGGGAAAATTGGCATGTCCCTCATTGGATGTTGAAGATCAAGTAAGACATTTCCAGTTACGGCACTGCACCTGGCCCCTGGCCTGTGAATGTCACCTATCTTTACTCTTATTATTACAGATAAGGAAGCAGAGGCAGAGAGATGAAAGGGCTGATCCTTGCCAGGATGTGATGACAAGGCCATTCAGCCCAGATTACTCTGAGCCAATGGTCTTTTCACCATGCTTCTAAGTTTGAGCCTGACTGATGTGCTAATCCAGCATCTCTACAGCAAAGAAAGTGTATATTAGGTATGTTTTGTGCGTGTCTGTCAGGGGAGGGCTTTGTGGGGTTCCAGAAAAGGTGGGGCCTAATTGGGACTGGGGTCCCTGGAAGAGGAAGAGAACATGGCACCCTCTCCTTCTCTCTAAAAGCAGTGAATGGGGATGGGGAAGGCGTGGAGACAGAGGTGGTGCTGCCCACTGGTGCTCAGCCCCAGGGCACGTCCCAGAGGAGACGTCCACGCTGCAGCCCAGGCCAGTGGGTGTACAGCCCTTGTGATCTCTCCAAATGCCAGGAACTCCCAGGGGGCCAGGGGCTCCCTAGGGCTCTTCTAGCTGGAGACCCTCACAAGGAGCAGGGCCCTACAGGGACTGGGCTGACTGTCCAGACAGTCTGACTGGAGGGAGCAGCCCCACCTCTCACCACCAGGTGGGTGATGGAACTGGGGAGCCAACGGGGAACTGGCTGCAAGGCTGCTGGGTCTGATGCCAAGGACAAGAAGTGAGGGCAAGAACGGATGTCGAACTGGGTCCTACAGCCCAGGAATGCACACATTTCTGGATTTCTGGGAGACTTCCAGACCAGAGCTTGGAAACCACTTTGCATGTGTGAGCAACTAAGTCTCACACCCCATCCCTGTGAGGTCCCAGGCTCCAATTTATGGGTTAGTAAGCTCAGGCTCAAAGAGGACTGGAGACCTGTCCAGGACTCTTGGGCCACAGAGTATCTGGACGGGGAACTTGGATTCTGACTATGGAAGACAGCGCTTGGTGAGACAGGAGAGAGGATGCCAGAGGAGGAGCGCTGGTTCTGAAAGTCAACAAACATCCCACCCTGGGTGCCACTTGTGGGTCCTTGGGCAATACAACCTCTCTGAACCTCATTGTCCACATGTAAAATGGCATGTCAGCATGACTGCACGTGGGTAGGGCGCTAAGGAAGCAGCAGGACTGTTTGGTGTCCTCCATGGCCTCCCACCTCAACCTTTGTGCTTGCTATTTACTCCCCATTGGTGGAAAGTAGAAAGGGCCCTTTACACAGGTCAGTCACATTTAAAGGAGCCAATTTTTGCTTTGGTCATTGTATCACTTTTTTTTTAAGTTTTTTTTTTTTTTTTTTTGGGTAGGACCCTTTTTTTAGTCTTTATTGAATTTGTTACAATATTGCTTCTGTTTTATGTTTTGTCTTTTTGGCCGCATGAGGCGCCTGTGGGATCTTAGCTCCCCAACCTGGGATTGAACCCATACCCCTTGCATTGGAAGGTGAAGTCTTAACCACTGGACAACCAGGGAAGTCCCCCATTGTATCATTTCTGAATAGCGTTCTCTCCTCACAGAACTGAGCAGATATTGCACTCAGCATTAGTCTTAAATGCCCACCCTTTGCCTCGGTTTCTCTTTGCCAGAATTGATGCTGTGCTGGAGATTTAGGGGCTGGAAAGTGCTTTTCTTGCAGTTCTGCGATACGTAACGTTGTTCTCTTTTCAGCTGTGTGCTCTCTCAGTACTTTTCAGCTTCCCAAATAATCTACCAGACCATCTTGATAAGACCTTTGCTGCATGACCCGGGAACCACATCCAGTCTCCAGGGCGGACACCGCCAGTGACCCAGATGAGATGCAGTATTTCAGTTGTTCTGGACTACAATAGCAAAGACCTTCCAGATACTGACCTTCACGCTGCTGCCTGCTCACTCGCTTACAACCTTAGGACAATTTGAAAATCCTCCACCAACTTATTTGTCCAACCCCTGGCTCCATCAGGTCTATGTTCTAAATTAGAAGAATAATACAATCCAATTATTTTTTTAAGTTATCTCTTCTAAAAATCCCCCCTGTCTGGAGTTTCTAGACGAGCATCCAGACTGTTTTGAAGTTGATCCAGGTCCCGGTGGACACTAAGCTATGCGGAGGCCCTACTCAACTAATCCTGATTCTATCGGTCACCACTGAAAGAATCTTAGAAATCCAAATTCCCTCAAAATAAATGTGTTCTGCGATCACATGGCAGGCTGGGGAGTGGAGGTCTCCTTTTCCTCTTCCATTATTCAGTTGTTTACTAAAACCTGGTCTGAGATGAAAGAAGAGGGCACAGTTTTTTAATCAGCTTGATTTTGTGTATAGCAAGTATATTCCTAAACTAAAAGCACAAAAGAAAAGTAAACACCCCCTTCTAAGGTGTTCGGTGGGTTTCTCTGTTGCTTTTTCAGTCTGGATTTATACAAGTAATTTTTAAGGTCTCCTCCTCCTTAATGCTCGCAGGCATTCTGGAGCCAAAAGCACTTAGTTGCATGCTTGAATTATCACCAATAGGGAGTGAACAAAGAGTACACTCTGGACAGAAAGGGTTTCAGCTGTGACTGATGGAGGGAGGATAGGAAAGAAGAGATCATGGTTACAGAGGACGCATCCATCCAATCAGAAGCAGCAGTCATCAGCCAGCAATGGTGGAACTTTCATGAAACCTGCAGCATCTTTCCCATGCACAACTAGGGAAGGGGTGTGGAGTGCACTGGTTTTTCCCTAAAGGTAAGGAAATATGAAGCCATGAGGCTGGCAGTACATCTAGATAGAAATAGCTTCTCCAAAGCTATAGTATATAAGTTTGGGTCATTCCATGAGCTTAGCAGTGATCGTCAGGTTGGTTGTCAGGCTCTGCAGGCTGGATGCAGAAGGAAACGGCCCGCAGATTCTAGAAGTCTCCAGATGGAAGGGACTGGAAAGAGGGTGGGATTGGGAACTGGACAGGTCATCTATATCACTGATCACAACAGAGCCCATGCCTGTTTCCTCTTCCTATAGTCCTGCTGGCAACATCTACCATGAAAGCAGCCCTTGAACTGAAAATTAAAGGATGCTGGGAGAGTCCCGCCAGCAGCGGGTGATGGACTGTTCCAGGCAAGGGAACATGTGCCAAAGCACAGAGGCTGAAGGACGCAGGACTTTCAAGTCCTGAAGGTGGCTTCTGGGGGCCTAAAAGACCAGTTGAGTCTGGGGAGTGAGATGTGGATGGAGAGACAGGCAGGAACAAAGCCCTAGCAGCCCCGCAAATGGCAGATCCAGGAGTTTGTACTTCATCCCAATGATGGTGGTTGCCATCAGTGAAGGAGGAGAGATGTTGCAAGGGTCCCCCAGGCATCACAGAGGAGGCACCACTAGGTTTGGAGGCAGGGGCTACGTTGAGTCTAATATCTCCAATGCTATTGACAATAATCCAAGAGAAATGTTGAATTTCAGAGTCTATAACTCCCAGTGAGGGTAGAGAAAAAGGAAAGACAATTGACTCAAGCCAATGTGAGATACCTTGAAAACAAGTGTCATTGTCCAGGATCTGAGACAAGAGAAGGGCTGAGTACTGAGCCCTAGAAAACCCATTCCTGCACAGTGCCCAGTGCATGGTGGGCCATCAATATATATCTCAGGGGCGAAGGAGAAAGAAAGGAAGCTGTTTCTTGGGCTACCGTAACAAAGTGCCACAAACTGGGGGGGCTTAAACCACAGAAATGTATTGTACTCACCGTTCTGGAGGCTAGAAGGCTGAGATCAAGGTGTCAGCAGGTTTGCTTTCCTCTGAGGCTTCTCTCCTTGGCTTGTGGATGGCCATCTTCTCCCTGTGTCTTCACCTGGTCTTTCTTTTTTGTGTGTCTGTGTCCTAATCTTCTCTTATGAGGACACCAGTCATATCGGATTAGGGCCCACCCTACTGACCTCATTTTCATTTAATTACCTCCTTAAAGTCCCTATCTCCGAGTACAGTCACTGTCTGAGGTGCTAGGGTTTAGGACTTCAGCATGTGAATTCTGGGGGAGATTCAATTCAGCCCATAACAGCAGGGAAGAAGGGAGGAGGAGGAAAGAAGGAGGCAGCCAAAGAGGGAGCTGAGGAAGGCGGCTGACAAATCGAGATGGGGATACAGAGCCAGGAGAATAGAGACTCAGCCACCAACGTCAGCTATCACGGAGAGGGACAGCCTATCCCCAAACAAAGGCAACAAGAGAACCAAGAAAATTCTTCATTCACTCACCCTAGCCTGGGATTGAAAAACATAGCCTGGGAGTCTGGGAGAAGATACTTCTCTCCTCTCGTGCATTTCAGATGTTCCTAACTAGCAGCCTTTATTGGGCCACAGAGATCTGGAGCTGGGAGCAGCTCTCATGCCAGCACCCACCCCCTCAGCACCCCATCATCCCCACATGGGTGAGCCCATCCTGATCTCCCTGCTCCATCCCCTGTGCCCTGTGGGTACTTATTACTTTGGGTTAATCAAACAAGGAAAGGTCAGTGCTAGAGGTTGGCAGAGGCTGTCCTTGGAGAGACAACCTTCAGTAGGCAGCTTGGACCCCCTAGGGGGTCTTTGGAAATGTGTGGGACATTTTTGATTGTCACAATGATTTGAGGGGTGGATGAACTACTGTCATTCAGAGGCAGGGGCCATGACATGAATGCCCTACATTGCCCTGGGCAGTCCTGCCTGGGAAATAACAGTCCACGCAAAATGCCAATCATCACGCGCACTTTAGAAACAGAGAGAGCGATGGGAAGTCACTGACGCAGTCACCGGGGCAACCGAGGGCTTCTGGGGCTTTGTGAGAAGAGGGTGCACAAGATTCAGAGTCATGTCCAAGAAAAACTGGCTGTTGATTGTCTTCCAGCAGCTCCAGGTCACCATGCTGTTCTTGGACTAGGCATCTTTCAGCCCAGTCTCTCACGGCCAGCCTGGCTTTCCTCTCTGCCTCTGCAGAGGAGTGCTGAGTCCAGTAAAATCAGAGTCAGGACTGCTCAGGCTCCTCCAAAACACTGGCCCAAATCGAGCCAGGGCTGGTCAAAAGGGAAGCCTGGCTGATAGCTCAGCCAGCCTCTATCTCGGGCAGGCCAGGTTGTACCTCCCAGCCTTCCTGTCTGGATGAGGACAAGATGCAAGAAGCTAGTGCTTTGCGCAGCATCTAGAGTAACCTCCTTCAGAGGTGAGTGAGAAGACATCCCACCCTACCTACCCTTTTACTCCCCTGAGGACACAGTCACATGCACCCCACTCCACACACGGACGGATGAGAGATACAAGACATCTTCAGGGTACATTTCCCTCTTCCTGGCACCCACCCCTCCGCAGGTGAGCTCCAAGATCTGGTCCCACTTCTCTGCCACAGCCCTGCCCTAACTCCATTCCCATTCCCTCAGGGACTTTCTCTGAACCTCTAGCTAACTGGTGAAATAATTCACGTAAAAGGCTGATATTGTCTTAGTGTGCGCGCTTTCCAAGGATATTGTAATTAAAATAGACGAGGACAAGTCTTAAGTCAATGAATGGCTCTCTGATGATGAAATTGCTCAACTGTTAATTGCCTGAAGATAAGATCATGGGGACAAAGGGATGAGCTCTCTAGAGGGCAAAAGAAACCCTCTTTTCCTTCTTTATAGTGATAGCCTTTATTCTAGAAATGCAGAGCCCCAGTCCTAGCTCAGTTTGGGATGTTTGGGCTAGTTGCCCCTTCAGGGGGGTGCTGGCTTTCTATCCTTTCAAGACTCTGCTTGAAGCGGTATCACCTCTTCCAGGAAGCCTTCCAAGCCCCCAAAGGCTGAGTTAGGTCCCCTCTTCAGAGCCCCCACGGTTTCCTATACAAATCTCTACACACAGCATCGTAAATGTCCCTGCTGGACTCTCTGATACCTAATACAAGACACTGGCCATCAATCATCTCTGTGTCTTTCCTGCATTGGCAATGGGATGATCTCCGATGGTATAGCTTTACATACTGTCCACACTGGGAGATTGTGTCATCTTAGCATGCTGCAGTGAGAACCCATCAGCCCCAGAAGAATCTACCTTGTATTCAGTCCCATATTCATTTAGGAAGCAACTTGTTTTTGCAAACACCAAGCTCAGCAGTGACATAAAATTAATGTTGTTGGTTTGAGTTTTATTGCTGTTGTAATTGTGTTTGTATTTAATGTGTAAATGTGTTTTTATTTTTATGGTTATCAAGGAACTTATAAACTTGAATATTTGTGTTGTTTAAGTCATTGTGTAAGCAGCAATAACTAAGTCAACCCGGGCCTGTTCTTGGCCTTTCAAAGGATAGTATTCAAGTTTGCAAAATACTGCTGTAGGGAATTCTCACTCTCTTCTCCTAAGATTGATGGTACCTCACACTGCAGTTCCTGGGTGTGCCCTGGGAGGGGCTGCAGGAAGTCCGGCAGCAGAGCGGGTGGGATAGGGAGGGTGGGAGGGAGGGAGACGCAAGAGGGAAGAGATATGGGAACATACGTATATGTATAACTGATTCACTTTGTTATAAGCAGAAACTAACACACCATTGTAAAGCAATTATACCCCAATAAAGATGTTAAAAAAAAAAAAAGCCCTCAGGGGTTAGAGCATCATTCATGGACCTTCTCTGCAGGTCCTTGTGCTGCACCCCAGCCAGGCACAGCACGGCCCAGTGCACAGCAGCACATACCACATACTCACACACAAATGCACACACACGTGCTTACGTGTACACACAGGGTCTGGCTCCTGGCGCCGTGCTTTGAGCTCGAGACATGGCATTTTCGTGAACTGTTTTTGTGAACTCTTGTTCCGTCCTGCCTACAGCTCAGCACATCTTGGTCCTTATCATCCCTGGCCCAGCTCATTTCTAGGTGGGGGCTTCCCGTCAGTCTCACTGACAGGGGAAGCAGTAGAGACTTAGAAGAGAATGGAAGGGAACATACTGTATTCTCTTAACCAACCTACATGCCACCACGCGCACACACACACACCAGATCCCCTCTGATGGGAGCCCAAAGCACTCTGAGTGCTCAGGGCCAGTAATCCCACTCCGTATTTGCCAAAAGTCAGCCTCTGGGTCCCAAATTCAGTCATGCCATTCTGGGCATATAAATCGACAAAATACTGATTAAGCACTCACTGTGTGCTTGCCCTCCTGAGGGCCTGAGACCCGGAAGCCTCCCCACCAGAAACAGGGACTCCTCAAGCCTTCCTGGCTGCCACCTCAGCATCTGTATTCATTTGTTAGGGCTGCCATAACAAGACACTGCAGACAGGGGGGCTTAAGCCACAGACATGTATTATCTCCCAGCTCTGGAGGACAAGTTCAAGATCAAGACGTCTGCAGGGTTAGTGTCTTGGGAGGCCTCACTCCTTGGTTTGCAGATGGCTGTCTTCTCCCTGTGTCTTCATTTTGTGGTCTTTCTTCTGTGTGTGTCTGTGTCCTAATCTCCTCTTCTTATAAAGACATCAGTCATATTGGACTAGAGCCCAGCCTAATAATGACTTTGTTTTACTTTACTTACTTCTTTAAAGACCTTATCTCCAAATAAGGTCACATTCTGAGGTACTAGGGGTTAGGACTTCAACCTTTAAATTTGGGGGAGGGGGACACAATTCAGCCCATGACAGCATCCATAGCTGAGCACCTCAGAGACTCCCATGGAAAGGTCAGTCAGGACTCTGACATCTTTGATGGACCCTCATCTTCCCCCACCCAAGCCTCATACCTGGACCACCTTTGTGACGTCACATTCCCCTGTCGAAGTATCCTCCTTAACATCTGCCCTTTCTCTCTTTCCCCTTCTGTCTCCCTGCAAAGTCCCGTTTTCATGATCTTGTTTTCTTCCCAGTTTCACTATCTTTTACCCTTTCTTGCTGTTGAGCTCCCACCACAGTTTTCTCATGAGATCTCCCTCTCATTCACAGCTTTCAACCTTTATAAGAAATGAGGACACACCACAAAAAGAGCTTTGTAATTTAACTCTCTTGAGTTGGCTGAGTCCTCATTCATTATAAAGTCCTCTTAAAATCAAAGCTAATTTGATTCAGAAGAGCCAAGGATTAACATGTCAAGAGCTGGGCTTCTCAGAATGTGGTCAATAGACCACAAATGTGGACACAAATGTGGACATGTCACTTCTAACCTCAGGTAATGTTTGATTAAATGTTTTATTGCCTTTTTATTATAAAAGCCATGCTTCCTCAAATGGAAAACAAAGAATACTGCATGTTACAGGAAAACCAAAATTTATCAACAATTATCAACTGGAGATAATCACTTTGATGTTTCATTGCACTTGCAATATTTCCAAGAATATCTGTGTATTTAGTGAATGGAATATTTTCCATGTTATTTCCTAATCAGTCACATTTAGTACATAGGAAATCTTTCGATACATATTTTGTCTCAATCCTTCGATTACCTCTTTTTTTTGGAAATTCATTTGAGTTTCCAAGGTAAGTATATTGTCTTTTTCTAAAAAAAACGAACAGAATTTTCTGTCCATTATATATAACATTGCTGTTTCATGTTTTATTGAATTGGTTGTAACCTCCGGAATGATGTTAAATAAAAAATTGTAATAGATGCCATGTTTTACCTGATTTCAGTGGGAACACTTGTAGATTTTTTGCTACTTGGTTTAAGATAAATACTTTATCTCATCTGAAGAAAATTTCTATCCTTAGTTCTAAAAATAATATAGGAATTATTGTTGTATTTACTACATTTTTAATTGTGATATAATTTGCATACCATACAATTCAGCTCTTTAAAGCATGCGATTCAGTGGTTTAGAGTCTATTCACAAAGTGTGTAATCATCACTGCTATCTAATTTCAGAATGCTTTCATCACCTCAAGAAGAAACCCCATATCCATTAGCAGTCACTTCTCGTTCCTCTCCTTTCCCTGAATCCCAGGCAACCATCAATCTGCTTTCTGTCTCTATAAATTTGCCTGTTTGGAAATTTCATATAAATAGAATAATGCATTTTGTAGCCTTTTGTGTCTGGCTTCTTTCACTTAGAATAATATTTTCAAGGTTCATTCACGTTATAGCATAGATCAGTACTGAATTCTTTTTTGTTTATCCATTCATCACTTGATGGACATGTCGGTTGTTTTCACGTTTTTGTATTAGAAATAATGTTGCTATGAATATTCATGTACAGGTTTTTGTGTGGACATTTGTTTTCAATTATCAGAATTGCTGAGCTGTATAGTAACTCTATTTTTGACTTTTTACGGAACTGCCAGAATGTCTTCTAAAGCGGCTACACCATTTTACATTCCTACTAGCATTGTATGAGGGTTCCAATTTCTCCACATCCTCACCAACTCTTCTTATTATGTCCTTTTTTATTATAGCCATCCTGGTGGGTTTCTCATGTAGTTTTGATTTGCATTTCCCTAAAGACAAATGATGTTGAGTATATTTTCATACGCTTATTAGTCATTTGTATATCTCCTTTGAAGAAATATTTTTCAAATCTTTAACCCATTTTTAAATTGGGATACTTGTTTTTTATTGTTGAGTTGTAAGAGTTCTTTACATATTTTGGATACCAGACTTTTATCAGATATGCGATGTGCAACTATTTCTCCCATTTTGTGGATTGTTTTCCACTTTGTTAATAGTATCCTCTGAACACAAAAGTTTTTCATTTTGACGGAGCCCAATTTATATAATTTTTGTTTGCTTGTGCTTTCGGTGTCATATCTAAGAGAAATCATTGCCTAATCCAAGGTCATGGAGATTTACACCTCTGTTTTCCTCTAAGAGTTTTATAGTTTTAACTCTTACATTTAGATCTTTTTTATTTTAATTTGTATATGTGGTATGAGGTAGAAAGCCAGCTTCACTGTTTTGCATACAGATATCCAGTTGTCCCAGCCCATTTGCTGAAAAGATTATTCTTTCCCCTGTTGAATTATCTGGGCACCATAGGTGAAAAACAATTGACCATAAATGTATGGGGTTATTTTTGAATATTTTTCTTTTTAATATCTACTAAGACTATCATAAGATCCTTCTTTCAATATGAAGTATTGTTAGATTTAACAATTTCTGTCTTTACAGTCATGAGATGCCCAAACTCAAATCATGGTGAATTGTTATTTTCACACTCTATAAATTTGATTAGATATCGTTTTGTGTTTATAAGTGAGATCAATATATTGTTTACTCTTTTAGTGCCATCTTTGTCAGGCTTTGTTGTCACATTTCTGTAAATTTCATAAAATAAGTTCCATCTCTTTCTGTAGTTTGGGAAAATAAAGGGTGTAAAGTGGTTCAAGATCTAAAATGTTTGAGGTCCCTTGATCCTTTGGAAAGGTTCCCCTTACTCACCCTGATCCTTGTCTTATTTGGTGGAGGTCCCAGGTCTCTACAAAGTGATGAGTTTAAACCATGAATGAATACTTACCTCAGCTGAGTTTGAGATATGTTTTAAAAATAAGTCACTATCTGAAGAACAATTTTATCCCCTCCTTCCTCCATCCGTGTCAGCTGAAGTTATCCTCTACATTAAAAATTTGTTTCCCCAATGTTCTTGTCATCTTTCATTTGTCCTTAATGCCCATCATCTTTCCCCCTGTCTGCAGCTGCTACTGCTTAATCTAAAGAAAATACAACCTGTGGAGTTGACATGTTTGCTATTCTGAATATCTCGCATCTGTCTTTATGTTAAAATTTTGCTTCTTCGTGTGATGGTTAGAGTGTAGGCTCTGGAACCAGGCTGCCTGGGTGTGAAGACTGATTCTGCTGTACACCAGCTCTATGACCTTGACAAGGTCTTAGCTTACCCACCTATAAAACAGGACTAATCCTAGGACCCACCTCATTGGTTTGTGGAGAGCATTACATGACTTATTATTCATGAAGTGTTTAGAACAATGCTTGGTCCTTAGAATATCCATGTTTAACACATAAATACACTTGTCTTTTAAAGGCTGAAATTCCAGAGCTTAGATGCCATGCCTCATTTTGTTCGCTCGGCAACTGATTTCTAAATAGAAATGTTCTCCTCCTCACCAGTGCTCACTATTTCCGGTTCAGCTGCCTCCTCTCCCCTTAGATAGTGCTTGGATTCTACCTGCCTACTGAGCTCCCTCCAACACCACACAGCTCTTCTCAGAAGAGCTTGACAAAGTTTGGACCATTGTCCTATCCTTTCTTGTCTTCCTGAAGGTCCTCCAGCCCTATTCACAGTGAATTGAGAAAGTCTGTGACTCTGCTGCATCTTGAAAATGGTGCTGCAATATCATCCCCACGGTTGACATCCATTCCAAAATGATCCCATAGCTTCTGCTGCACTGGGACTGGTACAGAGAATGCATCTAACACAAGGCCACGGAAAGGGCCATGGTAACCACACATACACAGATGGCCACAAATCTATCTCTATCCCGTTAACACTCTTCAAAGCCCCAGATCCTTCTGACTAGCTCCCTTGCAAAGGCTTCTATCATGAACTGAGCTTACTTAAAAGTGGGCTCATGGGCATCCCAGCAAATCTTTACTTTGGTGCTCCAAAATGGAACCCACATTCACCAGCCACTCAGGTAAAAGAAACAAAAAACAAAAAACTTGGAAGTTGCTGTGGACAACTTCCTCTTACCACGCTCATCAAACACTAGCCCAAACCTGTGATTCGCATCTCCTAAATCTCTTTGAACTCACCCTGCCTACAGCTCTTCAACTGCGCTCCTTGGCACCAGTGATGCTCTCTCATCCATTCTTGACCCTGCTCACCACAGAGATCTTTCACAAAGGCCAACCTGATTTGCTGAAAATTCCTCAGGAGCTCCTTGCAGTTTTCAGGGGAAAACAATTCAAGTTCCATCCTCTTGGCTCCCAAACCCTACTTGACCTAACTTCCCACCTACCTACGACAGAGAACATGAAGTTTCTCTCGTCAGGGGCTGGTTTCTCCGTATCTGGTCAGGATCCAGCCTCCTCTTAGTTGGCTCTTCTTTCCCCATTTTTCTTGCATTCTCCGCCTCCCTCTCTCTTTCGGATCGTTCTCACTACAAATAAACGTGCTCTCTCCCCACCTTTGCCTTTGTGTAGTCTCCTCCTGTCCAGCTAAGCCATCATTGCTTTCCTTTTCAGACAAGCTTGCCAGCAGAGCTGTCTAATGTTTGTGTCCAGTGGTTCTTTGTGTGCCCACTACTGCCCCATGCCCGCCTGGCCTCTGCCACCCTCAGTCCCTGGCACTGCTCTCATCACAGCCATCAGCAACCTCCATGTGCCAAATGAAAGCAAACATTTTACCCTCAGCTCACTCCCACTCACTCTCACTTTTAACATGGCTCACCCGCTCCTAGAAACAATCTTTCTTAGTTTTAATGACTCTGAAGAAAACTCCTGGTTCTCACTAATTCTACCTGTCCTCCCAGCCTTTGTGAACACCTACCTCTTTGGAACGTTCTCCTTCCTCAACAATCAGCATGAGTTTGGGGGCCCTCCGCTGGGCTCCCCAAGCCTCCTTTAGGTGATTCATCCCCTTGGCTTGCAATTGTCTGTCCTACCTGCCTCTCACTGCACGATTGGGGTACATGCCTCATCAGTATGCCTAACACACAGTGGGCCATCCAGGTATTTTCTTGAATGAACGCAGCCCCCTGTAAGGGCAAAGAAAAATTCTGTAGCAACATTTTAAAACAGAGTTGACATATCTGAACTCATGCATCAGCAGGACTTACCCAGCCCCCATCTCTACCCCTGGGAACCTACTGTCTCGGGATGTCCGTGCCAGTGTGTAACCTTCAGAAATGGCAATTTCCGGTGGGTCCAATAACATGATTCACTCAGTTAGTCATTGCCTTAAACTTTGAGTTATTCAAGTTTAATCCCATTAAAATAAGACATAGAACTAGGGCCTATGATGAGTTCCTAACAATGAAAAAAATAGGGCTGATGCTTCATTTGCAGTTGGCTCTCCTATGAGTCACGCCCGCTAGACCCACCAGAAAAAATAAGAATTGCCTTGGCCACACGCTTGCGGGCTTCAGGTCTTGCACCCACCGTCAGAAACACTTGATTCGGGTTTTGAAATGGACTTTAGCTGAAACGCTGTGCCCTTTGGAGGGTGCGTTCCCTGTCCCTTCTCACGGCCCTCCCATCTCGGCACGCTTCCTTCCCCGGCCCTCATCCTCTCTCCTTGCACCCGTGGCTGTGGTCCTGATGGCCGGGAAAGGAGCAGCTGTGGTGCCGGAGGTGAGCGCAGGGCGGGGCACATCACCTCCAGCTCATTGCTTCTCTGACCGTGACTGTGACGGAAGCAGCTTGACGTGGGGTCTTGGACTTTCACTCCTGTCCGAAGTGCTCTGTCCCTCCCCCTCTGGCACTTGCTCCTGCACTTGGCCCCGGGCCCACCTTCTCTCCAGCAACTCCTCGTAAAAGATCTGGCAGCTGAAGCCCTCTTGGATGCCATACTGGGCGTGCTCCAGCAGCACCTCCAGCGTGGGGAAGACCCGGCAGCAGGCCACACACCGCAGCCCGTGGTTGGTGGTGACCAGCCAGTCCGGGGTGGCCCACAGATCCTGCAGGCAGCACTCCAGGGGCACCAGCAGCTCCGTGTCGTCCGGCTCTGGGCAGGTGTTGTTCTTGCCATCTTCCAGTTCCCAGAGCAGGTCGGTGTTGGAAGCCATCTCAAAGGAGGAGCCTTTCCGCCTCTGCCTCTTGATGAACTCTGCTTCGTGGATGCGGGGCTGCCGACTGACCGGCTCAAAGCCACAGTCGGTCTCCCAGGCCACGGCCACACTCTGCACGGTCTACACGTGGGTGTAGAAGGCGCACATGCTTTGCCGGGCAGTGTCCTCGCCACCACACGTGCTGTAAGAGCAAGACTGGTACTGGGAGTAGGACTGATACTCGGAGGAGGGCCGGGACGATGGCGAGCTGCTCCAGCCCAGCGTGCCCCGACCCTTGCCCGAGAAGTAGATGTCCTCCTCGTGGGAAACGGCCAGGCCGGGCCGCGGAGACGGCTCCTCTCTCTTAGAGGTCCCTGGGAGGCGGAAGGACATTTTCATCGGTGCTGAGGGATCCGTGCCACAACCCACCTCAGGTCTCTGAAAGGATGCAGGCTCCAGGGGCCCCTGGGCAGGTACTTTCTGCTCCCTGTGCCTGTTTTCCCATAAAGTGGGGATGAAATGCCTTTCTCTTGGGGCGAGGATAAAGATCAAATGTATAAACAGATATATCTTAAAGTTATGGATGTGATGACGGGGATCAAATAATGTATGAATGTAATATCCAAGCACTTGACTAAACCCGAAAAGGCCATCAACTGCTGAATACAGACTGTGGGACACCTACCCACACAGGGCAATCCTCTTTGTTGATAAGAAGGAATAAACTACTGTTACATGCAAAACATGGATGAGTCTCTAATGCATTCTGCTAAATGAAAGAACTCAGGGTAAAAAGGTCACAGAGTATTTGATTCCATTTAGATGACATTCTAGAAAAGGCAAAACTACAGGGAGAGAGAACAGAACAGGGGTTACCGGAAGCTAAGGGCAGCAGGGCAACTGACTGCAAAGGGTCACTAAGAACTTTTAGAGGGTGATGAAAGTATTCTGCATCATGATCTTTGTGGTGGTTAAACAAATGTGTACATGTCAGAATTCTTCAAACTGTACACAAAATCGGTGAGGTTTGTGTATTTAAATCACAGCTCAGTAAAGCCAGTTTAGGAAACCAGACGGGAAGTGCTTTGGCCAGGCCACTCAGCCCAACCTTCCCCTTGGCATTTGTAACATGTCTCGTCTTCCCCCAGGGGCATCTCACCCTTTTCTTGAACATCCATTGGATCTCACCACCATATAAGTGCTAAGTGCTTGCCACATTTTAACTCATTTAATATTAAAAAAAAAAAAAACTAAGAAATTCCATTGTTATGATTTTTGACAAAGTAAGAAACTGAGGCACAGAGCATTGAAATGATTGATGGAGCCAGAGCTGGTGCCGCTCACTCAGCCCCAAGAGCCGGTGTGACCCTTAGGTGCTGCCCATGGTCATTTCAAATTGATGTTCTAGATTAACTTTAATCTATTTATTATAAAGGAATTTTTTACATCACTGCTGAAATCACAGAACTGACATGTCAATTCTGTTTTTTTCAAAGCACATTAAAATATATGACTAACATTTTAGGATTTCATCTTCATACCTTCTGAAATCACCTCATGTGCTCACAACAGCGGCCTCAGTCAGACCCACGTCCATTTTTATGGTCAACAAAGCACTTTGGTGACAGCACCAAGGGGCAATCTGGTGCCCTCCCCTCCCCATCCCCTCCAGGACCACCCTCTCAGGGACACATCAGCCACACCCCTTCTTTCGAGCTACGTGACCAGTGCACTTCCACGCTCTCCTCCATGGACCCTGGGCTGGCCAGGCTGAGGACGGTCCCGTCCGTTGGTGACTGTTCTCCCCTATGGTCCGTGAAGTGACGCTTCATGATGACACCAGTGCCCAGGGACTCAGAGCTCCAGCTGTTGGGTGAGAGTTGGCTCGGGCAGTGCTGAAGCCCTCCGCTGGCCCCAGGCCGAGTGGCCTCTAGGCGTCCGTGGTCACTAGGATCCTGGCTTTATTCTGTGACCTCATCAGTGACACTGGTCTGTTCTGTGACCCATGGCAAGGACAGAGACCCAGCCAGGATGCCAAGAGAGGCTCCCCACCAGGATCTCATTCCCTGTCGGGACCTTTCCTGCTTTGTGTATTGTCAGGGACTCAAACATAAAGCACAGACACACACACATATAAACACATGTACACACAAATAGACACAAACACCTAAACACACACACATAGACACTTACACACATGTGAACACATGTATACTCATACCGACACACACATAATCACTCAGGCACACATACACTCAAACATACATAAACACACATTTAAACATGCAGAAACATACACACACATACAAATTCAGACCATACTCACTTAACCACATACATGCTCACACACGTACTATCATCACCCAACATCAAAGTGGGCCTACCTTGAACTGTGGCAGCAGCACGTGACCTGAAATCTTGCCTCCCCCCCACCACTCCAGAGTCGCCACTGCTGCCTCATTAGGGCTCTTGGAGCTCCGTGGTCTGCGTCCCCAGGCACCTCCTCAAGTCTCCCCTCTCTGTGCTCACCCTCGCTCAGCTCCAGGGACTCAAACATACCAGGGATGCTCCTGCCTCTGGGCTTTGCATTTGCCCTACCTTCTGCCAGGAGTGCCCTCCCCTAGGGCCCGCATGGCTCACTCTGTCACTGCAATCCCTGCTGAAACAGCACCTATCAGAGCCACCTAGCATCCATCACCCTCAGACTCTATAACATATGCATGTATATACGTAACAACTTCCCTGAATTCATCTACTTCTTCCTAAATGTCAGCTCCAGGAGAGAGACGTCATTCATTTCCTCCTCTCTATCCCTAGCATCTGGAATACACTGACACATTAACAAGCATTCTAGAGATAATTGTCAGATTAATGAATAAATAAATGATGAACACGTTGGACAGTATTTGGATGAGCTGACAGGGGCCTGCCTGCCTAGGGGAGCTGCCTTCTTTCTACCCCTCAGATCCCTGTAGCCCCAAGGCAGGCTGGTTCTCACCCCACAACTCGGAGTCCCCTTCTGCTTCTCCACCTGCACAAACCTCACTCCACACACATCACTCTGGCACATATTCCAGCTTGCCATCTCTCTCTGCTCCAGGATGTCTTAGGATGTGAAGACACTTCCTCCAAAATACTTCTCCCCATATCCCCCCAACCTCTGCTCAGTCTCACCAACTCGATTTCTCTGGATCTCAAATTCTCAACAGCTCAAAAGGTGACAGATTGAAAACAATCCCACTATCCTGAAAGCAACACCAACACCACCGGCACAGCCAGCATCTAGGAATATACTCCTCTCCAGAACTAGAAGCCACTATGTAAAGCAAAATACCACAGAGCTTTACTGAGCAATGGAAAGTCACACTTGTACCTACAAAGAGACAATGTTCCCTGGCAGGAAGAGGAAACACTGCAAATGTATTCTTTCTTGCCTAATAAATTAAGAGACTTGCCTTTACACAAGGGGTACTAGCACAAAAATTAAATAGATCAATGGAAGACAAAGATAGTCCAGAAAAAGATCACATGACGTATTTGAATTTTTAAGAGATAAAGTAAATAACAAAAGTCTGGGAGAAAAAAAAATGATGCTGAAAATTTTATTCATTTTAAAAAAAATCAACTTTGGTGTCACCTCATATAAGACAACTAAGACTATTTTTTATGGCTCTGGGGTTGTTTTTTAATTTAAAATGTTTAGAAAGAAAATATAAGTTAACATTTGTAATTATAGGGTGGCTTTTCTAAACTTAAATGTATCAATCACAAGCACTGAGAATCTCTGTCATCTTTTTTATTATTTTTTTAATTTTTGTATTTTATTTATTTTTTTATACAGCAGGTTCTTATTAGTCATCAATTTTATACACATCAGTGTATACATGTCAATGTTTTTTAATTTCATTGCTAAAAAAAAAACTCACTGTTTACATTTGCATTTCTCTGCTTTTCAGTAAAACTGAAATGAACAGTTCAGTAAAGGAAATGAACAGGCAATTCCCAGGAGAACAAGGGCAGATGGCTGATAAGCATATGAGAAGATGTTCAGCCTAACTCTAGGAAGGAAACTACAAATTAAAAACACATGCTATATAGTACATTGTTTTCACCCACAAGGCAAGCAAGAATTTAAAAGATTGACAGTTGCTAAGTGCTGGTGAGAACAAAAGGAAATGAACACATTTACACTGTACTGGTAAGTGCATGACTTGCCTCTCTCAAAGGAAATTTGGTAGCACCCATTACAATTCAAAGTGGGCTCTTTTAGGGCATCCCTGGTGGCGTAGTGGTTAAGAATCCACCTGCCAGTGCAAGCGACACGGGTTCGAGCCTTGATCTGGTAAGATGTCACATGCCGCGGAGCAACTAAGCTCATGCCCCACTACTACTGAGCGTGCACTCTAGAGCCCGTGAGCCACAACTACTGAGCCTGTGTGCCTAGAGCCTGTGCTCCACAACAAGAAAAGCCAATGCAATGAGAAGCCCGTGCACCAACGAACAGTAGCCCCTGCTTTCTGCAACTAGAGAAAGCCTGCGGCGCAGCAATGAAGACCCAATTCAGCCCAATAAAAATGATAATAAATAAATATTTTTTTTAAAAAAGTGGGCTCTTTCAACTCAGCAATTTACTTAACACCTCCTTCCTGGGAAACGTTCACATTTTGTGTATGTGGGTGAAATAGCACATCGAGAAATATTTATTACAGTATTATCCATACTAGAAAATAAAAGGAAACTTTTCAAAGAGCCATCCAAATAAAGAAGTAGTTAAATAAATTACAGCATAACCAAACTGTGGAAGACTATACTGCAATAAAGAGATCTACATGTACTAATAAGTAAATCCATGTTAAGTGAAAAAAACAAGATGTAAGAGAATTCCACTTATATAAAAACTAAATATGTATCCCCTCCCCCAAAAGCCCTAAACCAAGTCTATACTGTCTATGAATGCAAAGGCACAGAGGAGATAATCACACCTCACTGGGAACAGTGGTGACCTCAGGGAAAGGTAAAAAAATTAGGAGGGGCTATGGGAGATGGTAGGTATTTTCCAAAAATGACCACACCAGTGCTCCCATCCCATGTGCTCTTCTTACAGTGTGAAGTTGACAGTCCTCCATCGAGAGACAGGGTCCCTCTTCCTGAACCAGAATGGACTTTTTAACTACCTCCCCCAACAGAATGTAGAGGAGTGAGGCTTGGAGACTTTCAATGCTAGGTCATAAAAGACAATATGACTCCCTCTGGGTTCCTTCTCTGTCTGTCTCTCTCTCTCTCTCCACTCTCCTTTGGACTCAGCCACCACATTGTAAGGAAGCCCAGGCCACATAGAGGTGTTCCAGCCAACAGTTCCGGCAAAGGTCCTAGCCAGCCATCAGACATGTGAATGAACCAGCCTTCAGATGATTCCAACTTCCAGCCTTTGAATCTTCCAGCTGGGGCCCCAGGCATCTCAGGGCAGAGGTAAGCCACCACCTCTGAATTCAGCCATCTCCTGCCTGAATTCCTGACTCTCAGAAACTGTGAGCATAGATTCACACACTAATTTGGGGGCAATCTGTTACTCAGTCATAGTAATTCAGCAGACTTTGATTTTCAATGCAATGTTTAAGTGTGTTCTAGTGAGACAGCTCACCGACCAGTGTCTGGACTGCAGTGCACCATCCTGGCCCAGCTGAGCGCTGGCCCCCAGCACTACCTGGGAGGAAGGCTCCCACCACCCACTGTCCATTTACCCACTTGTTCAACCCCAGTATGCAGGTATAACAGCTTCAAAGTTGTTAGCCCTTGGGAAACTACTTTACCAACTAGAGTACAGTGTTTACACACAGTTCCTTTTGCCTTTAGCCTTATAGTTTCTAGTTGAAAACACCATTTTCCAAAGTTACTTGGGTCAGTTCCTTTTTGCCCCAGAATGTGCATATGTTCCTTCTAACCCTCTCAACAATCCCACCAGGGAGACACAATTAACCACATATTCAGAGGGAGGTAGAGACGCCAAGGGGTTAGATGAAGTACAGGCAGGAGATAGGAGGGTGGGGTGCTGACCCCTCATCCCAGAGGCAGGGCTGCTCTGTCAGACTGTCCGATGCTGTCCCCCTCTGGCTGCTGCGCAGGGGCGGCTTAGAGCAAAGCCCCACCGAAGTGTGCCACTGTCCTTCACTTTTATGTGGGCTCTGGGCTGCTTCCAGCCACAAGAAGGTCCTCTGTCCCAGCCCTGCTTCCTGCTCCAAGCAGATGTTTAGCCAAGGCCGCCCATACAGGGTTTCTGCCCTCCCTGGGGAAGAGCAGGGGTGGGGGTGTTATGGCCCAGACCCACCCAGCCCCCTACGTCCCAGCCCCCTCAGTTTTCCAGCTGGGTCTCCAGCCTCGCCAAGAACTTCATGCTCCACTGCTGAAGCCGGCAGGGTTGGTGTGCAAAACCCCAAAAGGACCAACGCAGCACTTTCTCGGAGCTCTGACTCCTGGCCAACTCATCTCACACATCACATGTGAGTCTTAAACCTCATCGAGAAGGCCTGGAGGATTTTCCAGTCTCCACTTTTCTTCCAAAACCTCCTCTTCTCAGCACCCCCCCCCCCACTTATTTTTTTCTTAGCTGAGAAGAAGCTAACAGGAAATGAACCAGCCACAGCCCCAGCAGGAAGCAGAGATGCCACCTCTTGCTTCCCTTCACTTCTAACTCCAGAGATGGGCTTGTGCCACAATCCAGGCTACAGGGAGAATCAGATCATTCATCCCAGAGCCGATGCGCCTCCAGAAATAGCCTGTCCACTTGGCCAAGGAGCCTGATGTTACCTGGGGTGGTGCACCGGTCGCAGCATTTCTGTGGCTGAGCCACTGTGTAAAGTGTTTAAAGTGGGCAACACTCCTCTCTTCACGCTAGAAAATAGGGCCCCCTGAGGGGACATCAGCCACCTTGTCGCTGCCTCTCTCGAAAAACTCCTATTATCAGACTTAACACTGAGGGAGGTGGGGAAGTGGTGAGTTGCCTTAGATGCTGCGGGCCAGGTATAGGGCGACCTCCAGCCTGGGAGTCCATCCCAGTGAAAGCCTATTCCCAGGAATTATTGACAGCCTCAGCCTGTGCTAACTCTGCAGAGAGAGTGCCAGAAGATAAGTTGAGGATCAGAGTAGGGAAGTATCATCTTTCGAGTTCATTTTCTGTTGCTTCTTGTCACTATTTAAAAAGAAGTGAGTCAGTGGACCGCATAAGGGAAAACCCAGCCACAGAGAAATATAATACGAAGAGTTCTCCCTCAGTCTCCCCAAGCAAACAGGGAAGGGAGTTTTGCTTTTGTTTTCCTTCAGACTTAATAACAGGCTGCTGCTTCTCTGTGGGTTGTTTGGAACTGTCTCAGGGTTTTGACCTTAACCTCAGGACGCCCACACAAACAGCCTAGGACTTCTCTGTCATCAGGGAGCAGGGTGAGGGACACCTGTGCAGGGCCCTCAGGCATGTCCTTGGCTGTGCTCCAGGCCCCAGAGCCCCAACCTGGCCCAGAGCCCCTCCACCCCAGCTCTGGCTCCATGGAACTGCAAAGGGTCAACGAGATTTTTGGATTCAGAAGTGTCTTTTCCCAACTTGTGTTTCCTTGGAAAGGTGACCTCAGCTGGGAGGAAGGACAGCCCAGCTGAAGGCCATGCATGTGACCCAGGAGCTCTACGATCGCAGCTGCTGGTCTCTCCCCCTTGAATGTTCTTAGAGAGCCACGTGGAGAGCTCTGGGGAAAGGGCTGAGACTTCCTTCTCTCTATGTCCAAAATGTGCTGGCCATAGGTCACCCTGGACCCAGCTCTGAGGACATCAGCTGCTACCTCGTACTGAGTGAACCTTCTGGAAGCATGGCTCCCACATGGAAGGGGAGATCCCAGGACCCTAAAGACCAACAGTGAGTTAGCACAGTTTCTAAACGTGCTGGGCTTACCCCCATGCAGCCTTCAGCCAACATCCAAGGTATTTGCACATCTGCTGAAAAGCAGCTCACGGATCACCAGAGCAGAACTAGGATGATTTATTTTTATCCCCATAATCAGAATGGCTATTGCAGACTCTTGTCTTAAGACTGGCTTTTCCTATCCCAGTCCTTCAGAGAAAGTGGCTCTTTTGTAAGATGATGCAGTTGCTTATTGGATGGTAGAGGTGTCCCAGGGGAAACCAGCCACTGTCTCTCCCCAACCTACCACCCAAAGCCTTGCAGCTGATCCCATGCCTTCTTCCAGGAATGCAGTGGCGGTAAGGTGGGGGATTTCTGGGAAGGCTGGATCAGGCTGCGTGAAATTACCACAGGAAAGTTCCCAAGAAGGGAACCCAAGGCCAAGACTTAGGGGCCGGCACATGAGGCAGCCCATTGAGCCACACCCGTTGCTGCTGGCTGACCCCCGCAGTGCGGTGAGACTGGTTCCAGCTCCCCCTCCACAGTGGGGTTTGTGTCTGTGTGTTTTCAGCGTACAAACCCTGCCTTCCTTGATTAAAATTGATTCCTAAGTATTTTATTCTTTTGGATGCTGTGTAAATGGATCTGTTTTCTTAATGTCTTTTTCAGATTGTTCATTACTGTTGTACAGAAATATGACTTTTTAAAATTCAATTTTGTTGAATTTGCGTATTAATTCAAACAGGTTTTTTTTCGGGGGGGTGTGGATTCTTTAGGGTTTTTGATACGTAAGATCATGTCATCTGCAAATAGAGCTAGTTTTACTTCTTCTTTTTCAATTTGGACACATTTTATTGCTTTTCCTTGCCTAATTGCTCTGGCAAGAACTTGAGTATTCTGTTGAATTGAAAGCTGGCATCCTTGTCTTATTCCTTATCTTCAGGGAAAGCGTTCAGCCTTTTACCGTTGAGAACATCGCTGGCTTTTGTATAGGGCCTTTTTCATGTTGTGGAAGTTCCCTTCTAATCCTAGTTTACTGAGTGCTTTTATCATGAAAGGATGTTGATTTTTGTGGATTGCTTTTTCTGCATCAATTGACATGATTATGTCCCTTCATTCTATTTATGTGATGCATTACACTGCTTGATTTTTCAAATGTTGAACCAACCTTGCCTTCCCAGGTTAAACCCCATTTGGCTTTGCTGCGGTAGACAGGCTGCTTCATGTGATCAGCATGTCCAGGTGGGTGAAGTGGAGGATCTCAGGGTCAAGGAGGCAGGACTGGGCTCTAGCACGCCCACAAGTGCACAGGGAATGGGCAGAAAGCAGCGAGATCAGTGCGCTTCCTACCTGTCACCTGAACCAGCCAGCATCCTTGGCGCTATGAGCACCAATCCTGGGGAGGAAAGAGAAGCCCCGCCAGTGTTGGTGAGAAGGAGGTCAGCGCTGATTCACTTCACAAGGGGACAGACAGCTTTCCTCAGATGCCATCCCAAGTCCACTCTGGCTGTCAGAAATTCAACAAATATCATAAAGATCGGAGGGGAGCATACATGAATTTTTTATTGTTTGCAAGAGAAGACTAAAAGGATCTGCATATTATTTAAATTTTGAGTTATAGTTTTTTTTTGTTTTTTTTGTGTGTGTGTTTTTTGTGGTATGCGGGCCTCTCACTGCTGTGGCCTCTCCCGTTGAGGAGCACAGGCTCCGGACGCGCAGGCTCAGCGGCCATGGCTCACGGGCCCAGCCGCTCCACGGCATGTGGGATCTTCTCGGACTGGGGCACGAACCCGTGTCCCCTGCATCGGCAGGCGGACTCTCAACCACTGCGCCACCAGAGAAGCCCTGAGTTATAGTTTTAAATGATTCTCTAAAACTTGAAGATAACCCAGCAAATATATTATTACTTTGTTAGCTACAACACATAATAGACTATTGACATAGCACAAATTCACAGGCAGTGGTGCATGACAGTGAAATAGCATTGTAGAGACCCCAAAATAATGTTTCATATTATTTACCTGCCTTTGTGAAAGAAGTATGACTAGCTCGTATTTGGACCACAATGTATACATAAATTCAAGTCGGCTTTTTGGAAAATGACGGGCCACGAACACTAGTAATGTGAGAAGCAGTCACACTGTAGGATCCACCACCCAACGCACAACAAATTAAATTGATCACAATAAACCCAAACAAAGCTAATTAAAAGGCAAGAATGGCAGCAACTGAAAACGAATCTCTCAAGACATCAGTGATGAGGTTCTGGAAACAAAGCCTGCTTCTCCCACATTGCTGGGTTTCTCTCTGTACCAGACGTATGCAGGAGGAGCTTGGCAGCCCTGCACGAGAGCCAAACGTCTTAGCAGGACCCCAGACCTCAGTCCTTGCACAGCTTAATGTTGGACTATTTTAATATATAAATGCCAAACCTTTGGAACCTTAAATAATTCAGATTGCCAGTTTGTTGCCCACAGCCAAATGTAAAAACTGAAGTCAGCATAACCAGACATTATTCCTCCAGAAAGATGGAAAAGTGACTTGCATTTTTAATGAGTTCCCAGCCAAGAGGGGCATCCAGTGGTGTGCTGGGGCCACCTAGGACTGGCTAAGGAAAGCCAATTAATAAATCTTTCAAAAATTTTTGCAAGCCAATTGTGAAACATAGCCATTATCGCAATTAAAATTTTATAAATTTCCAATTAAATAGATTATATTATACACAAAAGTAATAAATATTCAGAACTCATCAATTCCTAACTATTTTACTACATTTCATGACACACTGGCAGCTTGTAAGAGGGCTTGGAGGGTGGATTTACACCATGGTAATTGGCAAAGGCTACAGTCAAGGCCTTTCCTACCACCCCTACCCCCACCCCGGACCCCACCACCACCCCAGGGAGGGAGCAGGTTGTTAAACATTTACCGTTGCACCACTGGAGGCTCCTACATTCAGTTAGTGGAGCCCACAGTTCTGGCTGGGAAAACAAGCCCTTTAGGCAAATTTCCCCCAGTAATTCTAACTTTCTGGGAGTTTCCACAATAGAGGCTGTTTCTTAATCCTTCAGGGAAGTGCTCAGACCCTCCCACCTGCATGTGGGTCACAGTGTAGGAAAAGCACTTACTCCCACCATCATTTTATGATTCTCACAGCAACCTAGACATGTGGGCAAAGGAGTATCCTTTCCCTATCAACATGAAGAAACAGCCGTGGAGCAGTGGGTGCAGTTTCCTGGGGTCATACAGCCTGTGGGAGGGGAATTCAGCTTCCTTAGCTAGATTAGCTAGATCAGATGGACACATTTTAGCTTTAAAAAAAGAATTAAATAAACACAAGGTCCAGAACTGGTATACTGGTTAGAAATATTAATTGAAACTAATGTTCTGCCAATACATAGCAACAACTTTAAAACTGTGATACCCTCAGTCTCAGCAATCTCGCTTCTAGAAATTTATCTTTGAGGAAGTTAACAATATGCCAAGATTTCTCTGGCCTATTTTCAATACGGTGTTATTTATACGCACAAACTCAGAAGCAACCAGTGTCTCAAGCAAGGAGGTTCAATGGATTGGGTTACATCAGCCTCACCTGGAAATTTGTTGGAAATGCAGATTCTTGGGTTCCACCCCAGTGCCTCCAGCCATCTGGGTTCAAATAAGCCCTCTGTGTGATTGATTCAGATGCCTGCTAGAGTTTGAGAATAAAATATGGGACAACCAAAAAAGCGATGCAATGCAGTTCATGAAGAGCTCAGGAAAATATGTTCCCAATATAGGAAGTACAACCATATACAATTGACCCTTGAACCATCGGGGCGGGGGGGGGGTTGGGGGCACCCATGCTCCACAAGTTAAAAATAGGTCAGCCCTCCATATCGGAGGTTCCTCATCCACGGATTCAACCTACTGCAGTACTTCCTATTGGAAAAAATCCACGTATAAGTGGACTTGCATAATGCAAACCCGTGTTGTTCAAGGGTCCAATGTACCATACGATCCCAGTTATGGAAACCTAGTATATGTATATATATGCACGCTTGCATATGTAAAGTCTGGAATGATACATACCAAAAAGTGAGCAACATTTATCTTTGGAAAGGGGTTCTCCCATCCTTTTGCTTACCCTTATTTTCTAATTTTTGTACAATAAACATGTAAGAAAATAAGCAATAAATTACTTCTAGTTTTATTTAAATATTAATGATTTTTTTAAAAATACTAAATTAAAAAATATTTATATAGATATATAATATATATATATGTATATATACACACACATATGCTCACAAGTAAGATCTTGCAAAACCCCACACTTCCTGCCCATCCATCCCCAGGATGCTCCATACCAGGTCCCGTGGGCACGTCTCTCACTCCAGGACCTCGGGACAGGTGTCAGAAGGCAGCGGCGTTTGGCTCACTGGGCGCAGGAAATGCGGCTGGGGCAAAGGGCCGAAACCTGGCCCTATCTACACAAGGATAAAATAAACTGGCTACAGAGAAGCCCGTGGGAAAGACATGACATTTGTTTGCAAGGAAACATAAACAAGGACGAACGAAAACAGAAAAGTGGCTCAGCGAGAGACTGATCAAAGCCAGCTGGGCAAGCAGGCCCCGACTTCAGGGAAGAGGGCAGCTGTAGGCGGGCTGGGGGCTGGCGGGGCGGGGTCGGGCCTGGGGGCAGGGCCGGGCAGCCTCTCTAGCCACGCATCGCCTGAGGGGGCGAGAGAGGGGAATATGCGTATGACTGGGCTTCAGGCATTTTGAGACCTGAATTAGCTGTTCCAGTCACTTGGATGGGAGGAAAGATCACCCAGATTCTGTCTTCTCATCCCCAAGTTCATAAACAGAAAAGAATCAGCATCTATCTACCACCAACCATGTGCCCGGCACAGAGCAAGGCATTTCATCATGTCTCTTAATCCTTATGATGGTCCCGGAGAACCCCCAGGCCCTTCCACTCCTGCCAATTTGCCTAACTTGCCCAAGGTCAAGTAGCTGCTGAGCTGTGAACCAGGTGTCCAAACTAGGACCTGTGCACGTCGGCACAGCACAGGCTTGCCCTATCACAGAAAGCCGGGTTGTCATTGGCGACCACCAGAGTCCTGCCAGTGCCTTCCCCATCTCCCTTCCCACCCGCTCTGGACACCTGCCCCTGCCCACAGTTCCTCCACCCACCTGCCATCCACCAGTCCTGAGCAACTGAGCCCCTTAAAGAGCTAGTGTGACCCTCAGCCTTGGCATCATTTCCATCTTGCAAAGGCTAAGGCAGCTTTACAATGTTTATTTTCAGTTGTGCCAGGCAAATGCTAAGACATGTTGTAAATTATCATTAATTTGAAGAGATGTTTCCCTTGGAGAGACAAAATGCCTAGCGGATTTCGTGAACAATAGCTGAAGCTTAGAAGTTACACTACACTTAAGTTTCCTCTTGTCCTTGGCCTAAATCTGACCTTTTGTTCCTCCCACTCACTGCTTTCAGAGCTCAGATATAGGATCCCCACTCAGAATGGGGGAGGAGGTGGAGGGGCTCCCTCAGGACCAGGTGATGTCTAAGAGCATGACCGCCCCCAGCTGCAGGGCTCAGGTGTCAGTCAGCTCCTGTCACCACCCTGGGCTTGTGCCCGTTCCTCGTCCCCCTGCTCACCCCTCTTTCCTCATCTGGGTGAGTCATTGCCATCCTCATTTAAGAAGTTGATGAAAGGAGATGATTTTAGCCTGCTTGAGGCCAAGTCATGCCCATCTTGGCTGGCACTCATTTTTCTTTATCCGTACATCAAGGGTTTTACATGGCTCAACTTCTGATAAAGCTTCTTTAGATATTATTTCCTCTGAAAAGCTTTCATTTGCTTGGAAAAACTCTCTTTCTTTGAGGGCAAACTCCCTTCCCACCATTCTCCTCATCTGCCCACCTCCCTCTCTGGGGAAGTGGAGTCCACCCCTCTGCCTGGAATTTCTTGGGGACCAGGGGAGGCACCCGCAATTCAGGTGCATGAGACCCTCCACATGGTCCTCTACAACACTGATGGTTCTTTTAGGGATGAACCATTAATAAACGCACGGCCACCACGACAAGGTGAGAAGGTCTGGGTTCTGTGCCTTCCATCACTTCAGAGATTCCTGTACTGAAGGCCTGTTCCATATGAGTCCATCCAACTGATGGAAATAACAGCCCTCATCTCTACGCTAGCTACTCCTCCCAAACCGGAGAAGAGACATCAGTGTAGCCCTGCCCCTCCTCCTGCTTATTCTACCTCTCCTGACACCCACAGGTCGCCCTCAGCCTAACTCAGCCCATACCCGCAGCTGTCCTCACAGCATCCCCACCCTCTGCCTCACCAGCCTCACCAGGCACTGGGCTGTCCTGTCCCCTACTCTTATTTTTACCATGTTGCTGCCCTTGCTGCCAAAGTGGTTTCACAGTTCATTCTGTCTGCTCCCCTACCCGAGGACTCTCTTGGCCAAGACCACTGGAGGCCACCCTCTCAGGCTGGCAGAAACAGCATTTATTTCTCTTACTCTCTCCCGGGGCAGTCTGGCATTGGAGCCAAGTCTGAGGTGCAAACGAGGGCAAAGAGGTCAGAGAGGGATGTGCTTCCATTGCGATATCTGGGTCCAGCAGCCTTGGAGACCAGGCTCCCCAAAATACTAAGGGATGATACCATTATACACAGTACTGCCGCTCAGATCATCTCACACTGGCCATGCCACACGTACGCTACATTTTTAGGAATAAAAATTGTATCTGCCCTAGAGAAATTCTCATGTCTGTGCCAAAAGAGTATACACAAGAATTTTCATTCTTCCTCTTCCCCTCCTCCTCCTCCTCCTCCAAATTCTTCCTCTCTTTCTCCTTTTTCTTTTCCCCTAAATGCTTGTAATTGCTTTGACGTTTTCCATCCCACCTTTTTTTCTTTTTTTGCGGTACGCGGACCTCTCACTGTTGTGGCCTCTCCCGTTGCGGAGCACAGGCTCTGGATGCGCAGGCCCAGCAGCCATGGCTCACGGGCCTAGCTGCTCCACGGCATGTGGGATCTTCCCGGACCGGGGCACGAACCTGTGTCCCCTGCATTGGCAGGCGGACTCTCAACAACTGCACCACCAGGGAAGCCCCCCACCATTTTTTTTATTCTAGGAGGTCTTCCTGAATTTACGTTACACAAATTCAGTACTATATTTTTCTATCATTGCTGAGAATTAATCAATATTCTATTGATATATTATGTCCCTGAACAATATAATGCTTTCATATCTGTCTCCCATACAACCTCCCATATTGAGATCATGTGGGATTTCAATGTACAGGAATGGCAATGTATAGTAATTTTTAAAATAATCCCTACTTATTTAAATTTAAATATCAATTTTACCGGTTTCTTTACTCACTGCTACTTCTTTTATCTCACACATTCCTCTTAAATTCATTTTTCATTTTGCTGAAGTTCATCTTCCAGTCATTTTTTTCAGAAAGAATTTTGGGGTAGTAAATTTTCTGAGTTTTTGAGGTTTTTTTTCCTTTCACTTGAATGATAGTTTGTTTGGGAAGAGAATACTATGGTGCATAATCATATCCCCTGAGAATTTTGAAAATATTGCTTCTTTATCTTCTTTCATTCAGTTCTGCCAATGAGAAGTCTAATTTTGGTCAAACTCCCATTTTTTTATAGGTCATTTGCTTTTCTTTGTTCTTGGTACTCTCAAATTTTACTTTGATTTTGCTGTATATAGTGGGGTTTGCATTTGTCTCGCTGCATTCTTCCTTTTAAGCTGTGTTCTAGTATCTTTCTGCAACTTTGGTCAGTTTTATTCTCTCTCTTTTGATATGTTCCTGTTTTTGTTCTGTTTGCTCTTCCCTTCCAGAACACCTCGTAAATGAGTAGGACTTCTGGATCTTTCCTTCATGACTCTGAACTTCTAGTTCACCTATGCGCTTACCGTCTTTCTGCAACTACTTTCATAAAAGAGAAAACAGACTTCACAAATCCAGACAACCGAATGGGACACTGTATCAGAGACTTCCTGACCCGCCTCCCACGCAGCCTAAGCCTGGGCACGGTGATTGTCTTGCCCTTTCTTAGCTTTGCCGTGGTCTTTTCTACTCCTGGGTATTGGCACACCAGGTTCCAGAATGCTCTGCCCTCCTCCCTGACTCATAAACTCCTCACGTCCAGGCCTGAATGACTTCGCCGCAGTCTGCATACACAGCCTGGGAGACTTCTTTGTCATCCAATGATAATGTCCACGTGAAAAATCATATTCTTTGAAGGATGCTTAATTTATCTGACAAGTCTGGGATTATGACAAATGACTCGGAAGAGAAAGAATCAGTCAGTGGGAGGAGCCCCGAGCGCAGCCTGGCCCTGGCCCTTCTAGGCTTCATGTCACAGGCACCACCCGCTCTGCCTGCATCTTCAGCTCAGCTCAGCTTCCCTCTGTCTAAGCAACCCCTCTGCACACTCCATCTCACCGTAAAAGAGCCTTATGGCTCCTCCAGGCCGATTCTCCCCTGCTTTTTTCATGGATCTCAGAGCACATTCTAGAACAATCTCCGACATGTGTGTTTTTAACCCCAGTTCACAAGCTTGAACTCCTGTAGGAACGTGGGGTTCGCTCTCTCTCCAAGTGCAGCTCATCCTTTGGCTCCCTAAGAGCTGATTCAAGAGACCTGAGACCAGCTGCAGACCCTTCCCAAGGCTAGCACTCCCCGGGTCTTCCACATCCTCATAAATGGTACCAAACCCTAGCACTGAGGCTGAGTCACTCTTTCCCTCACCCCCGAATCTATGTCAGCAAGCCCTGGCATCTCCACCTCTAAACCCCCTCCCAAACCCATCCATCCTCTGCATCTTTGCTGCTGGCACTCCAACCCCAGCCATGCTCACCTCTTGCTTGGACTGGGGCAAGGACCAATCTGGACTCTAGGGCCTGCAGAGTGATATTGACATGTCATGACTCATTCAAAAATCAGAATAACTGATACTTTCATCTCCATCTGCCTAAGTTGTTTGTCTGCCTCTCAGCTACTTCCAAACCTGGAAGATAAAAAGCGCTGTTATCCACCTACTTATTCAAACCCCCATATATTCTATGATAGAATATATTAGAATTCCACAATATGTATACTTTTAACACAAGTGGAAGAGTATATACACATATTTATTTAATTTTTATGTGTTGATTTATAGATTACATGTCAAATATATTTTTAACTTAACGACATAGAGATTGATACATATGTCTAATTTGTTGATCTTGCCAGATAACCCGATCCCATCTTACCTTCTCCTCCAGGTACTGAGCCCTGGAGGCAGCAAACCACAGCCATGCCTTTAGATCCTGGCTGGCTGCTGCCATCTGCAGCTCACTCCCCCTGTGTAGGGCTAACTCCTCCTCCTGGTATTTGAGTACCATCTGTCCCTTCCCCTTTGGGCAGGATGTTCTGCCCGCTGAGATGGGCTGTCTGGGATCTGCATGTGTTCTGGGGGCCCCTGGGCTGGGAAGGCTTCTGCTAGCATCCTCCCAAACCACAGGGTGGGGCAGGAGGAACGGCCCTTGCTCAAGACATCGCACCTACAGACACAATGACTTCTTGCGGTTGCTTCAAAAACATGTCCAAGGGCTCCTGCCCATTGGCACCTTTATCCCCAGGAGCTGCTCCCAGGGCATGTCTGCCTTTATAAGCCAAGGAGAAAGCACTGGTCTTCAGCATACTTCTCTGTGTTCTTCACACGGGAGACCTTGTGTAGGGCGCAAACAAAACCAGAGCCCGGGAGTGGTGCTGGGAAAATATGTCATGAAGTGGGATGGTGGAGAGGATCCCACATTCTATTGAGTTTACAGAAATTAAAACGATTACTGAGAATCAAGATGCATTCACCTTCAGTTCACAACCAGCTGTCTTAATTAAAATGCTGCTAAAAGAAGCAAATCAATTAACAGATACCTTACAAGATGGTTTATTCTATCTTACACACAGAAAATTGCTTATGAGTATCGCATTACCGCTTTAGGTTATCAGTTAACCAAGTCTGCTAATGAGCTACATTGTTATCAAGTCAGATAAAAGATGCCCTGGGAATCCAGGCAAATTATTACAACACAGCACTTTGTTTTGAAATATAGCTCATCTTTCATCACACACAAGGAGGGTAACCTTATCTAAGGAGTGAACCAGTCCATAGAGCCACCGAGATTTCTGCTGAATGAAAAGGCAAAGAGTATTCCTTAATGCAGCCTGGAAATAAAGGATTAACATTACAGGGGAGAGAAATGTGAATGGGGCCTGTGCCACAGAGGCTTACGTTTACGGCAATAATCAAAGACGTGGGTTTCCTAAGCCTCTGCCAGCTGTGTCCTCCATGATAAAGTATGGACATTGTCACAGTCACCACAAAATAATTATATAAGCATAACAATAATTGCTTGCATTTGTATAGCTCTCTACAAGGCACGGCAGATGCTCTCTCATTTAATCCTTTGTTGGCTCCACCATTTGAAGAGCTACAGAGCTGCAGGCCCATTCCACAGCCATCAGACCCCTTTCTCCCACTCCAGCCCAGCCTGCCATTTCATCCTTTGGAAGGTCTGTCTTTCATTTATAGGAATGGGGACTGCCCCATAGTTTCCATGTTTCAGGGCCCCTGAATGTTGACAAGGGTTTTCTTTTGGCAGCTGAGGTGAGGCCTACTGTTCTAGAAAATGCTGCTCACCTCTTGGTAAGATGGTGGTGCTGGAGAGGCTGTGTCTTGAGTCTGGGTCTCATTCCATGAGCCATTTGCTGCCAGTAAGATCCATTGACATGGACACAATGCCATCCTGAAGCATGACCAGCTCCAACTGGGGAACCAGGATAGCCAGTGAGCATTTATTGGCTTCCAAACTTTCTCACACTGGAAAGAGGGCTCTTACTTCCCTCTACGCAGTCAGCTTCTTGCAGAAGAGAAGTAATATTTTCCTTTAGGACAGAGGCACTTTAGATTCTCTAAGTTCTATTATTTGCCCTGGATTTTGAGTTCCGTGTGAAGGTCCATCACCAGCTTTGTTTGCTGAAACTTAAGCTATCTACAAGACTGCAAGCTTGGGCAGCTGTCCAGAGTGCCAAACCCCTCCTGAAGAGGCTGCTTTCTCAGAGCTCAATCACTTGTGCATTTCTGGAAAGAAAAAGAACCATCTGGAAGATTTACTGACAAGAGTGACTATGCTGTAACTAATCATGGCATATGCTAATGCACCCCACACAATTCAACAGGTATGAAGAGTTCATCAGCAAATCTTAGCAAGGTGGGGCATTTCCTTGTGTGACATAGAAAGGGACCTGAAGACCAGTGGCTCTAGATAAAGGGGAGAGTTTTTCAGATAGAGCTCAACCTAGAGGTTGTTTTCTGCCTGCCAAACCAAGGCCACAAAACCTCATCCACTTTGGTGACAAAAAGGGAAGAAGTCATTCCCCAAGGTTAATAAGCATATAGAGGGGAAAGTGTCACTTTCTGTATTCGAAGAGTTTGCAATGACCTGAACAGGTGCTGCAAGGCAGACAGGCCGATGGGGATGTAACTAGAAACTGATACCTTCGAGTCTGAACTATACACTGTTACAGAGGGTGAGACTTCTCCACACTTAGTGTATCAGCTTTGGCGTGAGGGAATGGCAGTAAAGATATATATTAAAAGCTAGGAACATGGAAGAAAAGGTGGTCACTGAACCAGACCCCGATATGGTAGAGCTTGGGCTGAAAGTACGGCAGAGACCCTGCTGTAGCCACTCTTGGCTAAGGGTCTCACGCACGCTTCCACGTTGAGGCCAAATTCCCACCAAAACTTCATTGTAGTTTCACATAAACATTACCCATAGTTATAACAGCATGACATACTTCTGCTTACATTGTATACTTGTTTATTCCATTCCACTGTGCATATTCAGTCCTAATATCTTGAGTCTAGCATCTGCCCATGAGAGAAGGGGCAGAAATAGCAGAAAGACAGGGCAGAATGAAGCCTCAATGGGGCAAGCCAAGTCCACATCCGTAAAAAAAACAGCATATACCTAACTACCCCATGTGTGGAAGACCAAGGACACAGGTCGAGGTCAGGGTTACAAAGCTTGATGGCATCAGAGCCTACATGGAAGACAAGCAAGTTGGAAACAAGCAAGGATAGTGAGAGAGAGAAGAGGAAGAAGAGATTCCAAGAGAAAGCCTCAAATGCTGTCAGGTTGTTGTGCTTCTCCTTTAAAGGATGGCTGGTCCAGAGGAGCAAAGAGTTTGACTTGGCTGGTCTAGAGGTCCAGGGGCTTAACAGAAAGTTTATCCCTCCTATTATCTTAAAAAATTCCTGAGCTGAAAGGACCCTTTCAGGTGTCACTAGGGAGAGGATCAAAAGTGGCTGGAC
The DNA here is from genome assembly GCF_039906515.1 of Pseudorca crassidens. Classification (NCBI taxonomy): domain Eukaryota; kingdom Metazoa; phylum Chordata; class Mammalia; order Artiodactyla; family Delphinidae; genus Pseudorca; species Pseudorca crassidens. The sequence continues at coordinate 46,447,412 of NC_090311.1, read as the reverse complement.
CTAGTCATCATTTGCACTTGAGATACCGATGCCCAGAGAAGATGGGCAGACCAGGACAGCAGTCTCCTCCCACCCTCAATGTCCCTGAGCTGGGGAAGTGGCAACCGTGAGTTACCACATTGAGGAACTGTTCTCTGACAGGAAAGGGATTCCTCTACAAACAGGTGTGCCACCAGCCCCTAGAGATCCAGACATAACCTGCAGGAAAAGATAAGCTGGGCAGAGGCTGGGATAGCATCTGCTGGCTGGACTAGTAAGTGAATCAGGCTGCAGACATGGACTGGGCATCAAGAGGAAGAGAAAGAGACTTTTATTAGAGACTCTAAGATCATAGTGGCGGCCTAAACACAAATCTTCCACCACATCCTCCAAAAATCATGCAGACCGAAAAGGACGAAAGGAAAAAGCTAAACTAGTAACAAGGTGCCTATATGTCCTGGTTTGCCTAGGACTATCCCAGGGTATAAATGCTGAGGATAAGTTAATGCCTGCTAATGCTGAAAAGCCTTTTGACCAAATCCCACACACATTTCTGAAAAACTCAGTAAAATCGGAATTGATGGGTGTTCCCGTAACATGATAAAACATGCGTACTTTTGCCCTAAAGCTAACATTTTACTTAATGAAAACCACCAGAGGATTTTCCACCAAGATCAGGCACAAGACAAGTATACTCACTGTTTCCACTATTATTTAACATTGGTGGTTTTAGCCAATGCAATCAGAGAAGAGAAAACAATTAGAGGCTTAAGAATTGGGAGAGAAGATCTACAATTTGGCAGATGACATAATATGATGAAAACTCAAGGAGATCAAGAAGAAAATGAACAAAACAATAAAAGCATTCAATAAGGTAGCTGCTATCATGTTAACACACCAAAAAAAAAAAAAAAAAATCCATAAGCAATCAATGAACAAGTAGGAGACATAATGGGAAATTCCATTTACAAAAGCAACAAAAACATAAAATATTTAGAAGTAAACTTAACAAGAAATGTGAAAAATCCATAAGAGTAAACTCTGAAAACTCTCCTGAGACAAGCAAAAAAACAGACTTGTAAAAATTATATTTCTTGTCAGTGAAGGATAATATCATAAAGAAGTCAATTGTCTTCAATTTAATATGTGAACATAATGCAACTCCAATAAAAATACCAAGATGTTTGTTTCTGTAGCTAGATTCTGAAGTTGACTGTAAAGTTTATATGGAAAAACAAATGCACAGGAATAGCTAAAACAGAATAGCAGGGTGTGCAGGAACCAGCCCCGCCAAGTAATAGAGCATACATGAAGCCACCAAAAGAAAGAGTGTGGTAATAACACATGAATAACCACAAACACCATTGGAGAATACCATGAAGTCTAGAAGTATCCAAACATATGTGGAAACTTAGAACATTATAAAGGTGGCAAGTAAAACACTGGGGAAAATAGGGTGGTTTTGAAAAATGATATTGAAATAACTGGATTTTTATTGGGGAAAAAGATAAAATTGGAACTATATCTCATACCACATACCATACCAAATGAATCAGAGATCCAAATAAAAATAAATCCATATAAGAACCAGAATAATATATATTTATATATATATACATACATATATTACATGTATGAACATTTATCTAATTTTATAAACATTGTATATATGTAAAAAAATTTTAATTAAATATATTTTTGTAAAAGGAACACAGGAAGAATAAAATGGGAATTATTGAGATTAATTACCTCAAAGCAGTGGGTGGGAGCAGGGTGGAGTGGACAGGATGAGAGCAAGACGTCTCTGAATTTACCTGTTTACATGCTTTTAGTTTTGAACCATATGCATGTTTCACATACTCAAAAAATAAAATTAAACTAAAAGGATTAAGATAGGACACTAAAACCAGCATATACACTGAAACAAATGCCTCTAACACTATATCAAATTGATAGCAAAACCACATTGAGAAAATAGTTAATTCTTTTTGAACACAATACTCTGTACACATGGAGGACTAAATTCTAAGAATAAAGAACTGCAAAGAAATTTTTTTTTGATTTTTAAAAAAAACTTATTTATTTTATTTATTTATTTTGGGCTGCATTGGGTCTTGGTTGCTGTGCGTGGGCTTTCTCTAGTTGTGGTGAGAGGGGGCTACACTTCTTTGCGGATGCACGGGCTTCTTACTGCTCGTGGCTGCTCTTGTTGCAGAGCACGGGCTCTAGGCACACGGGCTTCAGTAGTTGTGGCTCATGGGCTCTAGAGTGCAGGCTTAGTAGTTGTGGTGCATGGGCTTTGTTGCTCCACGGCATGTGGGATCTTCCTGGACCAGGGATCAAACCCGTGTCCCCTGCATTGGCAGGCAGATTCTTTCTTTTGTTTTTGTTTTTCAAAGCTTTATTGGGGCATAATTTACATTCCATAAATTAATCCATTGTAAATTTATAATTCAGTGATTTTCTGCAATTTATAGAGTTGTACAACCATCCCCATAATCCTGTTTTAGAACACTTCTGTTACCTCAAAAAATTCCCTCATGTCCATTCGCTTTCAATCCACCTCTTACATATAGCCCCAGGAAACCACTTACCTTTCTGTATCTAGAAATTTGCCCTTCCTGCATATTTCTTTCTTTTTTTAATAAATTTATTTGTTTATTTATTTTTGGCTGCGTTGGGTCTTCATTGCTGCACGCAGGGTTTCTCTAGTTGCAGCAAGCAGGGGACTACTCTTTGTTGAGGTGCTTGGGCTTCTCATTGCAGTGGCTTCTCTAGTTGTGGAGCATGGGCTCTAGGCATGCGGGCTTCAGTAGTTGTGGCTCATGGGCTCTAGAGTGCAGGCTTAGTAGTTGTGGTGCATGGGCTTTGTTGCTCCACGGCATGTGGGATCTTCCTGGACCAGGGATCAAACCCGTGTCCCCTGCATTGGCAGGCAGATTCTTTCTTTTGTTTTTGTTTTTCAAAGCTTTATTGGGGCATAATTTACATTCCATAAATTAATCCATTGTAAATTTATAATTCAGTGATTTTCTGCAATTTATAGAGTTGTACAACCATCCCCATAATCCTGTTTTAGAACACTTCTGTTACCTCAAAAAATTCCCTCATGTCCATTCGCTTTCAATCCACTTCTTACATATAGCCCCAGGAAACCACTTACCTTTCTGTATCTAGAAATTTGCCCTTCCTGCATATTTCTTTCTTTTTTTAATAAATTTATTTGTTTATTTATTTTTGGCTGCGTTGGGTCTTCATTGCTGCACGCAGGGTTTCTCTAGTTGCAGCAAGCAGGGGACTACTCTTTGTTGAGGTGCTTGGGCTTCTCATTGCAGTGGCTTCTCTAGTTGTGGAGCATGGGCTCTAGGCATGCGGGCTTCAGTAGTTGTGGCACATGGGCTCAGCAGTTGTGGCTCTCGAGCTCTAGAGCGCAGGCTCAGTAGTTGTGGCGCATGGGCTTAGTTGCTCCACGGCATGTGGGATCTTCCCGGACCAGGGCTCGAACCCGTGTCCCCTGCATTGGCAGGCGGATTCTTAACCACTGTGCCATCAGGCAAGCCCCTGCAAAGAAATTTTTAAGCGAATTTGTAGTTGTACAGTGTTGTAATTCTGGAAGTACATATTTTGTGTGCATTATAGGGTAGAGCAAATGGGTAAAAATATTTATATGGTTGGGGAACAGGATTTTCACTTTAGAGGAGATAAAGTAGAAATATGGAATGAGGAAATCTCAAGAAGAACCTTATGGTATTGAGTTTTTGATTTAAATATACATTTGCTGACTGTCCATTGAGAGGGCCTACAAGCAATGATGCTTCAATAGCCATGAGCACACATTGTGCCCAGATCTTGGTTTCTAAAAACTATTTCACATCAAAAAGAAAAAGGAGAAAAAAAAAAAAAAAAAAAGAAAAAGGAGGAGGAGGAGAAGGAGAAAAACATGGGTCAAGGGAAAATGGGTGATTCCAGGTCTGAGCAGGAACAGTACAAGGTGAGCCTGGGACACTGTGTTGTGTCAGAAGTCTAGGAAATGCTCAATGACTACTGGGGTCCTGTTTAAACCCACCAAGAAGTGACTTGTACTGATAACTTGTGACAATTTGAACATGAAAAAGATTCATAATGGTGATGAATTATAGTGCATTGAAGTCCATAGGAATAATGTTCAACAAGAAAAAGAAAGAGAAAAGGGGAAGAGGACAGTCTTTTTCTAGAAGAATGCAGCTATTAAATGTAGGAGGAATTCTGGAACTAGAAACTCAGTACTTTGTAACCCCCAATGCAATAACTGATTCAAACATGGATTATGAACAAATATAAAATCATTGGGTGGGGCTTCCCTGGTGGCGCAGTGGTTGAGAACCCGCCTGCCGATGCAAATGACACGGGTTCGTGCCCCAGTCCGGGAAGATTCCACATGCCGCGGAGCGGCTGGGCCCATGAGCCATGGCCGCTGAGCCTGCGCGTCCGGAGCCTGTGCTCCGCAACGGGAGAGGCCACAACAGTGAGAGGCCCGCGTACCGCAAAAAAAAAAAAAAAAGAAAAGAAAAATCACTGGGTGAAGAATTATTGGGGTCAGGGTGTTCCCACCATCTCAAAGTCCCACCCCTTCTATTATTTACTAATTACAAAGGCAGGGTTTTCTCTCTACAGTGCAGAGATCTAGCTGTTGCTTCCTTAACCAAGTGATCAAAAGCAGCAACATCAACCTTGAGAGAGACCGGGGTCATGTGCCTCCTGGTGCACTGCACTGAAAGATACATACGCAATGTTACCTCTGAGGCAATCCTGACAAAATTCTCAATTTGCATCTGCTCAAGAGGAAACAGTCAGATAAATCCAGAAAATGGGACATCATGAAAGACGAATGGCTTACGTACTTCAAAACTGACAGTGCCACACAGAGAGAAGGCAACATCGAGAGAGAGACTGAAAAGGGACAAAATCCAACACAGTGGCTCCTGGCTTGGAAAACAAGAAATATAAGAGATACTTGGGAAACGTTTGAATACAGGCTGTGTAATAGATGATGCTATCAAATTACCACCCATTTCCATTCATTTCTTACCGTTCATGTTGTTGTACTGTGATTATGTGGGAGATACGTGGTGTATTTAAGGGTGAAATATCATGATATTTATATTAGTTTTTAAATGAATCAGAAAAAAGTTATGTACACAGAGATAAAGCAAGTAGGGCAAAATGTTAATTTATGGATCTAGGTGAAAGGTGAGATGTTTTTATTGCACTGTTCTTTCAACTCTTCTGTGGCTTTGAAGATTTTTCAAAAGAAGGACTGTGAGAGCACATGGGTGGTGATGAGGTGCACGAAAGCAGGACTAGGGGAAGTGAGTTGTGAACCAACCATTCAGATAAACCTGGAGGAGGAGCCTCCTTTCCTGGGGGCAGGGCTCCTTCAGCCAGCAGCCTAGGATCCTGTTCCCCTTCCTGAAGGCTGCCCTGCACACTCAGGCTTGTCCACTCTGAGACCCCACAGCCGCGTTGAAAAGCAGATACTTCTGCCAAACTGATAGCTTGATGACACAAAGAAAAGTTTTGGAATTTTTTTGTCTTCAAATGGACTGAGCTGGCTCACAGTTGATTGGCCTCTGTCAAAGAGAAGGTCTTGGAAAATCAAATCAAATAAGATAAAATTTATCTTGCTGTTAAAACCCAGTTTTCTCAGATCTAATCAGGCAAACAGCCCGCAGCTTCATTTAAAATCTTGCCAAAATACCCCCATATTAGCTGTCCCAAAGAGATGCTGATTCCTGGTCTCACAGCCATCCTGGCAACAGGACTTCTGGCCCATGGCTAGCAATCCCCCTCCCGTCCTGTGGGGGGCGTGCAGGAGAGCCACCAGCCAGCGCAGGACAAGAGAGGGAGTGCCTTTCCTCCTTTCAGTAAGAGCGATCCATCACTCTTAAAACTCACCTTTCAGAGAAGTCGAGGTTTAACATGCAAAACAGAAGGACAGCATGTTCACTGAATTATTCCTAGATGACGGAAAGCACGGGCAAAGTTCTGCTACGGGAGAATGGCTTGCTTGTCCTTTGCTTTTTCTTTCGGGTCTAACTTCTTCCCGACTCAGCCTGACTCCATCTAGTGTCAGTTTTGGAAACTTGAATTGTGCTCCCTTCTGTGCAGAGAAGCTCTGATGTGATACATGCTGAGAACAGTCCGCTGCACACGGTGGGGGAATAGATGGGGGTGGGACTCCCGTCCAGCCATTAACTCCCAGCCACCCGCCTCTCCCCATCCTTCATCCGTTCCTTCCCTTCCTCCTCACCCTGCCTTCCCCCTGCACCCTTCATATTCCCTTTCCTGTACTTCACTCTCGCAGTGCTTACTGTTGAATGACTACGGCAGCCACCTCGCCTGGATTATGGAAATCTCCTCCTACAGCTCCAATGTATCAAAATAACTAAGAACATCCAAACATACAGAGCGGAGCTGCTCTCTAACACGATCATATGTAGGAACGTAAAAGCACAGTGACTGTTCATTCAACAATGCTTTTGAATTGGTTTGCTTTGTATTGTTCACAGCAGAATCTTCACACACACACATGTGCGTGTCAGGCCTTCATTTTGAGTCATCACATAATCGCCTCCCCTCCCCCCACCAGCACGCACATATGCATGTACACATGGACCAGGATTAAGCATTAGGCATTGTGAAATCTTTCAATTTTGTGAATTCCATGACTAAGATGTTCCTGAATCAGGGTTTGCAACAGTTCTGGAAACTTCCAGGGGCACTGGAGCTTCCAAAGCACGATGCCTTAACCCAAAGTGTCCTCTGATGCGTGTGGGCGGTTTGGAGGGTCGAGACAGCATCGCTCACCGTGGGTGGTGAGATCACTCTGCCAGAATCTCTGCCTGTCCACTCGATTGTTCTGACACAGGACCAGAGCTGGCCACAGCAGCCCGCAGCCGCACGCCAGGGTGCCTCAGTCACCCAGCAGAGGGCCCCTGAGACCATGCTGTGGGCAGAGTCTCCGCCCACATCCATCCCAAACTGACCCCTATCCTACATTCCCCACTCCAGAGACCCCGAAGGCCCCCAAAGTTGATGCAGGTTCTGAGCCTGGGGCTCATCTATGCATTCCCAGGTCCCTTCACCCCTGCCATCAAGAGCTAATCCTCCTCATCCTTGCAGACTTAGTCTATTGCCTCCCCTGACCCAGGCTGCAAAAAGCCCTGTTAGAACCCCTGGTAAAGGCCGGTCTGCCCTGATTCTATAGTGGGAGAGCAGTCAGAGTGCTGCCCTGGGTGAGCTGGGACGAGGATGCCCTCCTGGCGAGCGGCGGCAGCTGCACACTCAGGGGAACCTGTTGTGACACCAATCCCCCAGGGGCTGGAAGAAGGTAGAGCTGCCCAGGGAGAAGGGCCCTTAGGGCGGGGCAAGGGAGGGGCATTGGCTGACCTGGAATTCTACTTTCCTACATGAGTGGGTCATGGATTTGGTGACAGTTGGGAGCCGCTCAGCGTGTTTCTTCTGGAAAGAGAAATGGGACAACTTAGCCAGTGTGAGTCTGGGTGTGTGTGTGAACGTGTGCGTATGAGATGGGACACATGGCATCCGTGGTTACCCCAGCCCCAAAAGCCCCCAATTCCACCAACATTTCCAAAATCCCCCAGAGCTGAGTACCTAACCCCTCTGTGAGAACCCCGGGTGCAAGAGGAGGTAACACTGCCACTGAGAGGACAGCTGTGTGGCCACCCCAGGACCTGGAGACCATGCCTCCCAGGCCTCCCAAACCTAGGACAACCACTTGCTGATTTTCCTAGGACAGCGTGGGTTTACGCCTATCATCCTGACACTATTATTAGTACAGTAATGTCTCTTCTCCACTCTCAAAAAGTCCTGATTTGATGATAAGATACATGGTCACCCTAATCACACCTGTCTCCCCCAGTCCAGTCCCCTGTGGGGTGGCCAAACAGACAGTAGAGGGGGAAGACTGGAGACGGGACAGAAAGAGACAGAGAAACAATGAGCGTCAGAAACAGAGAAAGGAAATGCTTGGAGATAGAGTTGATGAAACATGCTTTAGGGCCTCATGCTCAGAAATCAGTGCCAGGAACTGGAAAGTCTGAAGGAGGGCAGATCCTTCAGAAAGTGAAGGTCTTGAAAAAATCCATTTCCAGCTCATCCCCAGGGCATCCCCCTGACGGCCGCATACCACACATCCATCTCTTCTCCATCCACAGATCCACCCATTTCTTCAAGAGATGCTACTTTGTACTTACCAAGCCCCAGGTCCCAGGGAAGCACTGGAGGAGGAGATCATGCTTTGCATCCCTCTAAAAGCCCACCACCCTGTCTCAGCCCAGACATCTGTCCTGAATGCCAGACACTCACTGAACATCTCCTCTACTTGGAAGTCTCCAGAAGCCTCAGACTTACCATGTTCAAAAAAGGTAGTCACCAAGACACACACCCCCAGCCCACTGCCCACACCTGCTCTACCACCTACTTCCCAGAGGGCATCCCCCAGCTAGGACCTCCCCACCCCGACAAACGCTGGCTGTTCTGGATTTACCTGCACCTTCACTCAGCCTCCGGGGCTGGCTGCCTCATTGGTATCACTCAGATCCTTGCTCCAGAGGCCTTTGCAGTAGCTTGCAGCTCTCTGGGTGCAGAGCACTCCATATGATACAAAAGAGCAAGTGCAAAGGTCCTGAGGTAGGATTGTCCTTGGAGCACATAGGCTCTATGCAGAAGAGTAGTGTGGCTGGGTGGTAGCAGGGAAGCCAGGTAGCTGGGGGCAGAACACATGTGGTTTCCCAACTGGGACATGGCAGGAGCTCGGGACATGATCCTGAGATGCACTGGGATGACTCTGAGCAAGAGGTAGGGCAAAATCTAACCCACAGTGTGGAGAAGGGAGCCCAGGCTCCCTTTGGCTACCATACCCTGTGGGCTCCCCACTCAGATGACACCTGCCCACTGCCCAAAGGAGGGGAGATCGAGAAGAGGGGGCTGTGTGGTGCATCTTAGATCCCTAGGAAGAGTTTCAAACTGGAGAAAGGAGCTAAGATGTCAGGCGATGGAGCAGGATGGATAAAACAGGAGGGAAAATACCAGTCACAAGTTGGCAGCGACCTTACCTTGGAGTTCTCTTCTTTAGCTCGATGCTGTCTAAACAGAGAAAGCAGGGCATTAGGAAGGGGGCCCTGCGATGGTGATGCGGCTCACTCAGTGCCAGGCCAGCAGGAGGGGTCGGAGCCACCTGACTTGGGCACTGCTGAGAGGCTCCCTGGGTTGGGGTCACTGGAGGGGAGGTGGTCTTGGGCTGAGTGCTCTGCCCCCTCCCCTTTGGCACGGTCGCAGCTTCTCCATCTGGTCCCTCACTGAGCCCTCTAGCTCAGCACACGGGTGAAACTGAGGCTTCCCCAGAGACACCGCCCACCCACCCCTGCCAGTGGCTTCTCTCCTCTCCCCTCCTTGCAGATCCTGGGCTCTCTTGCCCTTAGGAGATCTAGAACATCTCCTGCTGTGTGATGAAGAGCCTTTTCTCTCCCCTCATATTCCTAGTGATACAAAATCAACGGCAAGTAAAGTTCTATGACCAACGAAGTTGCTTGTGCAGTTGGACACGCTGGAATCTCCTGAATGCTGTCTCCTCCTCCCTCTGCCCCCCTCTGCACATCTTCACAGGTAATAATCATATTTTCCAGATACATGGTGAGGGTCCTTCCTCCTCATCATCTGAAAAACTGCATCACCATCCCATTAAGCAGTCTTATACAGGGAATGGATTTTGAAGGTCCCACCTTGAGAGAAAAGGGGTGCGAATCAATGTTACATTTTGCTGTCAAAACATCTGCATGGGATGCACCTCTCCATGGCTGCCACGGCATGTGGAGAGCCACGCTGGGTTCACGTAAGCCCAGCTCTGTTTGGATCATGATGATACGCTCAGCGCTTCTCAGTGTAGGACTTGCCCAATTTATGAAAAAAGTGCAACTTGGCCCAGGTAGGCAGGGCCAGCCACACTTCCCACCACCCACCCACGCCAGCAGCAGCCTCATCACCTCCCGGGATCGATCTCATCTGATCACACTATGTGAGTAAGAGAATAGAAATTACTGTCTGAAGCCAACTCAGCTCCCTTTCCCACCTTTACTGCAGGAAAGCTGATTCTTAGGAATCTCAAGAATGACTAAATGGAAAAGTACAGAGAGAGAGAGAGAAGCAGAGAGAGACAGACAGAGACAGAGACACAGAGAGGTCGCTGCATTTCTTTTCAACCCATGTTTTTTATTCTCTCTCCAGCCAATGTTGCCCTCAGAGGCTCACGCCAGGTGACTGGCCAGGTCATGTCTTGTCTCAGGCAAAGGCAGAGACGGGGCTGAGCATCATTTCCTTACCATTGAAGCCCACGTTAGTGCTTCTCTGTTCGGAGGAATCATTATCAAACAAGTGCTTCCTGATCATGCAGATCTTCAGGGCCAGGAAGCTGGCCGATGTGGCGAAGCCCACAGCAATCCCAATGGTGGCATATTTGATATCTGAAGGGCAGGGAGGAATTGAACAAGGAGCTTCAATCAGTCACCACACGGCAAAGGTCTTCCACAGCTCCCTTTATATCAGGATGAAGTTCAAAGTCATTCACTTGGTCCTTAACGTTCCACAGTCCAACTCACTGAGGCCGGTCTGTTTTTCCACTCTCCTGGGAGCACATCCCTTCCCTCAACCTCCACCCACACACCATCTCCTCTTCCTGGAACTCCATCCATGGTCCCTTCAGCTGTGGAAATCATTCCCGAGTGGCTGATGGCTCATTTCTCTGGCCTCCTGTAGCCTTCCTCACTTATTCTTTCATCAGTTCACTTGTGGAGTGTGTGCTGATTGCCTGCTCTGCTGAGCGCTGAAGGCAAATGAATGAGTCCCTGACACCACCTTGAGGAGCCTGTGGTCAGCAGCGGAAGACGAGAGCTCACCTGAATGCCAGGTGACTGGGGCGGGCCAGTTTGGGAGCCGAGAGCCTTCCCAGAGGAGGTGACATGCAAGCGGCACTGTGCCTGGTGAGCGGAGCCCTGAGGTGGAGAGAGGCTGGGACCATGCGTGTGGAGAGAGACACCGGCCAGGCCACGGAAGCCAGGCAGATCCTGCTGTCCCGGGCTCGTGGCCACAGCCACCGAGAGTGGATGGAGGTGACCCTGACGACTCACGTCCCCTTCGAGGACAGGCTCTCCTGCAGCACCACACCCCCGGGATGAAGCTGTGTTAGCCACTCAGGCAGGCTTGGGGGTGAGCACTGCCCCAGTTCCATGACGACCGGCAGGAAACCCTACCAGGACACCCCACCTGCCCGGGCCTTTCGGGGTACCTCCTCCTGCCCCTCCGCCCTGCACCCAGAATCAGCTGGGTGATTGACACTGGGTGATTGACGCTGGGTTATTGACACTCCACGGAGGACATCTTCACTCTGAGTGCATTGGTGGGGAAGGGACCATCGTCATGGAGTTTAGGGTTTTTCTGGTGGCCTCACTTGGTGGTGAAAAAGCTGGAGGATTCTGAAGCAAAAATACACAGCCTTGCTCTAATCACAAGTCTTCTTGGAAATCTGGTGACTTCTGTCATTGAAGGGCCCACGTGGGGCCCATCCACTCACCCACACCTCACAACACAATATGACCCTGGTTTTCTCAGTTCTTTGAAGCCCCCATTGAGCTTCATTTTCTCTTTACATTAATTCTTCACCTTAATCCTGCCGCTCCAGTCAGGATGTAAACCTTTCCAGGGATGGGACAAAGCCCTGTGTTTCACACATGGTAGGGCTGGGCTGCTAAAGCCATCACATGGAGCCGACTTCCGGCCTGATGCCAGAAACACAGAGCTGTGAGCGCTGTGTGCTCACGCTGGGGCCTTTCTGACACCAGTCTGCTCTGCACTGCGTTTACTGGGCAGAAGACAGGGGACGGGGCAGGGCAGGCGCAAGTGCGTGAGGCCAGGCCCACTAAGGGACAGCCTCTCCCCTGCCCCCCTCACACACAGACATGTCTCCTGGGTCCTCCCTTGGGGGTCTTCCCCTGGTGACCATCGCTCTGACCATTATGCAACATAAAAACTTTGTATGAGCTCAAGATGAAACTTGAACAGAGAAAGAAGAAAGGACACAGATCAGAAAAAGCTAGGTGGAAAGAGTCAGAGAGCCAGAGAGATACAAGGAGACATGGGGACACACACAGTGGGACACACACATAGGCTCTGCCGGAGAAGCCCAGACCACTGACAGGCGGGCTGAGAAGGAAAGGGGAGACAGAACAACTGGCGTCCAGAGAAGCGTGGCCTGGCCTCAGCGACAGCGCCAGGCCCCAGTCCTCACCAAGCTGCTCAGCATCTTTCATCAACCTTACCGACCGAATGCATCATCCTGAACGCCCTGCTCTTTCGGCCCCTCCCTGGCAGGGATCCTAGGCTCAGCTCAGCACCCACTCTCACTCCCAACAGGGTCAGGGCCCTTAGACACCTCCCTCCACACTCCATCCTGGGTCCGCCCCAAGGTGGGAGGCTGCCCCTAGTCCCTGGCCCCAAACAGGCTCCCGGGCCTCAGGTCCAAGGTCAGAGACTGAGTGAGTGCCCTCCATGGGGCTGCTGCCCTGACAGCTGCAGTGGGCCACGCTGTGCACTCCACCAGCCACATCCCTTCCTCGTAATTCCTGCTAGGCAGCCAGCCAGCCACTCGGCGGCAGCCTTTCCCCTCCTCGGGGAGGGAAATCCTCCATGCCGCCCTCCTCCCGAGCTCCGCCCTGTGCTCTCAGAGCCCCTGGATGAGGATCTGTCAGAAGCACACTTGTGCCCAGCTGCCCACACCCCTGCCTCCTGCCAGGGTCATCAGCCGGGGGAGTCCCTCCTGGGCTGTAGACCCCTACGAGTCCCCAGCGCTGATTTCCCCTGGCGCCGCGAAGTAGCTGGAGGATGGATGGCCCTAGCAGGGCTGGTCTGCAAGCACAGCCAGAAGCCTCCTGACTGCTCCTGCGTTCGGGTCTGTGAGAGACCCATGAGGAAGCCACGCCGCACTTTCTTTGCTGAAATTCTCTGGGTTCTCTCGTGCAAACATGATTTGGGAGCTTAGCATCCAGAAGACAGTCTCTCAAACTCAGGGGACAGTCCAAGGGGGCTGAGCAGGGGCTGGCAGTACCAAGGCTGGTGTCCTGGGGGGCAGGCAGGGACCCTCTGACTGGTAGATTCACAGGGCTGTGGTAGGCACAGTGCTGCCCAAATCTGGCTTGACCACCGGCACTCCTGGCTAGGACCGTCCACACTGAACCAGGGGCAGAGGGCAGAAGCCACGGTCTTAGGGCATGGCCTTTGCTGCTGCCTAGAGCAGAGAGCAGGGGGATTGCCTCTAGATGGGCCTGCTGAGGTTCCAGGGCCTCTACCCACATTGTCCCCATGTGTGCCACATCGGGCCCAGGAGCTCTCACCAAACCACACACCTGAGGCTACCCCTGACCAGAGGATGGTGCCTTTTGCTAAGAGGCACAAGGCCACTATTCCGGCTCTGAGTCTAGAGTCGACCTTCCATCTCAGGCCCCGTTTGGACATGCTGCTGACAGAGACCTGACACTCCACCCCTCCCTGCAAAACAGCCAGTGTCCCACCCCCCTCTCTACAGCCCCTCCCACCTCAGTCCTGCAGAGCACAGCCTGCTCTCTGCAAGTGGTTTCACAACAGGAAGGAATCTCCTGCAAGCTGAACAGTCCTGAGGCCTGGAGGCTCCCTCCGTCCCCCTCCCCCCGAGTACTGGGGGGGCAGCCTTCAGAGGAAGACAGCAGCAGGGCTGCTCCAGAGAGCGAGCGGAAGGCGCAGGGTGGCCTGCCCAATCTCAGTTGGAATCTGACCCGCTGAGAGCCCATCCCTGCCATTCAGAACTCCCGTGCTGTCCACACCTGTTGGGTCCACCCTCCATGGGAGCTGGCCCTCTTCGACACCCTTATTTGGGCAGAATCAGGCTGTGTGTTTCCAGTTGTGGGGCAGTGGGCGTGCATGCACGCAGATGTCGTTCTATAAGTATCCGACCTAAAAATAGGGAGAGGCTGCCCTAAGTGTTTGTCCATTGATGCCTGGCCATTTTCATCTTGAAACTTAAATATTGCAGAATGGCTCCTAAGTTTAGATCATATAAATTCCAATGTCCTCAACTCGAGGAAGGGGTTTCAGATGTCCAGGAAAGACATCCGTCCTCCCCTAACAGAATCCACACATAGGAATGACGTACCTGCCACTGTGCTCCACGTGGCCCTGGTGACCAGGGGGATCCAAGAGCAACCTGAGACCCCGGTCCCCCATGAAGGAGCTTTTGCAGAGTGACGGGGAGACAAGATTTACACTGAAGAAAGGATCAGAGTGTCGTGGGTGATGTCCAGCATCTTCCTGCAGACCTCAGCCTCCAGGAAAGTCTGAACGGGGGTGTGTGGGCTGGCCTTGCCACACTTGCCTGCCCACCTTTCCTGGCCCCCCGGCCGCAGGCAGCACCTTGGCTTTCCTGTGGGGAACCACTTCCTTGTGATTCCCTCAAGGCCAGTTCCAGGACGGACCTGTGAACCATCCCTGATGAATCAGGTATCACTTCTTCCTGTCAGCAGGGACTGGTCAAGGGGTGATCCAACTCAGTCCAGTGAGACTCAACTCTGGGACTTCGGGGAAAATATTAAGAAAGAGGAGTGCCTTCTGGAATTGGTAACTGAGGGGTGGAGGGAGGCCCATGGGGTGGAGGGAACCTGCTGAGACTGAAGCCTCCACAGAAAAGGGTCAGGCTGAGACCACGTTCAAGATGGCTTTTGAGCCCCTGGATCCAGCTGTGCCTGAAGCACCTCTTCTTGAATTCTCAGCCCCCTCAATAAGGAAACACCTTCTCTATCTTATAGTCTTATCTGAGCTACGTAAATATCACCTGCAATCAGAAGCGTCCTAATGACTTAGGTAGCAGGTCCTTCACAGAGCAGAGGGTGCTGGCTGTGAACGAGGAGCTCACAGCACAGCCTCAAATAAACCCAACTGGGATCTGCAAGTTAAGCAAGGCTGTGCGCCCCGGGCCTTTGCACATGCTGCGTTTTGATGCAATACCTTTTTTGTCCCTATGGAAAGCTCTTATCCTCCAAGACATAGCACAAAGCCACTTCCTCTGGAGGTCCCCTCCTCTCTGTCAGCTCAGGATCCCCCTGCAATCTTGTCACACCCTTGCCCTTGCCCCGAAGGGTGTTCTGTGGCACGAAGGACACACTTCAGATAGCCCAAGCGAGCCGTTTCTCCCCAGGACCAGGATGACATGTGAGACTCCTTGGAACTTAGTTTCTCCTCCTGGGAGATGCAAGCAGAAGGTAAAAGGGGAGAATCTTGAACTGATGGGAAAGTTACCCCCAAATTACTGTTAAACCAGAAGTGGGTTGCAGTGATAAAATCAATTTTGTGGTGATAACAGGGCTCAGGAGGAAGTAAAGTTCAGCCACAGAGACACAAATCTAGTGACAGCATTGCTCCTAAGACTCTGAGACCAGGGACACTCGTGGAACACGTGTGCAACACAGATGGGGCATGTGGCTGCCATCAGTGTGGATGCACCTGAGGCCCCGGGTCCAAGTACCACACAGCCAGATCCCGCTGGGAGGGAGGATTAGAAAGGGGATTGGAAGTGAAGAGCGAAAGGGGCTGGCCCAGTTATGCTCCACACCGTGGTCTGAGCCTGGGCCTCACTCTTCTCACCTGAAAATGGGGACTTCAGCCCCTGACACATAGAAGGGACTCACCCAGACAGCTCTTTCTTTTGCCTGTTTGTCCCGAAGCCTCCTCGCAATGGAAGCTGATCTTGGGTTCCCAGTGGAACCCAGGGCACGCTTCTCTAATTGGGCTAGTTTGGGGGCTGTGGGTGCTGGCCACCCCTTCCCTCTTCAGAGCTCACGATGGGTCTGCTTCTCAGGAAAACAAGGTCGGTGGACCTGGCCCTTTTGCCCCACCCTGGGGCTGTTTGTGCTGGAAATTAGGCCCAGGTACAGAATGGAGGCCCCAGTCCTATCCTGAGCAGGATGCCAGACTCTGAGTTGGCCTGGGTTATGCAGCAGCCCTGCTCCCCGCAGCTGCTGGGCTTGCGCTGGGGTCTAGAGCCTTCCTCTGACATGGCTGTGACTTGCAGGAACATCAGGCTCCCTGCTCACAAGCCTCGAAACCACCTTGAAATTGCGTTTCCTCAATACCCTCTTCCGGTCTCAGTAAAGAAGCTGCAACGGCCAAGCTTCAGGTCAACAGGACGTTGCCACTCCCCTCCCACAGCTGTCGGCGCTCCTCTCTTCCTGTGAAAGCACCTAGACTTGGGGCAGAACCCAAACCTGCAGAGCCGCACGGGTCTGA
Organism: Pseudorca crassidens; assembly: GCF_039906515.1. NCBI lineage: Eukaryota > Metazoa > Chordata > Mammalia > Artiodactyla > Delphinidae > Pseudorca > Pseudorca crassidens. The sequence goes on along the minus strand of NC_090311.1, from coordinate 46,431,071 downwards.
GAGATGGAAAGCAGAAGGAAATCAGAAGATCCAGGAGAACAAAGCAAAGACGGCTCCACGATGGGCCTGGGAGCTTGGGAATAGCGCCTCGGTTTCCATGGCTCCCCATCCAGGCAAGCGAGCACACCGAGCCCCAGCCAGCGCACTCGCTCCCAACCCTAGCTCAGGACGGCCCAGGCCCTGGCCTGCAGTGGGCCCTGGCTCCTGGAAGATGGGCAGTGGGTCAGGAATTCTGGGCAGGGGGTCCCTGCTAACACACGGAAGCACACAGCTGTTAGCGTCCAGGGGGAACAAAGGGGCACCTAACCCAGCCTGGGGGCGTCAAGAAGGTCCCCTGGAGTGAGCACTATTTAAGTTAAAAACAAAAGGACAAGTAGGAGCTAGTGAAGATGGTGGGGGAGAGGGGAATGGAGGCAGGTAGGGAAGGTGTCCCAGCAGAGAAAGAGGTGTGAGCGAAGGCCAGGAGGCCCAAGGGGGTGCAGGGGCTTGGGAATAAAGAAGCTGGTTCAGTGGGTCAGAGCAGCGAGGGGGCACAGGTAAACTGCGGCTCTCCAGGCTTTCCAGAGGAGGGGGACGGGACAGGCAGCCAGGACATGGCCGCCCTGGGCAGGAGCTGGAAGCAGGAGGCCACAGAGGGCCACCGGAAAGATGGAGGAGCCCACTCAAGGCAACAAAATACAAGGGAAAATGACTCCGGCTTCTAGAAATAACCTCATAATTAAGAGGAAAACAATAATGGTGGGTGACCAGACGGTATCAAAACTTATGCCCACTTTGTTTTTCCTGAACAATCTTTGCTAATTAATTCTTAAAGATTCACACACTGGGATTAAAACACTCAGCTACAGAAGCCAAACTGAGCAATACCCTTCCAGGCTAATGGAGGGGCTGGAGGCAGGGAGCCAGCTCCGGCCCAAGGTAGAACCAAGGGTGCTCTAGGCCTAGGGAGTGCTCCCAAAGGGAGCACTCAGGAGCCCTATGGAGCCCCAGGTCCATGCTGGCCAGGAGGGGTGACATGTAAACGCTATCACACCTGGCAGGCGAGCTGCTGAAACCTCGAGGGAGTCAGAGGTGCTTGGGGCTGCCCTGGTGGGGTGGGCGGTGATGTCCAGGGAGGCTGGGGTCAGAGGTCCCACAGCTGGAACACCCAGCCAACTCTACACTCACCAGTGGAGGGGTTTGCTCCATCTTTGAATGGCCCTGGGGAGGGCATGAAACTTACCTCTGCCCCCATGGTGGGTGGGAAGGAACGATACTTGGAACCCCTCATGGCTCCCAGCTCGCTGGCCTCTCAGCAACGAGGGTGCCCGTGGGAAGCCTGCCCGGCCACACACGGAGCGTGGCTGCGAGGATCCCCTCACAGATTGTGGGGAGCACAGACTGAAGTGAGGGCAGGAACCGTCTTCCACGAGCACTCAGCCACCGGTTGACACGGGATCTTCAGCTTTCCAGGGGACCAGGGACAGTCAGGGGCAGAGCATACCAGGAGGCTGCCCTGGGGGGGCGCTCAGGTCAGAGAGGAGATGGTCCCAGCTCTCTGCTCTTGCCTCTAGAAGGCTGTGGTATTTCATCTAGGGGCCAGCCCACCCAGTCAACATAGGCGCTTCGGACCCGAGAAGGCCTGTCTTCAGGAGCGCGTCTCAGGGCCCACCTTTGCAGAGAGAGCAGGGGAGGCTGGAAACAGTGCAGAATAACTAATTAATGATGGTAAAGCATCGTGGAAGAGGAAAGCGTTTCATAACCGCTAAGTGGTGGGTTATTATTATTCATGCATATTCGTACTGTGCTCTTCAGCCTCTGGGAAGCTTCGCTCAGGAGTCCTCTGGGAGTTGGCGGAGGTGGTGTGTGTCCAGGGGGTGGGGCTGTGGGATGACAGGTGGGCTGACCCTCGGGGAAGGGGCCATGATGCTGCAGAGGAAAGCCACACCCAGCCAATGAGAGCCGGGGGAGCTTGGCAACACCGAGCCATCTGCTGCCATCATCGGGCCCTGCTGTGCGCCAAGGTCTGTGTTGGGCATCTCCACCATAATTATCTTTTTAAAGGCCACTTCCAACATTTGCAGAACCCAGGGCATGCCACAAATCTAAATATTTAAAGGTTAGAGATCAAGCTACACACAGGGCCCAACACACTTCCCCCTGCCACCTCCTGGCAGGCCCTGCAGTCTACTCCCCAGGGGTCACCTCCTGGAGAGGGAAACTCAGCCCTGCCTATGGCCCCAAGAGCTGTCAAGGTCTTCTGAACAGAGCAGGCAGAAGTCGGGCTTGGCCTGGGCTTCCTGGAAAGACCAGACCCTCCAGGATTTGGGATGGAGCCTGGCTCAGTCTGACACCCCAAGGGGCCTCCCACTAACCAACGCTTTGCTTTCCCCACTGAACTCCTGGACAGTGTTAAGACATCTTCCCAAACTAGAGCACCAAGTGGACAGAGGAAGTGCAGCTATCTGGGAGCTGGGTCTGTGTAGGAATGCCCTTGGTCATTGAACTAAAAGCAGCCCCTGGCTTGCTCTCTAGTTTCCAGCCCCCCGCCAAGCTGTGGTCCCTGTCCCCTCACTCTCAGCTGCCCAGCACACATACGAGTCCCTCTCCCTCATATCCGTGTGCTGACCCAGTTCCAGAACTTTCAAAGACTTTCTGACAAGACTAAAAAAAAAAATTCTCGCATTTGGATATGTGTGTGTGATATGGGGGCCCTCTAAAGCCAGGTAGGGGCAGGGGCCTCTCTTGGGGACCACAGTTCTCCTTTCACAGGGAAGCCTCAGCAGGTGCCGTGTCCTGTTGGGTCACACACCTGAATAGGAGTGTTCTGGGGTTTGAACCTGGGCTGGCCAGGCTCCTCAGTAGAGTCTCAGGCCAGCACATAGGGTCACAGTGGCTCCAGGTTGACTAAAGCTTCTTAACAACGTGTCTTGTGGCTCAGTGACGAGGGCTCATCTACAGCTCTGTAGGAAGGGGCTCTGTTCTTCATACCGCAAGGTTGACTCATGGACCCTCTCTGAGCTTCTGCAGAGCTTTCCCTGGGTTAGCTTAGCTGTCCCAGGCTGTTGTCTCACAGTTGCAGGCCTGCCCGTCCAACACTGTCTTCTGTGGCACAAGCTGTGACAGACATGGCACCTTGGCCACTCCCCAACCTCAGGCGACACGCTGCTTCCAGTGGGGAAGCTGGCGTGAGTCTGTAATGCGGCCTCAGAAGCCAGCATGGACCCTGCTGGTGAGGCCCTAGACACATCCAGCCTGTCTTCTCTCTCCTAGGAAGTCTCCCTACCGCCAGCCTGCCTGCTACACCGGCCAGGGGACTCTCCCTCCAGGGCTGCTTAAAGCGCCCTCAGGGTAAGAGCAGCTTCCTCCTGAGGCTCACCCAGCCCTCCTCCGCTCACCTCCTGGCCTCACCTCACACTCCTCTCCAGCCCGCGCTGCCCTCCCCGCAGCCCTCCTGGGCCAGCCAGACCCTTCCCTGCTCACAGTTCCTGCAGACTGGCTCCTGGAATCTGAGCCTCTACTTCATGCACTAATCAACTCAAACAAGTGCAGTTACTGGGCCCGAGCTGAGCGGTGGCCTGTAAGACTGGATCCCTGCCCTGACCGAGGTGACAGTGCAGGATGGAATGAGACCCAGACAGACACACATGGAAACAGGAATGCTGTTAGAACTGGGAGAGAGCATCTCTGGGGTCCTGGGGTAGGGCGGGCACACACCCCACACAACAGAGACAATACCTGAGGAGGCCTGGAGACTGGACAGGAAGTTGATGGATATTCCTGGGGTTGGGGAGCAGGAGCCCTGGGATGGGCCACATGACAGGGCTAGGGATGCCCTTTGGCAACATAAACACCTGTCTGGCCTTGCAGCAGTGGGAAGCTGCTGAAGGATATCAGCCAGGCAGAGGCATAAGCAATTTGCTCTCAGCAAAACTCCTCTTCCAGGAAGCCCTCCTGGATACCCTAGTTTGGATCAAGGGCTCCTCCTCTCTTCCCTCCATGTTCCTTCATCTCAGCACTTAACCCACCACATTACAACTGTCCTCTCCATAGACTGTCAACGCCTTCAGGTTGGGGCCTGACTCACTTATTTTGTGTCCCAGCAGAGTCTGGTGAAAAACACTGTTTCCTTAACATAAGAGAAAGCCCTGATGTCCATGTGGTATAGCCCATGGGCCCAGCTCCAGTCCTTCACCTCGATTCCTGGACATCAACTCTTTGATGATGTGGCCCAAGGGTTTGCACAGGCCTCTGGGGTGGGTGCAGCCAGGTTCCAGGCAGAAATTCCCCAGCTGCTCATCTGTTTCATTCAGACAAGAGGGAGAGCGTGAGCCCAGTTCATCTTACTGAGAACCATTAACCGGTTATTTAATGGAATCAAATTTAATAAAAGGAGCAGTTCAAGCAATTCTGGTGGATAAATGAGGATCTGGGTGTGACAGAGATGTTTATGTGACTTTAAAGAGGAAGCACGAGGGGTTTAATTTAGGAGTGAGTGACCCAGCAATACCACTACTGGGCATATACCCTGAGAAAACCATAATTCAAAAAGAGACATGCACCACAATGTTCACTGCAGCACTATTTACAATAGCCAGGACATGGAAGCAACATAAGTGTCCATAGACAGATGAATAGATAAAGATGTGGCACATATATACAATGGAATATTACTCAGCCATAAAAAGAAACGAAATTGAGTTATTTGTAGTGAGGTGGATGGACCTAGAGTCTGTCATACAGAGTGAAGTAAGTCAGAAAGAGAAAAACAAATACAATATGCTAATACATATATATGGAATCTAAAAATAAAAATGGTTCTGATGGATCTAGGGGCAGGACAGGAATAAAGACGCAGACGGAGAGAATGGACTTGAGGACATGGGGAGGGGGACAGGTAAGCTGGGACGAAGTGAGAGAGTGTCACTGACATATACCTGTTACCAAATGTAAAATAAAAAGCTAGTGTGAAGCAGCTGCTTAGCACAGGGAGATCACCTCTGTGCTTTGTGACCACATAGAGGGGTGGGATAGGGAGGGTGGGAGGGAGATGCAAGAGGGAGGGGATATGGGGATATATGTATACATATAGCTGATTCACTTTGTTGTACAGCAGAAACTAGTACACCATTGTAAAGCAATTATACTCCAATAAAGATGTTAAAAAATAAAAGAAGAAGTCTGCTGATTAGTGTGTCAGCCAGGTCATCTCCGGCTCTGAGCTGCTTGGCTGTAGCTCCCACCCAGTGTGCAAGGACCAGGGGAATTTCCCCACAGACAGACACTCTGCTGAGGTCGCACCTCCTCCCTTCACCTCACAGGGCATTTCTCCCCTTCAGGAGTCTCTAGGATCAGGGATGTATGTCTGAGAGATGTTAGGTAGCCCAGAGCCCCTCTCCAAAAAGCATTCCTCCAAGTCACCCATTCCCCCAGGTTCTTAAAAACTCATTTCAGACTTCCATTCTGGAAAGATGGGATAGGCTTACTTTTCTCTATTGCTCACTAAGTATAGCAAAACACACTAGATATTATATTAAAAACTCACATAAGAAGATCCTGAAAGGTAGAGAGAGGAAGGCAAACTGGCTGAGGGCCTTGGGGTTCCCCCTGGAAGCAGCATGTGGCCTGAGGTCAGGTGTGGCTGAGTTATTGGTGTCTGTCACAACTCATTAAAATATGTGTCAATAAAACAGGTTTTCATTCTCCTCTAAGATTTCTAAACTGTTTAACAGCTAAAGCTAAAAAACTATAACATGCCTGATACAGTTCTCCATATATGTAGAAGAAATATTTAAGAGAGTAAAGGGACACAGAGGCACAATTTCTACATTTCATGTGAACTGTTAAATGTTAACACCAGTAAATTGTGATACATTATGTTTATAATGTAATACCTAGAGCAACCACTCAAAATGCTATGAAAAGCAATATACTCAGAAACACTACAGACAAATCAAAATGGAATTCTAAAAAAAGTTCCAGTAACACACTGGAAGGTAGGAAAAAGAGAAATGAAAAACAGAGAACGATCAGAAATAAAAATATGAAATGTCAGACTGAAAGCTCTAAGATATCAATAACAATGTTAAGTGTAAATTGCCTAAATTTGCCAATTAAAAAACAGATTTTCAAAGTCAGTTTTAAAAATGACTGAGCTATATGCTGTCTACAAGACACTTACTCCAAATATTATATAGGTAGGTTGAAAGTAAAGGATAGAAAAAGAAATGCCATGCAAACATTAATAAAAAGAAGGAAGAAGAGGTTACTTTAATATCAGATAAATTTCAGAGCAAAGAAAATTATCAGGGCCAGAGATATTACATTATATAATGATAAAAAGTCAATCTACCAAATAGACACAGTAATTCTAAATGCCTATACGTCAAACAACAGCTGCAAAATAATAATTTTTTTAAAAAGATAAAACTGAAAGGAAAAATAGACACACACAATTATAGTTGAAGGCTTCAACAACCCTCTCTCAACAATTGATAGAACAACTATACAGAAAATCAGTAATAATATTTAAAAATTCAATCATACTATAAAGAACAGGACTCAACACCAGCAGAATATGCATTTTCTCAAGCACTCATATACAATGTACCAAGATGGACTATGGTCTGGGTCAAACCTCAACAAATTTAGAAGAATTTAAATCATACAGAGTGTGTACTCTGATCACAGTGGACTCAACTAAAAATCAATAATAGAAAGATAACAGGAAAGTTTCCAAACACTTGGAAACTAACAATACTTCTAAATAACTCATGGGTCCAAAAGGAAGTTCCAAGGGAGATAAAAGTTTTATTAACGAAATGAAAATGAAAACATGCCTGTCAAAATTTGAAGGACACAGATAAAGCAATGAAAGGCAATTTATAGCATTAAAATGCTTACATTAGAACAGGGAAGAAGTCTTAAGTCAATAATTTAATATCCCACTTGAAGAAACCAGAAGAAGAGAACCAAAATAAAGCTAGAGCAAGCAGAAGGAAGTAAATAATAAAGATAGGAGCAGAAATCAATGAGATTGAAACAAAAATAATAGAGAAAATCAGTGAAACAAAATTCTGGTTCTTTGAAAAGATCAATCAAGTTGACAAACCTCTAGCAAGACTGACAAAGGAAAAAAAGAGAAAATACATCAATTACCAATAGCAGAAATGAAACAGGGTAACATACAGATCCTGCAGACCTCAGAAGGTTAATAAGAGAATACCATGAAAAATTCTACACATAAAATCCTGATGACTTAGATAAAATGGACCAATTCCTCAAAAAGTACAAATATCACAACTCACCGAATATGAAATAAGATACTTTGAATAGCCCTATAACTATTAAGGAAATTAAATTCATAATCTACAAATTCCCCCCCCCCAAAATCTGCAAGTCCAGTTTTCATGGGAGAATTCTAGCAAATGTTTAAAGAAAATATTCACACCAATTCTACACAATTCCATCCAGAAAATAGGAAACACTTCCTAATGAATTTTTTGAAGCCAGCATTACTGCGACATTAAAACCAGACAAAATTAATGTGAAAAAGAAAACTATAGACCAGTATCCCTCATGAATATAGATTCAGAATATTATCAAGTAGAATTCAGCAAGATAAAAGAAGAATTATACACCATGACCAAATGGAGTTCATTTAGGGATGCAAGCCTGGTTTAATATTCAAAAGTCCATCAATGTAATCCAACATATTAACAAGCCAATGAAGAAAAATCAGCTGACCATATCAAGTGATGCAAGAAAAGCATTTGACAAAATTCTACACACATTCATGACAAAAACTCTCAGAGAGAAATTTCAACTTCATAAAGAATATCTACAAAAAACCCCTACAGCTAACATTATACTTAATGGTAAAAAATGAGATATTTTCCCACTAAGACAGAGAATATGCCTGTTTAACATAGTACTGGAAGTTCCTGCCAATCTAATAAAGCAAGAAAAGGAAATAAAAGGCATACTTTTCAGGAAGGAAGAAATAAAACTGTCCCTGCAGATGATATTATGGTCTATGTAGGAAAATCTAAAAATTAAATCCTAGAACTAATAAGTGAGTTCAGGATAAAAGGAGCAAGATAAAAGATTAACATACACAAATCAATTATACTTCTATATACTAACAATTACACATAGAAAAATTTAAATACAATACAATTTATAATCACTCAAAAAATACTTAGGTGCAAGTCTAATAATACATATACAGGTCTCATATATTAAAAACTCCACAACGCTGAGAAATTAAAAAGCATCTAATAAACAGAAATACATACTGACTTCATGGAAAACTCAACATAATAACAGATCAAATACCCTCAAACTGATCTATAGATTTAATGTAATTCCTATCAAAATGTCAGCAAGATTTTTGGTTGATATAGGTAAGATTGTTCTAAAATTTACATGGAAAGGTAAAGGAACTAGACTTGCTAAATTTTTTTTTTTTAAAGGAAGAATAAAGTAGGAAGGATCACTCTACCATTGTGGAACCTATATACCTACAGAAATCAATACTGTGTGGTATTGGCAAAGGGACAGACACATACATCAATGGAGAAGAAAAGATTACCCAGAAATTGTTCACACAAGTACGACCAACAGGTCTTTGATGAGTGAGCAAAGTCAGTTCAATAGAGGGAGAATCTTTGTATCAACCAATGGTGCTGGAGTAATTGGATATCCATAGGAGAATGAAAGCAACAAAGAGAGAAAGAGAAAAAGAGGGAGGGAGGCAGGTAAGAAGGAAGGAAGGAAGGAAGAAAGGAAGGAAGGAAGGAAGGGAGGGAGGGAGGGAGGAAGGAAGGGAGGGAGGGAGGAAGGAAAGAAGGGAGGGAGGGAGGAAGGAAGGAGGGAAGGAAGGAAGGAAAGAAGGGAGGGAGGGAGGAAGGGAGGAAGGAAGGGAGGGAGGGAGGGAGGGAGGAAGGAAGGAAGGGAGGGAGGGAGGGAGGAGGGAAGGGAGGAAAAGAAAGAAAAAAGAAGAAAAAAATTACCTTGACTTAAATTCACAAATGAATTCAAAATGGATCATAGATTTAAATGCAAAATATAAAGCTATATAACTTTTAGAAGAAAATGTAGGCTAAAATCTTAGAGACTTAGGGCTTGGTGAAAACTCAGACACGTTATCAAAAGTATGATCCATAAAAGAAAAACAACTCAGTAAATTAGACTGAATTAACATTAAATACTTTGTTCTGTGAAAGACCCTGTGACAAGGATGAAGAGACAAGCTAGAGGCTGAGGGAAACTACTTGCAGATCACATATTTGACAAAGAACTCAAGTCCAAAATATATTAAGAACTCTTAAGATTCTGTAGTAATAAAAGAAAAAAACAAAGCAATTGAATTAGAAAATGGGTAAAAGTCATGAAGAGAATTCTTACTCTATCAGGAAATTTCTCCTTGCCTTTCCGGGGCCTAGCCCCTTCCTTCACCCTCTGCTGACTTTCTGAGAAAGACCCTAGGGCATGTTTCTTTTGTTATATTTGTTGCAATTTGTTACACAAAGAGAAGTAATACAGCAGGAATTCTTTCTCACTGGAATCCACACACCACACAATTCTGAACCATTGTCTTGGCAGGAAGCTGGAACAGGGGAAAAGCTGTCAGGAAAGATTTTTACAAAGATCTCAGGAAGTAAGAGCCAAGGAATAAAGTGATGACTTTGACTTGTAATATAAAAACAAATTTAATTCTCTTTACCCCGGCCTCTGCCATCTTTTCGTTACAAATTAAGGGGGCGGGGGGAAGCCTCTGCTCTCTTCAATAACTCTGGCTCCTTCAGTGAAGAATGTTTGAGGCACTTTAACAAAATTAAAGTGATATTATGTTTTTTTATTATCATGATTATAATAATACATAGATTTCAGTGGTGCTTTCCAACGGAATTAAAAAGACAGATGGCTGACTTTTTGGTGGGAATTACAGTCTATAGGAATATTTTATATGGCAGGTTTTTAAAAAGGAAGGTGCAAACCTCTAATAAAATGCCTAGAAATTTCACCAGATATTTTCAATGGCTCTTCTTAGAGCAATATTTTAACAAAAATTTTAAATATTGATTGGTTAGTAGTTAAGTGGCAAATAATTTATTTAGAATTGTGACAACTATAATCCAAAACCTGGTTTTAAGTCTTTCATCATTATGTCAGAAGTACATCAGCATTTCTCAGGAAGCTGTCCTATGCCTCCCAATGTGAAACCCTGAGGACACAAGATCAGTTAACGGAGTTTTCGGGTGGGGAAGGGAGCCCTGGAATCCGATCACGAGGATATCAGGTAAACCCCAAAATGAGGAATGTTCCATGAAAAAAAGGGGATGGAAGTTTCTCAAACATCAGTGTCATAAACAATGAAAAAAAGTTGTAGAGATGTTCCATGGGCTTCCCTGGTGGTGCAGTGGTTGAGAGTCCGCCTGACGATGCAGGGGACGCGGGTTCGTGCCCCGGTCCGGGAAGATCCCACATGCCGCGGAGCGGCTGGGCCCGTGAGCCATGGCCGCTGAGCCTGTGCGTCCAGAGCCTGTGCTCCGCAACGGGAGAGGCCACAACAGTGAGAGGCCCACGTACCAAAAAAAAAAAAAGTTGTATAAATGTTCCAGATCAAAGAAAGTTAAAGAGACATGGCTAACATCTGATCCTCCCCACTGGCTCATTGGCTGAGACGCAGTGAAAGCTGCAAAGGATGTCGCTGGGTCCCCTGTAAATATTGCACTATGATAGATTATGTGAAAGTATTTGTCAATGTTAAATATCCTGAAGTTGATAACTGTACTGGGACTGTGGTTATGTGAGAGATTATCTCCAGTCTTTAAAAAATACACATTAATGTATTTAGGGTTTAAAAAAAAATGATGTGCATAATTTAATCTCAAATGGATCTGGAAAAAAACTCTCTCTCTCTCTCTCTCTCTCTCTTTCTCTCTCTGTATATATGTATATATACATATATATCATATCTATTATATATAATAGGTATCCTCATTTGTTTTATAAAACCATAGCTATATTTACATATAGATAGATAGAGGTTATAAATACAAAATGGACATAACCACATTTGCTTTATCATATGTTCTCCCTATCTTCAGAGAGAGAGAGTGAAAGAGAAAATATATGATAAAGCAAATGAGGTAATTTGTTTAAGAAATCAGCAAATCATACATTCTTTGCACTATTCTTATTCTTGCAACTTTTCTTAGGTTTGATATTATTTTGAAATAAAAAAATTGAAAGAACAGTTTGAAAAGTCATGTTAGTTTTTGCATGACGATACCACTTCCTCGTCTTGACTGACAGGCTAAAAATATAGGCTTTGGGCATCAAAATGCTTCCATTTGAATCCCACCATTCTCGCTTACCTGCTCCATGACCTCTGGTAAGCAACTTTATTGATATGTGCCTCAGTTTCCTCATCTATGAAATGGGCATAATGATGATTATGGTAATAAGAACATGGGCTTCCCTGGTGGCACAGTGGTTGAGAGTCCGCCTGCCGATGCAGGGGACACGGGTTCGTGCCCCGGTCCGGGAGGATCCCACATGCCGCGGAGCGGCTGGGCCCGTGAGCCATGGCCGCTGAGCCTGCGCGTCCGGAGCCTGTGCTCCGCGACGGGAGAGGCAGCGACGGTGAGAGGGCCGCGTGCTGCAAAAAAGAAAAAAGAAAAAAAAAAAGAACATCTACCTTGTGGGCTGCTTGTGAGAAATGAATGAGGTCTACATAGAGGTGCTGGGAGCAGCACCATACCCAGAATCAGATCTCAGGAAGTGGGCTTATGATGCTTTCAAGGAATACGTGCAATTACTCTACATGCAAGAGTAAGGGCATGATAAGAGCCAAGATGGGGCTTCCCTGGTGGCGCAGTGGTTGAGAGTCCGCCTGCTGATGCAGGGGACATGGGTTCGTGCCCCAGTCTGGGAAGATCCCACATGCTGCAGAGCGGCTGGGCCCGTGAGCCATGGCCACTGAGCCTGCACGTCCAGAGCCTGTGCTCCACAACTGGAGAGGCCACAACAGTGAGAGGCCCGCGTACCGCAAAAAAAAAGAAGATGAGGGGAGGAAATCTTGGGTAATGCTAAAGTTAATTTAAGACTGTGAAAAAATATGGTATAACATCTTTGAAAACAATTTTTTGTTCTCCGGTAAAGTTGAAGATTTGTTTATCATGTGATCCAACAATTCTACTCCTCGAGATATAACCAGAGATACTCTTACACCGGTAGAGAGACACAGGAAAAAATATTCATAGAGCCTGATTTGTTGTAGCAAAAAAGATCTTGAAAGAACCACAAAATCCATCAACAGAAAAATGGATAAATAATTCATGATGAATTTTACAATGGAATATTATATAACTATTAATGAATGGACTATAGCAACAGAGACAACTTGGATAAACCTCAGAAATATAATGTGTTGAAAAGTCAAACTGCAAAAGATGACAAGCAGAATGATGTTATTTTCATGAAGTACAGAAACAAGCAAAACTAAACAATAAAAATTCTAGAAAAGACGTATATATTTTTCACTGAATAATATTTTTAAAAATCATTAGAATGATAAACACGAAATTTAGGAGGGAGGCGTAAGGGAAGGAATTCACAGGTAGGCAGTAGTGGTAATGTTCTAGCACTTTAATTTCGGTTGGGCACATGGGTATTTGTAGGAAGATCATAGTCTGAGTTTTTCCAAGGTAAGTCCTGGTTTATTTCCATTATCTTTGTGTAATTATAATAGCATCTCTTTCACTCCCAAAAGTTTGACAGAGGCCAAAAGATCTGGATCATAATTATATAGTCTCCTTATTCGTAATCCACATATGTTAAGGAGAATTTGATATTTTTTAAAGGCTACATAATTAAAATGTAATTAAAATAAATGTGAATACTAACATGGTTGTGTTGATAGAAATTTAAATTCTTACAACCATTCTAGTCCTAAGTATTCACAGCTTTAAAAGTTCAAGCTTTGACCCATTAATCCCACTTTAAGAAACATAGTTTAAGAAAATAATTGAACAAAGGTACAAGGATGTGTATATAAGGATGCTCACCACACAATTATTGAAAATTAAAAATCAGAATGACAAGCAAAAGACAGAAACCAACCTAAGTTGGCCCATGTCTTTAATGAAATAGTAAGCAGACAGGAGGGTGTATACCAGTAAATGTGTGCCTTTACTTTCATCATCTCACTTGAGTTTCAACAAGGAAATTGGTGGAGATACCTGTTTCCAGGAAAAGAAAAAAGGTAAAGGTTGTAGGCAAACATGGTCAGTGGTATAGCCTTCTGGTCCAAAATCTTCTTCAATTAAAGAATGGTGCAACCTTGGACTGTGGTAAGCAGAAGTAATAAGGTAGAGTAAAGTATGCATTTGGGGATGAGCCACAGGGAATCTTATATATAAATGTGATCCATAAATCTTACCATAAATAAATATATATGTGGTGTTGTTTCAATACTATTTCCTGATTATAAAAATTATATTTATGCCTTAACATACATATGGCTGTAGGCAGTTCTGTTGATGACCCAAGAATAATACTGTGACTCTAAATTTTCTCAAATATAGCCAGGTCATGATAAAAAGGATAAAGTACCTTGAAGGTACTAATGCAAAATTCATTATTAAAGTAATCAATCTTGAAATAATGAAACCACCAAAACCGAAAAGCAACGTTCACTCTCAAATTTTTTCCAATGCCCTAGGGAAGCCAAGGAGCTGGGCAGCCACTGGTGAGACTTTGGAGAAGCCATGGACGCCATGTTCAACAACACAAAGCCCCCTTGGCTCAGGGGCTCCTGGCCAAAGAAACCTAGCTCTGGCTTGCTAAGAGCCCAGTTCAAAGGGAGGTATGGGACAGAGCATCTTTCTCAGGCTGGGCATCCAATTCCATCCATACTTGGCCATCTGCATGCTGTGTGAGAATTAGGAAACTATGGTGTATGCAGTATTTCCCTCACTATTAAAAAGAACTTCATTCTCAGCTCGTATATCTTAGAAGGTTGCAGAAGTTGGCATTTATCAAATTTGAAGACCAGCAAAACTGCAAACAATCTTGAGTAAAGGATTGTCTGCTATCTGGGCATCTTAGGTGATGCAAGAAGCTTAGAGAACACTAACAAACATTTGGAGTCTCACATTCCACCTTATTTTCTCAGGAGGAATTAAAATCTTTCTTGGCTTCTCTGCCTAGGAAGTAAATTGCAAGTTATCTACAAATTCTCAATTTGCAGCTAACATCCTGCCCTGGAATCACAGGAGCTTAGTGTAAACACCAATTTTCTTTGTGTTAACAATGTCATCATATAAATGGAATATCTCCTTTCCTACACAAACCCAAAGATCTAACTACACGGGTAATATTCCTGCCAGGATACTTCTTACTAAACAGCAAGACTTGACACGGGGAAAAAGGCAAAGATTTTTAGAAGGAGAAACAGTGTTGGGGATGAGCCATGCTTTTTAAAAATCCGTTTAGCTCTAAATTTTATATACATTTTCTGTATGCATATTGAACTTCAATAAAAATTTAAATATGTAATAGGGATAACTAATATAAGATAATAACTAATATTGAAAATTTTCAAAATTCTGCCATACATTGTCCATATGTTGTTGAACAAATACATACTTTAGAAATAAATTCATAAAAGTTGAAAATAAGAAACAAAAAATAGAGCAAAGACAAAAAACAGGGTAGCGATTTTAATATTGAATAAAACAGAATTTAAGGTGCAAATTAACACGAGGAGAAAGATAGATATACATACTGGTAGAAAAAGGAAGGAAGAAAGGAAGGGAAAGAAAGAAAGGGAGGGAGGGAGGAAAGAAGGAAGGAGAAAGAGAGAAAGAGAGAGAGAGAGGAAAGAAGGAAGGATAATAATCACACATAGGTAGGCACCAAAAATATAATCTCAAAATAAATAAACAACTGAAAGAATTACAGGGAGAAATAAACAATTATAGTTGAAGAATGTCATACATCTATTTTAGAAACTGAGATTTCAAGTAGACAAAAGTAAGCAAGAAGTAAACTGTTTGAATAACATATAAATAAGCTCATAGTAATACATTTATACTCAATAAAGAAAGAATACAAATTTTGTAGCACATTTCCTCTTACATCTCATTGGCAAGAAATTAATCATTTGACCAGACTTAACTGCAGAGAGGCTGGGAAATAAAGTTTTTCATCTATGTGCCCTGCATAAAATTGAGGGATTTATTACTAAGGTAAAACGGGAGGAAAAAAACCCACACAATACAAATGAGTAACAAAACACTGATTCTTTACAAATACTAATACAGTAGACCTCTAGCAAGACTGTTCAGAGGGGAAAAGAGAGATAACATTAAAAAAATAATATACTATGACATAATTGAGAGTTTTAAAAATTTTTATAAAGATCTACATGAGCAAATTAAAAACATCAAAAAATAGACAAAAATTGGCAAAAATATAAAATGCCAAAATTAGCACAAGAAAAAAGTAGAGTAATATTCCATTGTGTATATGTGCCACATCTTCTTTATCTATTCATCTGTTGGTGGACACTTAGGTTGCTTCCATGTCCTGACTATTGTAAAAAGAGCTGCAATGAACATTTTGGTACATGACTCTTTTTGAATTATGGTTTTCTCAGGGTATATGCCCATAGTGGGATTGCTGGGTCGTATGGTAATTCTACTTTTAGTTTTTTAAGGAACCTCCATACTGTTCTCCATAGTGGCAGCCATAAAAGGAAATGAAATTGAGTTATTTGTAGTGAGGTGGATGGACCTAGATTCTGTCATACAGAGTGAAGTAAGTCAGAGAGAGAAAAACAAATACCATATGCTCACACATATATATGGAATCTAAGAAGAAAAAAAAAAAAGGTCATGAAGAACCTAGGGGTAAGATGGGAATAAAGACACAGACCTACTAGAGATGGACTTGAGGATACAGGGATGGGGAAGGGTAAGCTGTGACAAAGTGAGAGAGTGGCATGGACATATATACACTACCAAACGTAAAATAGATAGCTAGTGGGAAGCAGCTGCATAGCACAGGGAGATCAGCTCGGTGCTTTGTGACCACCTAGAGGGGTGGGATAGGGAGGGTGGGAGGTAGGGAGACGCAAGAGGGAAGAGATATGGGAACATATGTATATGTATAACTGATTCACTTTGTTATAAAGCAGAAACTAACAG
Organism: Pseudorca crassidens; assembly: GCF_039906515.1. Classification (NCBI taxonomy): domain Eukaryota; kingdom Metazoa; phylum Chordata; class Mammalia; order Artiodactyla; family Delphinidae; genus Pseudorca; species Pseudorca crassidens. Next base: position 46,414,872 of record NC_090311.1, on the reverse strand, counting down.
ACCATTGTAAAGCAATTATACTCCAATAAAGATGTTAAAAAAAAAGAAAAAGAAAAAAGTAGACAAAGATACCAATACCATCCAAATAAATGAAAAGGCAATCAAAGACATTCTTCCTTTAAAAAGCCCATGTTTACATGAGCTTATAAGTGAGTTCTCCCAAATTCTACAGGAGCAAATAATTCTTATAGAAACTTTCACAGAAAAAATTGAGTAAAATCTGTCCTGCTCATTTTAATAAAAGTTCATATTAATGATACTAAAACCAGATAAGGACAGTATAAAAACAGATATTCACATATGAATATAGATGTAAAATTTCTACATAAAGTAGTTTTTTTAAGTAAGGCAGACTGCCACATGCAACGCCTCATTTGGATGTATCTGGAGTCTTGGAAGCTTGACTACCCTATGTTCTCCTACAGTGGACCTTGAGAGCTTGTTTGGAGGTTCTAGCAGGGAAGCGCAGCTAATGGTATACACTTGGCCGAAGAATGGTCCTCCTCTAACAGGGTAGGTCATTCTCTTCGTCCAAGTGCATAGCTTTGGGAGGGACACGCATTGAGTGGTGAGGGAGGAAGCGGACACCCACCTAGCCAGCCTGGTCAGCCAAATCAACCCTGGTGATCAATAGGGTGACAGATGTCACAGCTGGATTCTACATAAAGTATTAACAAGTCAAATGCAACTAAAAAGCTATAAATAGAAGAATGTCATATTCACATTCATTTATATAGGATTTTTTTTGTGGATATTTCTGGAGTTTAAGGTAAGTAATAATTTTTTGTACCACTTAAAAATATTTCATTGACGTTTATTATTTTTGTTTACAAGTCAGCTATCAATAGCAGAAGATCCAGGTTTTAGGTAGTCTGAAGCTTATAAAATTCAGGAGCACTTATTTAAAAAAAGAGAATACAAAACTATAAATACAAAATTAGGTTCAGTAGTGAATATTTATTTATTTATTTAGTATGAGAGAAGAAATCACAGAAAATTATAAGTTTATAAAAAGCTAAATATACTATAAACATCAAAAATCTAGAAAAACAAAATATTTTTTAATAATTAACTGCCTGGGCTTCCCTGGTGGTGCAGTGGTTGAGAGTCCGCCTGCCGATGCAGGGGACGCGGGTTCGTACCCCGGTCCGGGAAGATCCCACGTGCCGCAGAGCAGCTGGGCCCGTGAGCCATGGCCGCTGGGCCTGCGCATCCGGAGCCTGTGCTCTGCAATGGAAGAGGCCACAACAGTGAGAGGCCCGCGTACCACAAAAAAAAAAAAAAAAAAATTAACTGCCTGACAAAACTATAATACTTTTCTCCTCCATTTTTCTTCTATATATTCTTTGATGTCACTTCATTTGACAATTTTTTTAAGAAAATAGGGAAAGGCTCCTCTAGCATGTTTGAAATTTATTTTTTCTTACTGATTGATTATAAAAATTTCTTTAGCATCACTCTTTTGGTAATGCAGTAAAAAAGGTTAGTGATTATTGTCAAAATTGGGAAAACCCATATCAAGTTTATTTCATATGCAAACTATAGAATTTGGAAGAATTTTCTATAGATTAGCTTCTGTATATTTCCAATCTTTTCTTTGTTTGCTTACTTGCTTGTTTTTCTCCACTACACACATACTTCTAGTGCTGTCACCACAAGGATGCTCATACTAAGGTGTAACACTTAACCCTATACCTTTGTCATGGTAAGTCATCATGCTAGGCAAAAGAAGAGTATTACTGAAAACTGTTTCTATACCATACCAATATATGTGAAAGTAACCAAGAACCACATAATTATATTCTACTAAACCAAACTAGATGAATCCCTAAATCAACTTCCTTTTGGCCTGGTCCCCCCAAATCCTGAAAATATTGTAACACATCCATCATGGTGGCTAGTGTATAGAAGGAAATCAGAGTGAAAAAGAGTAGTCTTTATCAATTAAAGTTAAAATATCTTAATGGCATGTTTTATATATTTAAAAAAACTATGGCCATGTAAACAGATGCCTCAGAAGGACACCATGTAATTGAGGGACACTGAAGTTTAAGCTTCATTGGTGACACAGAAATCCATCTCTGGCAGTCTATCGTTTTTCATATATATATTTATTTGTTTATTTATTTTTGGGTGCATTGGGTCTTTGTTGTTGCACGCGGGCTTTCTCTATTGCGGCGAGCGGGAGCTACTCTTTGTTACTGTGCGCGGGCTTCTCATTGCCGTGCCTTCTCTTGTTGCAGAGCATGGGCTCTAGGTGCACGAGCTTCAGTAGTTGTGGCACATGGGCTCAGTAGTTGTGGCTCGTGGGTTCTAGAGTGCAGGCTCAGTACTTGTAGCACACGGGCTTAGTTGCACTGTGGCATGTGGGATCTTTCCGGACCAGGGCTCGAATCTGTGTCCCCTGCATTGGCAGGCGGATTCTTAACCACTGTGCCACCAGGGAAGTCCCTCTGGCAATCTACCTTATTGTTGTTCTTTCAAAGATAATTTTTCTTCTTTTTCTTGCTGCTAATAAGATTTTCCTTTATCTTTCATTTCTGTTAGTTTTACTCTGATGTGTCTAAGTGTGGTTTTCTTTTGATTTATTCTGTTTAGAGTTTTTAGGACTTCTTAAATATATGGCTTGATGTGTTTTATTAGTTTTAGAAAATCCTCAGCCATTATCTCTTCAAATATTGTTTTGGTTTTATTCTCTCTATCCTCTCCTCTGGTACTCTAATTACACATACTTTAGACTTTCTCACTGTATTCCCTATGTCTGTTATAATATCTTCTGCATTTTTATATTTTTGCCTTCCCATGTGTCAGTATAGGTATTTTATTCTAAACCATCTTCCAGTTCACTAATTCTCTCTTCAGCTGCATGTAATCTGATGTTTAACCATCTACTGAGTTGATTTTGGTTATTGTAACTTTCAGTTCCAGAATATTCATTTGATACTTTTTTATTCTTTCCAAATCTCTGCCAAATTCACAGTCTCATCTTTTATTTCTTTGAAAAGGGTAAGTATAGTTCTTTCAAAGTGTATTTTCTGATACTTCCATTTCCTGGATCAACTATGTGTCTGTTTCTATTGTCTATTGTTTTTCTTTTTTTTCTTTCCAGTATGTTTTATTATCTTTTCATATGCCTGGTTTTATTATCAAATCCCTGATATTGTATATGAAAAACTAGAGAAATAAAATAATTTTAAGCCTAGGATGATGTTATATTCCTCCAAATAGATTTATATTGCTTTTGACAGTCTCCTAGGTTTCACTGGCAAAAACTGCAGCACTAAATACAATGCCAGAGACTAAAATAAATAAAAGCTGTACTTCACGTCTTCTGAGGGCCAGTTTATTTCTAGTTCACCATTTCTCCCAAGGATTAGCCCTTTAGCATCCTGACCCCAAGCTGGGAGGCTTTCCAGCATTCCTCTTCCTTAGCAGATTCTGAGTTCTATCCCCTCAAAGCTATTGACAGCTCTCTTCAATTCTTAGCCTCTCAGCTACCTCTTCTAGGATTGAAAGATGCCTCTGGGAGAAAAAATTTTCAAGTTTCAGGCTCATTTGGAGTTTATTCTCCCAGATTTTATTCTCATATTTCTTCATTGCCTGTTAACTCTCTGACAATTGTAAACAGATGTTTTAAAATATATTTTGTCTAGCTTTTCCAGTCATTCTTAGTAAGAGGAAAGAGCCAAATTATTTAGTCTATATTCCTGGAAATCCAAGTCCCCCATAGCCCAACTCATTGCAATACAAGACAATACTTGTGTCTATGGAGGTAACTTCAAAACTCTCAATTCACAGAAATTAAAGACTTTGAGCAGATGAATTTCATGAAATTGCTAACTGGCTGCTAAAGACTCAAAAGCTTCTGGTTAGTGATATTAGCATGGATGGATAACATTATTGAGCCCTTTTAAGATGGAAATTCAAGCCACCATCCCTAAGCAAACTTCTAGTAGCAAGGTCTTCACTTACCTACAAAAAATAAGCTAATATTCTCAAAGCCAAACATAACTTGAATGAACATCCCACAACCTAAGCTCATCATCTAAATCTTTACAATGCTTCTGCTCCCAAGAGATCCCAGACTCTGAGCATCCTCCCTTTTAGACAGAATCTAGTGTCAGTCATTACTCACTCAATCCCAGCCTTTCTCATGTAAGGAAATCTCAGCCCATATCTTCTTCTTCTTGACCCCCTCCCCACCTATCTGTTTCAGCTCAGGATATATACATTTAATTAATTCAGCTTTACCTCCAACCTGTAAATAGTGGGAGAAGTGTCAGATTTATATGGTGGATAAATAACAAGGGTTTTCCCAGGAGACTCCATCCTGGTGAAAGAGAGTAACTGTAATTTTCAGTAATGAGTAATTGTACATAATATAATCCTAAATGATTTTTCTTGTAATTTCATTAGAGTTTAGAAATTTAATTAGATTTTGAATCACTCTGAAATAAAGTATCAAAACACCAAGAGACTGGGAGCGGTGGTTATTTTGTCCTTTGAGGCCACATTCTTGGTCTCAAATTGGCATGTCTTCATTAGGAGAAAGTTTGCAGAACTTCTTGATATATTATTGTCTTTCAGAATGGACTCTGAATAGGTCTTTGGAGAGCATTAGAAAGGTACACGATTATTATGCACACTCTTCTTGAGGTTTAAGATCATCTGCTTTGCATATACTTAATAAAAATATATCTCTAAAGTTGTTTAAGAAACTGTGGAGATAGGAAAGATGTTCCTTGAATGCCCCAATGCTGTTCCTGGATTATTAGCAACTACCTGTACATTATGATGCAGTGAGGGGCTGTTTGCTTAACTTTAATGATTATGTAAGGTTTATGGTTATTTTTATTGCTACAGCATATGAACTGTCATGGTGGCTATAATTAGAGGCAAGCTAAAGTGTTGCTGTTACAGTCCTCCGGGACTGGGGAGAAACTACTTCCTTCTTATCAACTTTGCCTCTGTGCAAGAGCTGGCAAAAAAAAAAAAAAAAAAAAGAAAGAAAGAAAAAAAAAGGAATCAAATTAAATGAACAGTTCTTACCTCAAAACAGGTTATGACACAGAAAAATTGAAAAGAGCATTAAAACTCCAGGCCAACAGCTTGCACCTAACGAAGCTGCAAGGAAACAATCTTCTTTTCCCCCAAATACCCTGATTTGTTTAATTCTCTGAAAGACCATTGCCCATGTCTTTTCCCAGAGGCCATCCAGGAAGCATGGTGTTCGTGGAAATGCTCTAAGGGGTTTCCATATATCTCTGCCACGCTGCTGCTGCCTCTACCCAAATATCCTCTCTGTATCCCAGGCTGGGGACTGAGAAACTCAGGACAGACTAAGATGTATAGAGAAGACAGCCCAGAGGCTCTGGGAGCCCATGAAAACATCCCTGGGCTGCAGAGGAAAAATTCAGAAGCCCCAGGAGATAAAATGAATTAGACAATCTGACTACCTGGTCATTCTGAAGAAGGTAGGATGGTTTGGGTAGAAAGCTGAAAACACATTATGGACTCAGGAGATCTGAGAGTTCAATACAAGTGTCCAAGATGCATTGGGAAGGAGGTGGGAGGAGAGAGAATCTGGGGAAAGGAAGAGCCTGGGAAGAGCTCCCTGAGCCTGGTGGGAGCAGAGCTGCAAATATCTCAATAAGGGCTGCCCAGCTCTGTGCTGGACGCTGGGCAGTGGCAGACACAGGAAACATGGCACCTGGCTCCACTGCCACCGCCCCCCATTCATATTGGCCCACTGTCTGCCTTCTCTTCTACACTGTGAGTTCTCTGAGCAACACAGATGTGTCAGATTCATTTTTGTTTCCACTACACACACAGCAATTCCTGTTATACAGCAGGAGTTCAATAAATGTTGAATGAGTGAATAGGATCAGAAAATAGCAAAGAGAAGCCAATGCCTCTGCCATAAGGTGGGACCTGACAGTGGCTTCCTGTTTGCCCAGGGATGTAACTAAACGAGGACCTCCTTGAGAAGGTCGGTTGGTAATTTTTAACAAAAGTTTTCAAAATGGCTGGTGCTCTTCGACCTGTGAATTGTACTACTGGGAATCTTTTCCAAGAAAATAACCTCAAAGATGGAAAATAACCCAATGCACAAATATACTTATAACAATGAAAAATTAGAAATAACCTAAACGTTCAAAGAGGAACACACCAAATCAGGATGCACACACTTGATGCGATATAGTGCAACTAATAATGATAATTTTTACAAACGGATAACATGGAGAAGCCCATTTGAGGAGAAAACAACATACAAGATCTGTTTACACAGCATGATCACAAAAATGCATGGGGAAAAAAATGGTAATGAAACACCAAAATGACAAAAATAGCTGTGTTTGGGCTATTAGCCTGTGGGAAAATCAATGTCTCCTCCATTCAACTTTTCTGTGTTTTCCAAACTTTTATTGATGCCCCAGCAGTGGTCTCACTTCTAAAAGAGCCCTCAGCCCAAACCATCTGAGTCACCACCAAACGCCTGCCAACCACGGCCGGACTGGCAAGTGGGCTTTGTGCTGAGTCTTTTCCAGGAGATTTTCTGGTGAGATTTTCACGGGAAAACCATCTCCTGTGTTCAACCCCCTGGTGACTTCTGCTCACAAGACCCTAAATCCAACCTTTCTGAAAATGTACAGCAACTCTAAGTGATGGAACTGAGCTAAGCTTTATGTATTTTTTCCTTGCTTTCAAGATTTCATTCCATTTTATTTTATGCAAGTCACCGAGGCACCATCTGTGTCAAACTTCTGCCTTAGGTCTCGACTGGGACAATTATCTACCGTTTATCTGCATCCTTCTGTCATTTCCACTGGAATTTAGTGTTCTCATCACATCCCGTTCTGGGATTTGCCTGCTTCAGAGCAGTTGGGAAGAGCTTTCTCCAGTGTCAAACATCATCTTCTAGTGCAGATTTTGTGGTTCTGGGGGAAGCATTATCTCCTGCTCTCCTTGGGGGTCCATCCCGCTGATTACCTGAGCTCTAAGCCATCCCTCAACTCCCCGGATCATGCTCTCTGGGAAGAGCCGAGAGACAAGTGCAGGCAGTGCCAGGGGAGCCAATGCAAGGAACAAGATTGTGAGTCGATCGTGCGCTCTAATTAAAGTTGGGATTTGGGGGGATACTAGGAGAGCATGCAGAGCCCAAGATCAAAAACAGACAGGCAGGAAGACATGAACAGTGTTGGGCTGGAGAAACAGCTCTCTGAAAAAAAAAGAAAACTGAGCCATGTCCTAAGCATCTGGAGCTGAGACCCTGGGGGTCCAGGCATTCTTGAGGCCTAAACAGAGATTCTGAGCTTTGGAGCAGTAAGTGCTGGCTTTGAGTCCTGGCTCTGCACCTTACCGGCTGTATCTAGGAGCAGGGCTCACAGGGAAGCAGGATGAGCCATAGTTGTCCCACAGGGTCATCATACAGCAGTACCAGACTAAGAAGGGAGGGAGGGTCATGCGTGGTTAGGAACCCACCCTGGACCCAGGCTGCCTGGGTCCCAGTGTCCACGTCCCCAATTATGCTTAGTGTCACCTAAGCAAGTCACATGACCTCCCTGGACCACAGTTTCTTCATCTGTCAGATCAGGAAGATGATCACAGTAAGACCTGCCTGGCACTGAGAGAGCTGAAGCACTGAGGCCATGAGGAGCACACCTGCCCATACTGATGCTCCCTCACTGATTCAGTGTGGCGTTTGGCACAGAAGGAACGCCTCACGCTGATTCCACCTGACCTCAGTCCTCACCGACTTCCCGGCTGCTTCAGAAGGAGAACACATCTGTCCTTCTGTCCTCCTTGCTCCTTCTGACCCCACATCCATCTGTGCCTGGGTTGTGCTCCTGCTTTCCCGAGCTGGGAAGCTCCCTGGCCTGGCCCTCATCTGCCCTCCACCTACACCCCTCAATGGCCAGAAATAAGGGGTTCACGGACACCCTGCACCGGGGCTGGCTCAGCCTTGCCACCAACGGCCTTGTCTCCAGACAGAGACAGCCAACGCTGGTGACAAAGACACCTTGAGGCCCAACTACTCCACATTCTCGCTCACCTCGCCTCCCGCCCTGGGAGTCCTGATGTCACAGCAGCACAAGAGGCTTGCAGCTGGCTCTCCATGGCTACCAGCCACCCCCAGGTTGCACAGGAGCACGGTCCCTCACTGGCCCTTCCTCTCCTCCCTCCCGACATCTGAAGGCCGCCTCCACCTCATCCAACTTTACTGCTGGTGTCAGCCCAGGGCACACCCGGGGCCACGGCACACACGCAGGCACTCTACCGTGTTCTGTATATTCAGGCACCCAGCCAGGAAGGGAGGTGGAATCCCAGGATTACAGACAGACCCGGCTGGAGTCCAGGCATGGTCTACCTCTCATGGCGAGTCAACAGTAGGAAGGGTCAGAGGATGGGAGGGAGAGGGGGGAAAGTGCTGCTGAGCTCTTGCTGAGGACCAGCACTGTGCTAGGCACCTCCACGTGCTCCAATAGGAGGCAGTGTCCGCTCCACGTCGACTTGGCCACCTCCACTTTCAGCCACAGCGGGTGGACAGTTCCAAGCACGCGTCCCAACTCCAGCCTGAGCCTTGGTTCTCTTTGCCTCTGCTTCTGAGTTTTCTTTGAAGACGTGGCGTCCTACTCAGCTCACAGGCATTCTGGAAATACGGGGGAGTTACTGCTTCCTGGGCAACTCAAATAATGGGGGACGGGAGCTCGCGTGCTCCAGCCTCTTCAGTTTTAAACAGACAATTCTGGCTGGGGTAGGCTTCTCAGAGATTCCTGCAGAGTTCAGCCTCTGTTGTCTATAGAAATCTCCTTGCTATACACATTTTATGAGCTTTTCCCAGTCTGACCCTCCTTACTCCCTCCTTCCTGCTCCCTGGCTTCACCTCCCAAATGGGTTCTTTGCACCCAAGGATTTGTCTCAGGTTCTGCTTGGGGAAAAACACAAACAAAAGCATCTCAAAAAAAAAAACAAAAAAAACCGGAATGAAGAACTTTGCAATTTATATTCTCGCAAAGGTGAATGCTGTTTAATAAAAGCCGTTTTGCTTGCTGAGCACTGGAATGACTTAGACGTGACTCTGGGGAGAGGATTTGGTGTTCCTGTGTTATCTGGTGCAAACGGGAGGAGGGAGGTGCAGCAGCGAAGGAAGAATGAGAAGCCAGTGGGGGCCCTTGAGGGACAGGCCAACAGATGGGTTGAGTGGAAGGCATCTGGAGGGAACTTCTCAAAAAAGAAGAATCAATAAGTGATTTCAGATGTTTGTGAACAGTGGTGTTCTATGTGAGTCTCCCCCGATTTGTCTCAACAGTGTGTGTGAGTGGATTCTCTGGAGCTCAGTTCAGGGATGAGTCTCACCCCTGAATCAGTGTTAGGCTTGGAAAGACTCCCATCCCAAGGATGTCAAGGTCTCCAGGCAAAGTGGTCAAGAAGATGCAAGGCCATGGAAAGGTGGAATCCGGAATCGTGCAAGGCTTTCTTGGTACGTGGGATTGGGGGATGAGCCATCCTGTCCAGAGCTTGAGGGGCAATGAGCTCCTTTCCCCCCACACAGCCCAGCTGAAGTCATTCCGATAGGGCTGGGAAGCACAAATTGAAGATATCACAGGTGGGGTGGAGAGAGCTGGGGCATTTTTCGAGGTTAACACAGGGGGGAACCAGAATCCAAACCTGGGCATGTCTGTCTCCAAAAGCTGTGCCTTTCGCAATACCTGATGGGCCAAAGGAAAAGCATTGCTGATAAAGTCAGTGAAAGGGTTAACCTGAGGATAGCGTCTGTTTCCTGTGTGTTCACCGGCCCCAGTGACCCTGAAGGCAGCGACAAACTCTTGCGCATGATAAATACAATATGTAACAACTATAGAGGGCTTTATTCCAGACACTGTTCTAATGATTTTTTCGGTATAACTGATTAGCTTCTTCAAGGGGGAGAAAACATACACACACACGTGATGTACTGCCCTGGAATGAAGCCTTATGTCTATGTCGTATTTCCAAGCACAGCTGCTAACAATTTGGCCACTTTGAGTGGCTCCTCATGTTCATAAAATAGCTCTAGATGTCTCCTCTATTAATTGCTGGAAGGGAAAATGAGAGTTGTAGCATCTGGTAAATGGAGAAATGAAGCCAAATGGCTATTGAGACTCTATTAGGACAGAGACAGTGAGCAGCTCACACCTCTGGTCCCGTGATCTCGTTTGGACAAAACAGAATTCTCCTTCCTTGGAAGTGTGTCACCAACATGCCTGACAAGCTGGCTTAGTGGCCTGGCTTTCCACACATACTGCACACATATGCTGGCGGGACAGACCACTCTGCTGGACTCAGGTTACAGTGAGTCTAGGGATGCTTCACCTTGAACACTTGTCATTCAGGTTCCCTGTATTGTGGCACTGTCTGTCATTATACGTGGTCACCAGCCCCCAAAACAGTGTACCTTGAAGGCAGGGATGAGCTCTTGCACATAATAAACACAATAAGTAACAACTATGTAAAGTTTTATTCTAGACACTGTCCTAATGACTTTTTTGGTATTATCTTCAAGGGGAAAAGAAACATGAAGTAGTGCCACTCTGAGCTGACACTATTATTGCCCTCTGTTTCACACATTAGATACTGAGGGATAGAGAGGTTACCTTCCTAAGGTCACACGGTGGGGGAAGGAGTGGCAGAACTGGGATGTTAACCCAGCAGATCTGATCTAGAAGGTGGATCTTTACCGCTAGTCTAGACTATCTCTAAAAAGGGGTATCAATAAATGGCTGGAGGTCTCTGATGTATCATACCAACCTGAGCATGGTGATGACCTGGAAGAATATTTCTCAGCTCAAACTATTCCTGATCTGATAAATTGCTTACATTTTTGACTAAAAATACCCCTAGAATAAGAGAGAAGATAGTGGAGTTAGGTGAGATTGAAGTTCATCAGGGGGCACGGAGAAGAGTGTGGTGCTGCCAGTGAGGGGCTGGTTAATACTGATCCAAAAGATCCAGAGATGTAGGTTACCATCAACCATCCTTCATCCTTGCTCTGACTCAATTTTCCAAACTTAGAGTAGAACAATAAGGATGGATACAAAAGGGGGGTTAATTCAAGTAGGATAAATACCAAGAAACCCACACTTACACATATCAAAGTAAACAGTAAATCAAAAACAAATAGAAAATATTTAAAGAACAAGTGGGAGAAGAAAGACACATTACCTTCAGGGGTACAACAGTAAGACCAAACACTGATTTCTCAATAGGAATGATGGGAACCAAAGGATAATGGAATTCTGTCTTCAGAGTTCTGAAATCAACTGTGGACCTAGAATTCTATAGCCAGCAAAAATATCCTTCAAAAATAAAAGCAAAATAAAGATATTTTCAAGCAAACAAAAACAGAGAATATACCACCAGCAGACTGGCCACTAAATGAAATACTGAAAGGTTTCCTATTTTCAGAGGAAATGATTCTAAATAGAAGCAGAGAGATGCAAGAGGAAAAAAAAATGAAAAGCAACAGAAAGAGAACATATATGAGTAAATATAAATGACTCTTGACTGTGTAAAGCAATAATAACAGTGTTTTGTGGGATTTAAGTAAGGTATAGAATTGAAATGCATGACAACAAAGCACATAAGGTAGGAAGGGTACATGGAATTAAAGAATAACATTCTTATATTGTATGGGAAATGGTAAAGGTATGAATCTATATTAGACATTAGTAAGTCAGTGATGCATGTTGCAATCTCTAGGGTAACCATCAAAATTAGTAAACTAGCATGTAAGAAACTTTCTAATATAGGGGAAAGAATAGAATAATGAAAAAATTCTTAATCCAAAAGAAGGCAAGAAAGGAGAGGAAAAGGAACATGGACCAGGCAGGACCAATAGAAGAGAGTAGAAAAGGTAGTTATAAACCTAAATGTATCAGTAAATGCATTAAGTGTAAATGGAAGAAGTATTTCAATTAAAAGACATAGACCACAGACTGGAGAAAAAGACTACACTGCCTACAAAATATACACTTTATATGATATAGTTAAAAGGATGGAAAATAATATGTCATGCAAACACTAACCAAAAGATAGCAGAGGTAGCTATATTAATACCAGTTTTTGAGGCAAGAAGTGTTATTGGAAATAAAGAAGAACACTTCATAATAAAAAAGCTTCACCAGGAAGATATAATAATCCTAAAATTTTACATCTAACAACATAGCCTCAAAATATATATACAAGAAGAATCTATAGAACTAAAATGGAAATAGGCAAATCCACAATCATAGTGGGAGATTTTAAGACATTTCCCTCAGCAACTGACAAAACGAACAGATAATAAAACTCAAAATAAACAGAAAAAGAATATTGAACAGCAGATAAAAAGTATGACCCAACTGGCTAATAGAGAATATGGCATCCAGTATTTCCAGGCTGTTACCACCATAGACTTCAGAAGGAGAGAGTCATGTGGAGAGGGTCACCTTAAGAGAGGGTCACCTTGACAGAGGAGCTGTGACCTTCATCAAGAAACAAAGGCCAGGGTAGCTGCAAGGAGGGATCTGGGGTAATAAACACTCTGATCTCACCCTCTTCCCTCTGACCTCTCTGATCTCCTTCCAGCATTCCTCAGTGGCCAAGCACAATTGAAAACCATTGATGTGGTCCCTACAGATCAGCCTTCCTGGACAGAGAGTGGGTGGAGAATTATGGGCTGTGTATCTGGGGGATGGAGGCAAAAGAAAGATACCCAGCACAAATGTGCAAAAATGAGTTGCTTTCTACAACTCAATTTAATGTTTGGCTCCCTACGCCTATTCTGTCTTTTACAGACAATTTATCTGTTTTCCTTTAAACTCAAAATACATGTAATTTCTCGTCACTTAAGGGTTAAAATTCAGCCATATAGGGATTTTTCCTTTTTCAGGATTTCTCCCTCTTTCGTGATTTCTCATTGCTTCAGGGGTCGATGCTGAACTTTGGGGTTTACCAGGCAAAGGAGGAAAAGGGATGAAGGTGACCTCTTCTTGGTGTGAATTTCTACTAGGTCTGAGTCAGCCTCTTGCTTTCAACAGGACTCATCCCACTTGGCCCACAGCATAACCAGTGTATAATGCTCTCTCGGTGATGGCTTGCCTGGTCTCCGGGCACTGACTCAATGCCCATGCAGCTCCCTCGAGCTGTCAGACTGCTGACACATAGCCCTATCTCCAGCCAGTATCCCAGAGGGGATTTTCTCAGCTGTATTATTCTATGTGCATTCTCCCATCTCAGCGATTAAATTCTGTATAGACCCACCACAGGCTGGCTATGTCTCTGCTTAACTCCCATGTCCCATCAGGAAAAAACTGAGACACTATACTGAGCCTTGGGAAGCCAGAGAACATACTGGGGAAAAGGGAACTATCCCTGGCCCTCTTATATTGGATATGCCATACCCACGCTTTTCCTCTGTTGCCCCAGGACAGCGATTTCACTAGCTCACTCCTGGGAGATTGCAAGTACAGTGTAAATCCTCTCTACTCTCTGATCCCAAACTTTCTCAGGAGGATGCAAAGGGTGGAGCGTTCCCAGCATACACTCATAAGGCCATCGACATTAGCTCTCTACTCTTCTCACCTGCTCTGGACTCTTCAACTCACTCCAAAGCATCCGTCCTCATTGTTTTATTGGAACTGGCTCTTGTCAAGGTTACCAGAGATCCACCCAGAGTTGAATACCAAGATGACGTCTTTCCCCTCCTCTTACTGACCTCTCAACAGCACAGTGGGCCACTCCTCTTTCTCGGCACAGTGCCTTTTTTGGCTCCTGTGCCCACACTCTCCTTGCTTTCCTGCTCTCCCAGGTAGCTCTCCTTCTCTGGCTCATTGACTGCTCCTTTAGTCATACCAACTCTATGGACGTTAACCCCTTAAGACCTTTCTTGTCTTTCTTCTCTGGGCCTCATCTACACTCTCCTCCTAATGCTAATGTTTCTCATGTTTACTCTCCAACCAAATCTCCCTCCCAACCTGCAGACTCCCCCTATCCAACTGCCTTCCTGGCCTCTCCATTTGCATTTCCACCTGGCATCTGAAATTCACCAGGATGGAAACAGAGAACTCCTGGCTCGCCCTTCCCTACAGACTGTCTCTTGGTCTCGCTCACCCACTCAGTTTCTCCATCGCTTAACATGGGAGGTGCACATATTGATTCCTGCTCCTTGACATACCATGTCCAAGCATCACAACAAATCCCGCAGCCGTCACTGCTCTCCTCCGCTGTGACCAACCTGGTCCAAGTCACCACCGCCTGTTGCTGGGACTATTTCAATACCCTCAACTGGCCTCCCAGCTCCATCTCTTCCCCACCCAGCAACCACAGTGACATAAAAACACACCAAAAACATTAAATGGCCCACGTTACTTCCCACGGAAAACACTTTAACAGTATCTACTCTTAGTATAAAATTCATACTTGATTTTTCCAGCTTTATCTGGTATATACTTGACATATAACATTGTGTAAGTTTAAGGTGTACAACATGGTAGTTTGACACATGTATATGGTGCAAAAAGATTACCACAACCTGATGCCAAGTCTTCTTTATGGTACTTAAACTCCTACTTTATTGCATGTCTCAGGAACCAAAAATAAGCAAACAAACAAATAAATACACCGAACATATCCTAATGAATCTGAATTCAGAAAACTTCATGGATGAGCCTGAATGAGTATCTTCAAATACACGGGGCAAATGCTGTCAGTTTATCATGTCGATTTCAGTCAGCCGAACCTTACCGGATACTAACGTTGGCATCAAGTGTCACAAAATCAAAGATAAAAGAGGTGTTTTAAACTATATTCACGCTGACCCTCAAATTTTCTCCTAAGTAGCAGAATCTCCTAAGTAGCAGGGAAGGTATCTGTTGCGCAACTATTGAACGCCAGTACGCGTTGGCAAGTTGAGGCTGGGAGGGCAAGTGACTTGCCCAAGGACATGGCTAACATGTTGGAAGAGCTGGGACACAACCTCGGGTCCTCTGGACTCCTAAAGCCTCTCTGCCCTTCTCCACAAGACTGCGAGGGTCTGAAGCCAGTGGTGGAAACTGCCGCAGTCACTGGGCTCCATACTGTGCAGCAGGCACTGTGCCCCGGACTGCACATTCATCACCCTATTTAGTCCCCATGACAGCCCTGTGTGGAATGTACTATAACGATCACCATTTCCACACAGGGGTACCAACGGTTAGGGCTTCTGGTTGTTGTCTAAGTCAAACAGAGCTACACAGTGGAGCCCGGATCTGAACCCAGGTCTATGTGATGCTATAACCCACACTAAGAGTCATGCCATTATCCTGCCCCCATACTCACACACAGCTCTGAAACCTGAAAAGCAACAAGATTTGCTGCCTGGGAGTAAGAAAGGGTGGTGTCAGGCGGGCAGAGGGACTGGTGCATGAGACCGTCTCTGGCCAATATTATGGGAGAGGGGTTCAGCCAGCCTAGGGGTTCAGTTCAGATGAGCTGCAGCTCCCATATACTCACCCATCCCCATCAGAGTGAGGAGGCCGCAACCAGAAGCTCAGTGAGTCAAGATTTCCTATCTCATAGCGTTAGCTTCTAGAATCTTCAGCAGCATCCTGCAGTCTGGGGTGAAGCGTAAGGTCATCGGTCCTCAGCCCTCCCCTGAGGCACCCGGCCATCTCTTTTCACTTATGCCCGCCTCCACGGCACAGCAGCCGCAGATGCGAATCCCAGTCCCCACTGCCTGCTGCGTCGCTGCAAGCAGGTCGATGTCCCTCGCCGAGCCCCTTTATGATTAGGTGATTTCTAAAAGGAGGCCCTTCCAGTCATAAGATTAAGTGACCACTGAAATATTACTTTGAAAATGTAATGCTTCCATTCTTCTAGTCAAAGAGCTTTGCCAGCAGACCTAAAGCTGTTGCCTGTGGGGTAGGACCTTCTCCCAGGGAGGCAGCCCGTTGGAATGCTTCCTAGGTCGGCTCCCAGATAGACGCCAGGGAAAAATTCCAGGCAGCCGGCTATGTTACTGTTGCTCTCTGATAACACCCCATGGCTCTTAAAATAGTTGTCAGGTGGATGGTGGGACCCTCAAATGTTTTAAGGCAAAGGGTAAAGAGAGTGATGTGACCTGACCTTGGGGGCCTTCTTCTGTATCCTGCTCTCTTTCTGGGGAAAGGCTCTGCGCTGTGAGGGTCAGAGAGAAGCAGTCGAGGCAGCAGGCTGCCCTTGTCGCCGGCATGGCCGACAGCTCAGAGCAGCCACAGGAAAGGAGCGCTGCCAGCTCCGCCCACTGCTCCCTCCATGCAGTGCAGGCAGCGTGTGCTCACACTGCCGACTGACAAACGCGCGGTGGCCAGGCGCAGCCAGGGCCTCCCTCTGGAGGTTGGGAGAGCAACCGCTCTGTAGAGTCCCTTCCTCTTTATCAGCCCTGCATCTCCTGCTGTCTTGCTGACCAAGACACATTCTTCCTGCTGACTGTGATGTGCTGGTGAAGATCCATTGATTTCTCCTCTTTCGTTACATTCTATTTCTACCAACCTGGCGTGGCATGCAAAATGTTTCCAAACATTTGTGCCATATATAGAACTCCTTACCAGGTTTTTTTCTGCACATATTGTTAACCTGACAAGGCTGCCCCCTTTCTCTGTTAGTTCTAGGCCTTGCCGTCTTGGTGACATTCTGCCTCCCACCTCTGGGCTGCAGAAGAAAGTTGGTGGGGCTTTGACCTGGCAGCCAGTGGCTCTGGTGTGGCCAGCTCCTGTGGATGAGTGAGATTAACAGTGGAGTCCCGTGGCACTCTGTGGGTCAGGGGAGATGTAGGGAGCCCACTTCCCAGGCAAGTAAGCAGGGGCTCAGCCACTGGCCCAGGGCAGCCATGGCTCAGGCCAGCCATGGCTCAGGCCTGTACACCAGCCCCAGGCTTCTCCACTCCCCCAGACTGTCCTAGGCTCCTTCTTAGAAGATACCTTGCAGAGCATTTAGGGTGAACTGATTAGCATTTAAATACTTATTTTCAAGTAATCTATATCTATATCTGCACACATGTCTCAGGGAATCTGAGAAAGATGTGAACAACCAAGAAGCAGGAAGCCGGAAACTGTACAGTAACAGCATCTGTGACCTCAGCCAGACCTTGCCCTCCCTGCCCAGCCCTGCGGTGGGACCAGCGCCAGCGTCTGCCCTTCTCCGAGTTCCTAGAACAGGTGTGACTGGGCACATTCAGTCAGGTTCCTACCCACGGACCTCGGAGGCAGGGTTGCCCTGGGGTATCAGCTCTGTTCTCCTGGAGGGGGGGGGCAGTTGTAGGGAGCTTGGTCGGCCTGTCTACCTCAACCCCCGAGAAGCGTCTGCTAGAGTCAGATGAAATAATTTCTAAAGGGTAATAGCAAGTGGAAGGGAAGAAGGGCAGCTCAGGGACTTTCACGGCATGCTAAGCAGAGGCACTTGGACTTTTCCTGGGCACAGTGAGGAGCCATTGGTGGGTTTGGCAGGGGAGGGACTTGACACGCTAATGTGCTCACGACTGGTCCCCTGACAGGTCAGAGGCACTCCCAGCAGTGCCCCGGAGGGTCTGACCTCTGGCCCAGACCTCCATCCCACCCTGACACCTATGTTACTCTACCCCAACCCTTTGCCCACGATAGCTGGTATGCTAATTTGTGTCACTAACCTCCACAACCAGACTGGGTCTCTGTTGCTTGAATAAAAGAAATGTAACTAATTTAGCCACCAGCCTGGCATTGTCCCAGTCCCCTCACTTCCCAGCTCCATGCCTTTCCTCCAGCAGCTCCCTCTACTTGGAATATCATCCCTGGAAGCCAGCTCCTCGTAGGGGATTGTATCCGGCCTTTAAGGTCTCAAATGCGGCCTCCTTCCTGAAGGTTTTCCTCATCTTCCCAAATGGATATGATGCCTCCCTACCCTACCTTCTACCTACCACACGGCACTCATCTCAGCCTGGTGGTTTTAGGTTAATTATCTGTTACCATCTGTCTCAACTAGAAGTGCAGGTTCTGTGTAGGCAGAATCTGGGCTTCATTCTTCTCTGAATCTGCCACTGGGCCTCACCAGGCCTGATCCATGGAGAGCGCCCAGTGTTTGCGTACTGGGACAGAGGTACGTGGAGAGAGGATGGGGCCCGGGAGGGGAAGTGAATCTGAAGTCCTGTAGACTTTCTCATGGCCTGGGCCACCCCTGGCCGGTGCTGGGAACCAGGGTCCCATGGGAGATGGGTGCTCAGCTCACATAGACTTAGATGCATGGCTCTGTGCATGGTCCCCAAGTGCCTGCCAGTGTAGGGGCTGGGGCCATCTCTGCACTACAGAGAAAATGCCCATGAGTGGGACCACAGTCAGAGCAGCTGCCCCTCCCAGAAGGACAGAGGGTTGGATGGTCCCATCGACCACCTGGGGCCTGGGTGCAGCCCTCTGGGAGCCCCACAGGCCCGTCTCTCTGGGGGCTGTGTGCTCAGACTACAGGGGCACATTCAAAAAGGCACAGAGAGTCCTGGGTGGGGGCAGCATTAGCAACCTGAGGAAGTTCTGGGCTAAGGACCCTCTGCTTCAGGAGAATATGCTGAAGGTCCAGGTGCTAAAGACTGAAATAAAGTAGAGAGTGCAGTCATTGGATGTCAGGAAGACCACACTGCAGAAGCGAAGGGAGGGGTTTTGCCCCCAAAATGCCACCTGGAGAGCCAGTCTGGTCATGTGCAGCCAGGCTGAGCGCTGGACCCGCTCCTCACCCAGGGTCCCGCCCCCAGGCTCTCTCCCAGACCTTCCCTCCTTTCTCTCACAAAAGGCCTTTGCAGGAGGCTAAGGCACAATCTTCCAAAAGGCCTGAAGTACAGGTAGCCTGGAGCAGCCTACTGGGCTTCCGGGGGAGCAGCTCCTTCAGTTACAGGAGCAGAGTCACTTGGTTTAAAATCCCCATAAAAGCAGCAATGCTCATTTCCTATATTGGGTCATATTTCCTAATTACAGTCCCAAAGGAAAACCTGGGGAGAAGGAGAGAGAAGCCAGCCCTGCCGCCTTCATTTGTACATTTAAATAAAGTGAGATTAAAAAGCACACCCTGCACATTTGCCTGGAACACACCTTCCTTCGGTGAACATTTCTGATGAACACCAGATGGAATCACTTAAAAAAATTATTAGTTCAGCTTGAAAGTAACTGCCGCTTCTTTTGTTTATAAGGCAAGCTCTGCTGGTGACATCAGATTAGACTTAACTGCATCCTGTTTTGATGCTAACTAATATTTGCCCTAATACTAAGCATAAATAAGTAGGAATTTCTCCTGAGACACCACAGATATTACATCTTTAATGGGACCTAATAGTCAGAGGCAAGCCAATTGCCCTGCTGTGGGATTATAATTATGTGCTCTCTTGTTCCCCCTTTTAAATTTCACGAGCAGAGAGGAGCGCTCGAAGCCATTAGGCTTAGGCTTTCTCCAGAAACGTGGAGTAGAAATAAAACGGTCATGTGCAAATCCACGTTATCCATTCCGGAAGCTGATGGCATTCCGTGCGCTCCCACAAATGCACTGCCTCTCCCAAAGCTTCCTGGGAAGTGGCAGATGTCACCGGCAGCTGGCAGGAGGCTGGGCATTTGAAAGGGGCCACATCCACACTGAGGCCAGGAGCCTGAACTTTAGGCGTCCTCTGCCTCCAAGACATGCCCCTACAGCCTCCTTGAACGTCTCTGGTTTTGGCCCTTGTCTTATGCAGGGAAAACTTCCTCTGGCTCTATCGGGGAATTAGGCTGTTCCTTTGTTCTCTGAGGATGTTTGGGGATGAGGACTCAGGGCCTGTCTTGAGGGACATATAGGCCACCTGGACACATAGGCAAAGCCCTAAATGAGAGCTTGTTCAGGTCTCCAGCCCAGGGCCCGTGCCTCTACCCTGTCCCTTCAAGCTGCTGAGAATCTGGGGCCCTGAGACAAGAAACACAGTGACCATTTTGAGAAAAGGACTAGAGATGACTAGAGGCTGGAGGCAGAACATGGGCTGCAGGCTGTAGGAAGAGAATCTCGGAGCCTGGACAGCTGGGGAACTCACCGTCCTAGCTTGGAACAAAAGGCTAAGGAGCAGTGTGCCTGCAGAACAGGAAACTGCAGGGATAGGCAGACCCTGAGCTGGGGCAGGAGGGGCCACAGTGAGGCAGCCGTGCTCCAGGGCTCTTTGTCTTTTAGAGTCTGCCTTGCAGGCAAGGGAGTGGAGCCAAGGGAAGAGAGCTGGGGTGTTGCTGGCATCTGCTCCCTTCTCCCTGTGGCTGGGGTCCTAGACCCTCTGTGGGTCAGCATGGAAGTGGTCCTCAAGGGGAGTAGTTATGACAGCCTCTGGGCATATCCCAAACCTGACCCCTTCTAGACATCGGAAAATGACCCCTTCCTATATTGACCATCTCAGCTCCCCAAATGACCTCAAGTAGGCCCTCTTGTGTTTGACTCTCTTGTGCCCAAGGAATTCTCTAGACTGAGAAAGCCCATCTTCAGCCACGGCCTGATGGCTGGGACGCTGCCAACCCTTTCCTGGACTCTCAGCACTCTGGCCCTCCACCAAACTAATGGCTCTGGTTAATAACTCTGTCTGCACCTGACGTGGAGGTACTCAATAAGCAATAGCTATTACTTTATTATTATTTTATAATAGGTATGGAAGAAATGTGTGGGCCATGGATAATACATGATGAGGGAACTAAGAGGGGAGACGGATTACTGAGAGCAGGGGAGGCTCACAGAGGAGCCTATGAGAGACAGGCAGGAGGGGAAGACATTCCAGGCCAGCGACGGGAAGGTATGTCATAGGTTTGAGAAACACTGTGTGGACTATTTGAGAGGTTCTTGTTGGAGTTCTAGTGGAGCTAAAACTCTAGTGGTTCTTGTTGGAGTGTTGAACTCTTCTTGGAGTTCTAGTGAGAGGCTCTTGTTCACAGAATGGAGTCAAGGAGGGGGTAGAGGAAGGGAAGGAGAAGGATGCAGAGGGAGCAAAGGCATGAAAGCCAGACTCAGATTGAAGAGAGGGCCACAAATGTTGGGCTAAGCTATTTAGATTTTGTCCCACCCTCAATAAGGGGCTGCCGAGAATCTTTACGCCTGGGAGAGACAGATGTGCCGCGGGGTTTAAGAAGGCCAGTCTGGAATCTTACATAACAGGGACTGGAGAGAGAGAGAAACAGTGGTAGGGGCGTGGGGGGCAACGGTGAGGAAAGTGGGACTTCAGCACCTGGGGACTGTCTGCCTGTGGGGAGGGAGGGAGAAGAAAGAAGCCAGAGGACCCAGGGTTTTGCCACTGGGAAAAGGAAGACAGGTTTGTATCAGGAGACGTGGCTTCCAGATGGCCTTGCAAGGTCCTATCAGATCCCTGGGAGACACCACCTTCCTGGACTGGTACCCACCCCACTGAGACCTGCCAGTCCAGACAGAGCCATCACGCCGCAGCGAGAGTTGTCCTTCCAGGGATCTGCCGCGCGTGTCTTTTTGGACGAGTTATTGCTGCTGCTGAGCAAGGTTCTGCCCTTCTTTTATAATTTTTGGAAATTAAAAAAATACAGAAAAATACATAAAAACCAATGACTCATATCTCAGACAATTAAACATTGTGCTATTTTGGTATATTTCCTCTTCATCTTTTTCTGTGCTTATATGCTCTTTATAAAAAATCACACAAGTATTATATTCTTTTTTTTAACCAGTGTTAGAACATGTCAGCTAAATTTAAGGTCCTCTACCCTCCCCTCAACCCAGTGGCTACCTCTATTATGAGTTTCACATCGCCTTCAACCCATGTTTTATAGTCTTATATACATGGATACATATCTATCCATAAAAAAATAAATAATATCACTTGGTGTGTTTCTATTTTCATAACTGACAAAAAATGGATTTTTCCGTACCTTGGTTTTTTTCACTCGACATTGAGTTTTTGAGATTTATCCCTATTGATTCAGATAGCTCAAATGCCTTTTGCCTGCTGTACTTTATTCTTATGTTTGCATGGGTTACCTTTAATTTATTCCTTCCTCCATTCACATTTAGGTTGTTACACTTTGTTATTATTGCAAATATTGCTATAATGAAATTCCTGGTACATCTTTTCTGGTTTCTACCTTTCAACTGGCACACCAAATCACTTCTGTCTTAAGGTTATAAAAGCCACTACCCTGAGAAAGATATTTCACTGGGGCTAATACCAACGTAGAATTGTTGAGTGATAGAGTGTGTATATTTTAATTCTTTTTCTATGAAGGGATTTAACTGGGCACACATATTCTCAAAATAAACCCCTCAGCCTTTGGAAACTTCAGTGCGCTCTCAAGAGGCATGGTAACGAGGCTATCTGGGAAACTAGGCTGCAAATCTTTCGTGTGGATAATGCCTTTTGGCCTCAGCTTACTACTGATACTGACATAAACTTTCATTCTTATGTATTTATATTTTTAATTACAAGTATATTATAACATTACATAAAATGTGGGAGCAGATAAAAGGCCATTCCCAGGGAATTTGAAAATCACAGTTTTGCTATCTCAAGACAATGAATCTAGACAATATTCATCAATGGCTGAAGGTCCATTAGGTGAAATGTAGACAAGGACTTCACAATAACAGCAACTGACATTAACTGTCAGTGGACACTGATCAATAATCGCTCAGAGTGGTTTCACCAGACACCATGCTCCTTATGATATGATGCAACAGGAAGAACACAACACCATCTAGTAAGCTTTCCTTTCAAAATGAACCAAAACTGAACCTGAACATGAGCAAGTAACTGGGTCTGATTGCTGGTTAAAGGAAATCTGGCTCAATCAATGACACTTTTAGGAGAAAATCAGCCAAATCCAAAGTGTGAGAGAGCCACAGGATCGATGATCAGTTCTTCCATAAATAAATGACATGAAAAAGGTGCTATTATAGCTATTAAATAGCTTTAAGAGACTTATCACCAAATGAAAGGTGTGAAATTTGTTGGGATCCTGATTGGAACAAACTAACTGTAAAAAGAAACTTTATAGAAAATCAGGAAGAATTGGACACAGACAGGATATTAGATAATGTTAAATTCATCATACATCTTGGTAACCAAGATGATGGTAATGACTAAACCCAAATCTTCCCACATAACCTCCGGGAGGAAGGAAGGGAGGGAGGGAGGAAGGAAGGATAAAACTATACAAAACTCATACTCTCCACATAATTAGAGGACAGAAAATGTTCAAACTTCAAGTTACTTGGTTGGATAAATAAACAAATATATTGTGGATAATGAGAGCTAAATCTATTATTAAATACAAAGTTACAAATATGGGAAGTGAAAAGGATAAGTAAGATCTGTGTTGTTGGATTGGAATTAGAGGCTTCAGTGTAAATTTATGAAAATTTTATGTATACTTTGTGTGTGTGTGTGTATGTGTGTGTACAACAGCTAGGAAGATATATAGATATGCGTGGGGCAGAGGGGTATATTGTGGATGTGGGTGTCTGTACATACATATATTTCTTAGCATGGTGTACTGGAGAGCCAAGAAGCAATGATCCACTCAAAAAACTGAGCTCACCCTGCTCTCAGCTCTTGGTTTCTAAATACCACCTCTAATAAAAGAAGCTGGCTCTCCTTGGTAAAATGCCTGATCCCAGGGCTGGAGTACAGAAAGTACAAGATGAAACTGGAATATCTTATTGTGCTGGAAAGTTAGAAAGGCTCAAAATATTATGGAGACATGTCAAAAGGACACAGGATTCAGCATGAAGGGCTCTCAGTGGCCAAATCTGGGACAATTAGAACATCAAAATAAATAATGGAAAATAACTTTTCGAATAAATTAAGAATCTATGAGTTCATGCTGTTGTCAATCAAACAATCAATCAACAGGAAGGAAAAGCTCTTCCTTACAACAGAAAGCCAACTAACAGATGTAGAAGAAATTTTGAAATTAGAAAAGTTATCACATGACAATCATTGCAAAGGTCACATGCCCACAACTGTATGTTTATTTCCTGGTTGTAATCATTGGATTCCAGTTATGCATGAACTTGTCTTTGTTTTTAGGAAGTACAGTCTATGGTATTTAGGGATAAAAGGGCATCATGTCTGCAACTTATTCTCACCTGGTGCTATGGAGTGAACGTTTGTGCCCCCAAAATTCATATGTTAAAACCTCATTCCCAATGTGATGGTATTTAGAAGTGAGGCCTTTGGGTGTGATTATGTCATGAGAGTGAAGCCCTCATGAATGAGATTAGTTTTCTTATAAAAGACACTCCAGGGAGCTCCCTTGCCCCTTCCACATGTGAGGGCACAGCAAGAACATGTCATTCTATGAACTGGGAAGTGGGCTCTTGCCAGACATTGAATTTGCCAGGGCCTTGTTCTTGGACTTCGTAGCATCCAGAGCTATGATAAATAATTGTTATTTAAGCCACTCGGTATGGTATTTTAGGTACAGCAGCTGGAACAGACTAAGACAAATGGTTTAAAAAAATAATAATGTGTGTGTGATTATGGGGAGGGGAAGATGAATAGAGCAACTGAGATATATCATTAACATTTGGAGATTCTAGAATAAGAGTATGCAGAAATTCTTTCTACTATTCTTCCAACTTTTCTTTAAGTCTAAATTTATGTCCAATTTTTTTAAAAGACACACACAATGAAAGAAATTATTTACTTCTCTGGTTGTGATGATGACATGTGGGTTATGCATTTTTTAAAAATTATTATCTATTAGAGATTTTTAAATTTATATGAAGGAAATATTGCAAAAGGGTACTAATTGTGAATCCTAGGTGATGGGTTTATGAGAGTTTTTTTACCTTCGTTCCCTCCGTGTATGTTTCAAATTTTTTATAATGAAAAGCTCTTTTTAAAAAAAGTTACTCTTAATTCCACATCATTCCAAAGACTGGAAAGGAATACTATTTTTGTATATTCTCTCTAGTCTTTGGAGTGATGCATGTATTTTGTGGTACATACCGTTTAAATTCTGCCCATTTTACTTTTCACGTTATCAAAGTCTTCATAATTGACTCTTGGATGGCTTTCATATTCGTTCATCAGTCAGATAATATACTAAGTCATTTCAGTAATGTTGAACTTGTAGTTTGCTTATACAGTGCACTCAAATACATAGTGTTTTTTCTTATCTGGGATCTTTCCTTAGGAAAGATTTCCAGAAGTGAGATTTCTAGATCATAGACATGATCATGTTTATGAATCTTGAAACATTTTGGCAGATTGCTTTCCAAAAAGGAGTACCAGTTTACACCATATGAGACTAACCGTAGGGAGTTAGCATTAATTTTTTAGCTGGTGCTGGGGTTGTGTTAATTGCATCTTTCTGATTTCTCTTTTGTGAGTTGTTCTGTCTCCATGCCTCTGTTGGGGTCTTAATGTTCTTCAGAATTTGCATGAGCTCTTTGAGTAATAAAGATATTACCCTTCATATCATGTTTGCCTCAAATGTTTTTCCTGGAAAGCTCACTTTAAATGAAGGAGAATCTGTAGCAATGTCTTAGTAACCAGACAACCAGTGCACCTGCTACCTCTCACATTCTAAGAAGAACTCCATGTCCTGGTGATGCAATCAGTTGTTTAGAAAACAAAATATTTATATTTATCTAAAACATAAAATATTATGAAAAGATTGCCTCGAGATAATTTGCCAAAGACTACAAAATAGACCAAAGATCCTGGCTATGTCTTCACGACCAAAATAACTAGCTTTAAAAATGGCTGATGTGAGGGTTTCCCTGGTGGTGCAGTGGTTGAGAGTCCGCCTGCCGATGCAGGGGACACGGGTTCGTGCCCTGGTCCGGGAAGATCCCACATGCCGCGGAGCGGCTGGGCCCGTGGCCGCTGAGCCTGCGTGTCCAGAGCCTGTGCTCCGCAATGGAAGAGGCCACAACAGTGAGAGGCCCGTGTACAGCAAAAAAAAGACTGATGTGGTCTTTGTACTGTTTTCTTAACAACCAACTCAACAGTCTCATGACTAGAGAAGTAGGACATTATGGCAGCCAAATAAAGGTAATCCATAGAAAAAAGGTGACATAACTTCTATTTCCACAGGGGAAAAAAATGTAGATCTATTTCTCCAAGAACAGATTTCTCAATAAATTAACCTGAAACTATGATAGAAAAGTGTGCCAGGGTCTGACACCCACATTGTCCCAATAAGCAATCCATGTTCATCAACAAGGTGAGGTGTGGTTAGGCCACACTGCC
The DNA here is from genome assembly GCF_039906515.1 of Pseudorca crassidens. Taxonomy (NCBI): domain Eukaryota; kingdom Metazoa; phylum Chordata; class Mammalia; order Artiodactyla; family Delphinidae; genus Pseudorca; species Pseudorca crassidens. The sequence continues at coordinate 46,388,663 of NC_090311.1, read as the reverse complement.
ATTCATTGGGTGGCCCTCCCTCCCCGGGCACCAAGGTCTCCCACTCCAGAGGCCATCTGCCTCGGTCTTGCCTCTTCTTCCCCATTTCTCATCTCTCCAATACTTACTAAGCAATCGTGTACTAAAGTGTGACGGAGTTAGTGCTGATGGGGAAAACAGAGTTTTCATCTGAAAGGGTGTCCCTGGTGGGGTTTGGCAACAGGCAGATGAGGGGGATTGTAAATCAAACAACTTCTCCCCAACAACAGGGTCTTCCAGAGACAGGGTCAGACTTCTGCCATTTGGATCACAGTGTTGGTTCTGGTCAGAGTCATCTGAACATTATACTAAGAGTTTCCCGGGCACCAAGAGCTGGACTGGGCACCACTTTCTGCTAGTGACCCTTATGTTGGCTGCCCCAGATACAGCTGTGTTCACCCCTCACCAGCCATGAGGCAATACTCAGCACTTTCTTGCATTTATCATAAAGAATCTGTCCGTACCAAAGGTGGGGTGAGTGGAGCCACAGCTGGAAATTTTCTGTTAATTATGTCTTGTTTCCCAAGTGTCACATTTCAGCTGCTAGTCACGAAGTCTCAGTTTCCCTCTCTCTCTCTCTCTCTCTCTCTCTCTCTCTCATCCTATCCCTCAACCTTCCCAGGGGTTACCAAACTACAGCCACCTGCTTTAGTGGAACAGCCCACGCATTTAGGTTTCATCTAAGACTTGCTGTTGCGCTACAGCTACAGAGTTGAGTAGCCAGGACAAACTGAATGGACCACAAAGTCTGAAATAGTTACTATCTGGCCTTTAAGAAAAAGTGTGGCAAACTCTGCTCTAAATCCCCTCTATTACTCCCTCTCAGTCCTAGATTTTTCCCGAGACCACTAAATTTGCCACTCTTTTCTTATTAAGGAGGGCAATTTACAATTTTCTGGTTTCTGCCTTTAAACTTACACGCCCAAATCAATACTGTATTCAAGCCTATGGAAGCCATTACATAGAGCATGATAACTTTGCACTCAGCAAACAAAAAACTTCCAGTTAGCACACTCATGTTTCTTAGAAGGCAGTAAGGGGGTATATATGAGAAAAGAACCCTTAGATTTGCTGCAACATACATTATCACATATAATCTGTTTACAGGCACACTCAGACCTTGCTGGAATGACCTTCATAGCCTAACACAGTGGAATAAGATCACTGAACTCTTCTCAACCATTCTGACATCAGCCAGTGGCCTCTGGCCATCCTGAGGCATCGAAGCAGGTCTAGAGAGGCCAGGCTGGGGTGCAGGAGAAGAAAAAGCCTAAAGCAGGTGAAAGAGTGAACTAGAGGAGAGAGCTGGTTGGCTGGCCCACTGCAAATTTGGGGGATTCCAGCTCCACCTAGCCAGGTCAGTCAAGGTTCTAGACGAATTATGGCTATGGGAAAGACAATGAAGGGAAAAGTTGTCTCTGACACTTGAACCTGACTTTCAACCTCAGGCACTACCTGTACACTTGACTTTTCTACCAGAGCTGAGTAGAATTTGGCTGCGGTCAAATACCCCAACCCAGATTTTATCAGTAATAAACATGAAAATATAATCATTAGTCATCATGGAAATCAAAACCACAGTGAGATACCACCTCATACCCATTAGGATGGCTAGAAACAAAAAGTCAGACAACAACAATCATTGTCAAGGATGTAGAGAAAATTGAATCCTCATACACTGCTGGGGGGAATGTGAAATGATGCAGCCACTTCAGAAACAGACAGGCAGTTCCTCAGATGATTAAATACAGAGTTACCATAGGACACAGCAATTCCACTCCTAGGTATTTATCCGAGAGAAAGAAAACGTATGTCCACACAAAAATTTGCATACAAATGTTCATAGTAGCAGTATTCATGACACCCAAAAAATGGAAACAACTTAAGTGTCCACCAGCTGACAAACGAATGAATAAAAAATGGTATATTCATACAACAGAATATTATTCAGCCATAAAACTGAATGAAATATTGACATACGGTACAACATGGATGAACCTTGAAAACATCATGCTAACTGAAGGAAGCCAGTCACAAAACACCATTTATGTGAAAGTCCAGAATCGGGAAATCTATCAAGATATAAAGTAGATTAGTGTTTGCTTAGAGTAGATAATGGAGATGAGGGATAGGAGAGTGACAGAGTGTGGGTTTCTTTTTGAGATAACGAAAGTGTTCTGAAATTGACTGTGGTGATGGTTGCACAGAACTGTGAATATACACTTTAAGTGGGTGAATTATATTTAATAAAGCTGTTAAACAAAAAGTAGATATAGACAGACAGAGATATAGATGTTATCAGGAGGCGAGAGACAGAGAAAGAGGGAATATGTCAATCATATAGGAAGGGTGTTAGTTTCATTTTCACTTTAACTTGTTTTGTTGCCCCCAAATTTGTAACTGTGGGCAAAAGCTGGGGATGAGGGGTGTCAAGGGTCCCACATTCTGAAAAGTCACCAAGGACTTTCAAAAGAGTGGCTAGCAATTGGGAACAGACAGCTTCTTCAGAGGTAATTAAATGGAGAAAACCCACCCAGTTACCCCAACTGTGATGGTTAATTTTATGTGTCGATATGGCTGGGCCACAGTGCCCAGATATTTGGTTAAACATTATTCTGGATGTTTCTGTGAGGTGGTTTTGGAGGAGATTTACATTTAAATCAGTGAACTTTGAATAAGGCAGATTGCCCTCCATAAAGTGGGTGGGCCTCATAGAACAAATAGACCTGAATAGAACAAAAGACTGATGTTCCCTGAGCAAGAGGGAATTCTGAAGCAGATGACCTTCAGACTTGAACTGCAGTATCAACTCTTTCCTGGGTCTCTAGCCTGTCAGCCCATTCCTGTAGGTTTTGGACTTGCCAGCCTCTATAATCATATGAGCCAATCTCTTATAATAAATAAATAAATGTGTGTGTGTGTGTGTGTGTGTGTGTGTGTGTGCATGTGTGTGTGTGTGTAAAGTCTATATAAGCCCAAGAACAGGACTAGGGAGGAGGGAGACATGTACCACTGGTCTCTGGAGGAATCTCCCCCTCCCCCATCCTGGGGGGAGTTTCCCTCCCCTGTCCCCTAAATCAAGTGGGTGAGGGGCTCCCCTAGGGATTTAGGTGCCAACAAAAGAGGAAATTGGCCTCTAATCCCTTGGTTGTACATCTCCTTAGGCTTGTTCACCTCCCTTACACCTCCCTGAGCCAGAGAAAACAGAAAGGAAGGAAGAGTGTGACAGCCAAACAGCCCACACTCCTGTCATCTGAGTATCAAAAACATATGAGTATATTCTGTGGTCAAGCAATGCCCCCAAAGCTGGCTCAGCTTGAGCTGTCTTGCTGATACCCCACCCATGAGCCTGGCCCCCACAAGGTGGGATGCCAGCAGCCAGAGACCATTGGGGGCAGTGGAGGAAAGCATAGCTGTGGGAGCTGAAGGAGGAGAGGAGTGAAGGAGGTTGTGCCAGAGCCGGGTTTCCCATCTCAGGAAAGGCCCTGCAGAGAGGCCCCCAAAATCACGCACACATGCCAGGGTGTGGACATCTATCACACCAATCACATCAACGGTGATTCAGCACTAACCAGAGAAGAAGAGCAATGCTCAACAGAGGGCACACTGCCTGTCACTTACATAGAAAGGCTCTACCATTTTTCCTAAGCAGCTCTCCTCGCCCGAGTCCTAAAAGAAGTAGAACCAAAAGAGGGCGGGAGAGGAGGGGTGAAAGACATCAGACCATTCCCTCACACCAAGATGGAACCTGGGCATGTGGTGGGCGCACACGGCCTCATGGCAGCAGGAGAGAGGGGCCCTCAGACGCAGGCTGAGTCCTCAACCCCCTCTGCCGCAGCCTGGCTGGTCAGGCTTCCACCTGGGGCTGCTGTCCATCAGACAGCCTTTCACTGCACTTGACCCCAAGGCATGCTGTGGCACCCAGGGCTGAGCTCTGGATTCCATCATTTCCACTTGGCCATGGAGTGCCTGCCTGTGACATCTCTTAGAACTCCTCCAGCCTGTGCTGCCACTGTGTCCTCTCACCAAGCACACAATGTTCCTGGTATGGGACAGAAATCCTGTTATGCGTTCCTTTTCCTTCTAAGTACACAGCCAAACTGCATTGTCCAGCCTCCCCTACAATTAGGGGAGTCATGTGATTGAGTTCTGGTCAAAGATGTGGGTGGATGTGGTACACACTGCTTGCTGGCCAAACCCCTGTAGTCTCCTGTGCCATCCTCCATGGACTTCCCTTCCTCTTTTTACTTGCTTGTTTTGGCTGGTCATATAGAGAGGATGTAGCAGAGAACTGAAAGCTAAGGGGGCAACGGAGCCACCAGATGGAAGAGCTTGGGCCCCTGCCCAGGCACCCGCCCTCTGATTGTTTCCACCGCAGGTCAGTTATGGTGATGAATTGTCACCTGTCTTCTCCCAAGGCCCATAGTCTCCCAGGATAACACGCAGGAAGTGAGCTAGAAATTTTTGATATTTGAGGAGTATAGCAATGTTTTTAGCACCCCTAACCCCACCAAGTTGTATCAACAAGGTGGGCAAGATGAAGATTCTGCGTTTGACCAATTTGTCCTGATCTTCCTCTCTTCTCCTTCTACAGCCCACCAGAGTGGAAGGGGTGAGCTTTTTGCTTCCTTTTCCTGTGTATCAGGGTCTATGATTGTATTATACCCTGAGTTTCTCTACCCCATGTGTTATTGTAGCATTGATGTTCATGTTGGCCCCGAACATATTCATGGGAGCTTCAAGAATTTATAAGAAGCTTTCTCTCCCTACAAATCCTGGCTTTTAAGACCACTGTCCTGTTAGAGACTCAAAAACACATTTAATTTGAAAAGTCAGAGCTGAGTAATGACATGGTGTTCTAGCTAATATCTGCCTTCTGCCTGAAGCACTGAAAACTATTGCTACCATGGGGGGGGGGTTGGCCGATCCTGTAAGCTGGCCCCCCGAAAGCTAACTCCCTTCTCACTAGACATGTAGAGACTGGGGGCTAGACACTGCATTTCCAGAGAGAGCTCCACGTACCACCTAGCATCCGCCAAGCTGACACACCGACTTGGAAAATGAAGTGAGCAACAGTGACTCTGGCCACACAGCAGGACATGGAATCTTCCAGAAGTCTGATTGCAGAAGCAAATGACTTCTCAGCAGCTGAAATGAGATTTTGAGAGCCTGGTGTCACAGGTGTCAAGCAGGGGGTGGCGGGGGGCGGCAGGGTCCGTGGTATTTTATTTGAACAGTCCTGTGTGTGCTTGGGCAATTTTCCTGGCTGAGTGGTAGCCAAGATCATTCCCTGGTTTCCCGGGAGATCCTGTAAGCAAACAAATATGATTTTTAAATCCCCTTTCTGATTAAACTAACTAGTACAGATATTGTTTTCTCCTGGTAAGAACTCTGTCCAACACAGGTGGGGAGCCCAGGGCATGAAGAGTTACTGGATATGAAAATACTTCAAAAATATTATCCCCTTTAAACACGTTCTCTGAATGCATGCCAAGTGAATTTATAAGCATCTTGCTGAAATTGTGAGGAAGAGATATCTAAAGATTCTAGGGAGGAAGGAATGGTACATGGAAATTAATTATAAACTTCCCGCTATTACAAACATATGATGTGTAAGAGGCCAATGCTTTTGCCTTTATTTACTATGCTGCCTTTGTTTTATTGTACTGAAGGTTAAAAAATATATAGATGTATAGTGCTTCTTGGGTTCATTTATGACCTCATTCCTCAGCCCTCAGCCCTATTTTTCTGAAAAGCTTCTCAACTATGGGTTCCCCTACTACCAAGGTTTCAAGGAAACTCACCATTAGGCTGAACACAGATTCCTAGCCACGCATTGTCAGGATGACGTCCTCAGTAATTAATTAAGTATGACCTGGTAATTACAGACTTTATCTTGAGCAACTAGATGTTCAGGTTCTTTCCAGCCACAGCACTTTACAACTCCATAAATACAATTTCTAAGGCACTGAGGTCTTGTTTCTCCAACAGACTGCAAGCTTCTCGCTGGCCAGGACACCCTTCTTAGAAAGCTCCATGATTCCCACACAGATTGCCCTACATGACAAGCAGAGACTATGCCAGCGCCCCAGGAAGGGGATTTGGGACCCACAGGCATCTGTCTGAACTGTGAGATGAGGGAGTACTTTGGTGGGTAGCAGTTTTCCCCAGACCACCAGGAAGAGACGACGGACTAGCCCTCCACAGCCAGTCTGTGGACAAATCTCACAAAGGGAGGCAGGAAAGGATGCCGAGCACAGTGGGGAGGAGATCTCAGTCAGCCCTGGCACCAGCGCTTGGGAACCGTGGAGCCATGTGGCTTACTTCATCTCCGCGAGCCTGTCGGATTTTTATGAGAATTCACAGGCGATCACGCATGTGAGGGCTTTGCAAAGGCCATCCCTGAAGTGATGATTTTTGTTGGGCTTCCCTCACCGGGCTGTGTTTCAGACATGCTCTAAGTGGCTCAGTCCATTCAGACTGTGTGGTTTATAAACAACAAACATGTATTTCTCACAGTTCTGAAGGCTGGGAAGTCCAAGATCAAGGCATCCACAGATTTAATGTCTCATGAAGGCCTGCTTCCTGGTTCACAGTTGTGTTCTCACTGGGTCCACACGTCGCAGAAGGGGCGAGGGTGTTCCCTGGGGTCTCTTTTTTTTTTTCCTTTTTTGCGGTACGCGGGCCTCTCACTGTTGTGGCCTCTCCCGTGGCGGAGCACAGGCTCCGGACGCGCAGGCTCAGTGGCCATGGCTCACGGGCCCAGCCGCTCCGCAGCATGTGGGATCTTCCCGGACCGAGGCACGAACCCGCGTCCCCTGTATCGGCAGGCGGACCCTCAACCACTGCGCCACCAGGGAAGCCCCCTGGGGTCTCTTTTATAAGGACACTAATACCATTCATGAGGGCTTCACCCTCGTGACCTAATCAACTCCCAAAGGCCCCACATTCAAATTCCATCACAATGGGGATGAGGTTTCAATGTATGAATTTGGGAGGTACACAAACATTCAGTCTCTGTCACTAGGAAAACACACTTTGGAATTCCTGGAGCTGAGAGATTAACAATCTGACAGAGATGGGTGCTCAGATTCCTGTCTGCTGACAATGTGATGATATACACAGCAACCTGAAGGATCGCATCACCCTCTTGCTTGGAGCCTCTCGGAGGTGCTGCATGGGGAATAAAATCCCACCCCTCACCCTGGGGTTCGGGGCTCCACGGGAGCTGCTTCTGCTATCTTCACTCAGCTCATCTCACATTCCCTCCCTTACCCAGCCATAGTGCTCTTCTCTCTGTTACTTGGGCATTCTGAAGTCTTCCCTTCCCCAGGACATTTGCACATACCATCCCCTCCCTCTCCTACATGATCCCCTACTCACTCCCTGATCAGTGTTCCTTCATTCTTTGTCTCCCTTGTTCACCACCAAATGCTTCACTCTTAAAACTGTGCCTGGCTTAGAGTAGGTGCTTAGTAAATACTTGTTAGTTAATTAAAAAAAGACGTATTGAAGAGCAGTGTGGCTTCTAACTAGCATGATTTATTAATGAATAATGGAAATAGTAGTAGCTACAGTTTTCCCCCTTTTTCTTACCTTTCTCCTCTTAGGTTCCCAAGCTAAAGGCAAGAATTTGATAGAGTCCCAGTGGGTTTCTTGGATCCAAAGCTTTCCTTTATAACATTTCCCAAAGGCTTGCCTGTGTCATCTTTGAAGCTGAAGGCTGTGCCATGACAGTAATTAGAGGCTTAGAGCTAACGAGTATTAAGCCTTTGTCTTATGCCGTGTTCTCTCTATTTAATACTTCTGATCCTCAGAACAGCCTCCTTGGTTTTTCTATTCTTACGTGATAATCAAGGCCCCCGAGTTTCAGGAGCGTTAAGAAATGTGTTCAGGGTTGCACTTCTTATAAACTGTACCACCAGATTTTGACTCTAAAGCCAGTGGTCACTCCTTCACGATACAGTAGGTTGTAAATCTGAGAGCATTCCCCAGAGTGCCACCGAAGTCATAAACTACAGCCATTCCTTGCAAGATGCCTCACTGGAGGATTGGGGTGGGTTGAAAAAGTTGTAAGAATGAAACCTGCAGGTAGCCCGAGGATCAAAGGCAGTGACTCAAGCCACCCGCGCTGGGTAACCGTGGACAAGGTGGCCAACCTCTCCTGACCTCAGCAACCTCACCTCCAGGTGGCAGAACATGGCAACCGGAGTCCACTGACAGCTCTGGAGTGCTGAGAGAATTAACTAATAAATGATTGGGAAGCACTCGGCCAATGTAAAGTGCTACATAAATGCTTAATAGTAACAACCACCCTGTCAGGTATCCAGGGTTGCTTTTGAGCCCTGTGGTCCCTGTGTAATGATACTGAACCCTACAAAGTGCTTTACAAATAGTAAATAATTCATTTTCAGGGCACCCCAGGGAAGCGAGAAAGGATTCCTCTTACTTTAGAGGAATTGAGATCCAACATTTGTTGGGGCTGCTCAGCCAGGAGGCCTCACAAGCCAAGTTTGGGTCTCCGTGGCCCTCTGCGTCGGGCCAGGCTGGGCCCAGCTGCTCCGAGCTGAGAGCAAGCTGTGCGCCCCAGGGCTCTGGTCGGGCATTTGTCTGTCAGGTTCCGGAGCTCAAGGCCGTGGCTTAGAAGGGTGAGAGGCACGGGAAGATGAATAAACAGCTGGAAGTAGAAAACACACAGCGGCTTCTTGTTGATAAGGCCCTTGGCCTTTGAGTAGGGTGGACACTTCCCGGGCCTTGGCGAGGGAAGCAGCCAAGGAGGGGAGAGTACAGTGCAGAGTGACTGGAGCAAGGGGACGTTGAATTCAGCCACCACTTAAGGTCCAGGAACTCCGCCACCTCACTGATGGTCCGGAGTCCACCAGGCCTTGAAGGGGGCCCTCCTCAGTCAGGAGTCATAACCTGACCTTGGCCAGCGAGGCAGAACTTGAAGAAACAGGAGGGGCCTAACTTCCCTGGTATCAGGGCAGGAGCCCACCGTTCAGAGGGCTGCAGCATGGGGCTCAGGTCCAGGGGCCTGAGGTTGGGATAACGGGACAGGGGTGGTCAGGCCCGGAGAGGGTGGGTGTTAGAACACTCCTTACTCTAGGGGAGCCTGGGGAGGGGCCCCCGGAATTGAGACCCCAAGTCTCTGCATGTCAGTTCTGACACTGTCTCCCTCCTCTGAGATCCTAGAGAGGTCAAGGACCCTGCCTGGGTCTCTTCACCCTTAGAAGGGGGATCAAAAGGCCTGACCATCATCTTCCCAAGAAGTGTGAGTGGCAGACATGACCGAAGGTCCCTTCACCTTTGGGCATGCTGCAGATGCAAGTACGAACTCTTAGGCGAGACCAGAGGACTCTGAGCTTCTCCAATATACGGCCCTGAATTAACTGAAGATATTAATAACCCCAGCTCCCTACCGCTCGCTGTGTGACATAGGACGAAACTCTTAACCCCATTCCCAACGATAAAATGCGGATAACCATCGCAGATCACTCCGCTCTCATGTGGAGAGCAGATGCTCCATTATTAATAGGGTTGCTCCCTGGTGCTAGGACAGCATTAATGTCCCTCTTCCCCAGGTCCGGTGACAGCACTTGGCACATCTAACAGTCAACAGTTCTAAAACATCAGCCCACCCACAGGTCAGTTAGCAGCAACCTTCTGGCAGGTGACGTTTTGATTGTTGTTTTCCCCTGAAGGTTGGGACTGGAAGGTGGCGAGCAGAGGGACAACATCGTGTGGGGTCAGTGCCCTACGACTTCATCTTACTTATCCCCACAGCAGATGAGCAACCTGAGGTCCTGAAGAGTTAAACCATGTCCTCAAGGTCTCTCCACTGGTCAGGCCAGGTTTATGACCTGGGCACCGATCCCAAGCCGAGCTATGCTATGCCCCCTGCCCTCCGGGCCCTGCGAGGCAGCGATGGAGCACACAGGCCAGGAGGAGGAAGAGGGACCGGAAAGCAGGCTTCTCCTGCAGGACATGGCCTCAAGGGGCGGCCAGACGAGCCCACGCTGTCACCAGGAACCAAGGAGAGAGAGGAAAGAAGAGCAGGAGTAATCAGATTATTTTCAGATAAAATAAAAATCAAGGTTAAAAAAACCGTTTAATATGTCAAAGAGGGTCACGTGTTTTCCATTCCTTGACCAGCTGTTTATCAAGTGTTTTGCATGTGCCAGAGACTGTGGTGGGCACCGGGAGGAAGTGGCAAACTGCCGGGCAGACCCAGATCTCAGGACCTGTGAGGAACAAAGGGGGCGATGGACATGGAAGAAGGAAACCAGGAACCAGTGAATGGATCATAAGCAGTGAGGAGTGTTCCACAGAGAACAGGGGATGCGCACCTCAGAGGAAGCCACTTTCAAAGGGAACATTGAAGGCAACAAAAGAAACCATTCAGAGTAAATATGTAACACCCATGAAACTTCACCTTCAGAATAATACAGCTTCAGTAGATACGAAGCACTGAAAGGACTATGGAAATAAGAGACTAGAAGGAAAAATTGTTGTAGATTTTGACATACATCTTTTAACCTCCAACAAACCAAGTAGTTAAAAACAAGGGACATAGAAATGAGAATTATAATTAATAAGATTGGATTAACAAGTAGAATTTAGATGCTGTGCCTTCCAGGGAATATACCTACTTATCAGGCAACCTGGGACATTTATAAAAGGAGACACAAAACCTAAACAGCAGAAATTGTGCATACAGCAATCTAAAACAAACAGCAAAACGAGAAGTTGATAACAAAGTTTAAACAAACAAATGAAATTTATCCCCATGGAAATTTTTTAAAAAGAGAGAGAGGGACTGCTTAACTAACTTGAATCAAAGAGGTTACATTTGCAATTACAGTTTCTTGTGGAAAAAAAATAAAATAAAATGAAAACAATGAATTTCAAAGAATATGGAGTGTGGCCCAACATGGAAGTAGAAACAAGTTTATAATCTTAAGTGCTTTCATATATATATATATATATATATATATATATATATATATATATATATATATATATATATAAAAATGAAGATTAATCAAGAACATGAGAAGTTAGCAGAAAATAAACAACCCTCAGTAGAACAGAGAGATGGAAACAATAGAGATAAAAGCAGAAATCAGTGCAGCAAAGAAAACAAATAAGCAGAAAAGTCTCCCATCCTAAGAGGAGGTAATTAATAAATCCTCCTCAAACTGGGTCTTTGGGTGGGGGGGGTGATAATCACTATAACACAGAGAAATCTCTGGTATATCTAATCACAAAAAGAGAGATAGACAAATATAATCAGTTATGTGAAATGACATGTAACAAAGGTAAGGAAATTACAAAAATTATTATGAAATCTTACACTGAAATTTACTCCAAAAATTACAGACTTCCAGATTAAGTTAATCAATTTTCTGGAATAAGCAAATGATTAAAATTGGCTTTAGAAAATTAGGAATCCTGTGGGGAATAATATTCATGGTGAGGGCTTCCCTGGTGGCGCAGTGGTTGAGAGTCCACCTGCCGATGCAGGGGACACGGGTTCGTGCCCTGGTCCGGGAAGATCCCACATGCCGCGGAGTGGCTGGACCTGTGAGCCATGACCGCTGAGCCTGCGCGTCCGGAGCCTGTGCTCCACAACAGGAGAGGCTGCAACAGTGAGAGGCCCGCGTACTGAAAAAAAAAAAAAAAAAAAAAAAAAAATATATATATATATATATATTCATGGTGAAATGTTTTTTAATATTTCAAAATAACTCCTCAAGAATGCCCCCTGGCCAAATGACCATGTCTAGGTGTCCCCTTCACATTTTCAAGGAACAGTTAATCCCTATGCTATGTAAACTCTATCAGAGAACACAAAATATGGTAAGCTACCATACTGGTTTTCTGAAATTAATACAAACCTGATGTCAAAACTTGACTGAAAAAACAAAGCTATGGACCAATTTCAACTTCATGTGTAAATATAAAAGCAAAAATCAGGGCCAGCTTCATGGACTCGTGACCTATGTACAACACAGGGCCTTGTGCTCGGAAGAGCCCCATGCTTCGTTTAATGCTCTTTGTCACAAGCTTGAAATTCTTAATAATTTTTCAACAAGGGACCCTACATTTGCTCTTTACACTGGGCCCTGTAAATTATGTATCCAGTCCTGGCAGAAATATCAGCAAATCAAATATGACGCTACAATAAAATAACCCCTACCTTGATCAAGGTGATTTTACCTGAGGATGCAAGGAAGATTAAATATTAGGAAGTCTACTAATATACTATGAGATGTATTATAAAATGATGGTGTTAACAGATACTGAAAAGACATTTGATGAAACCTAACATGGAGATGACTCATAATTTTAAGACTTGAATGATATATTTTTGAATGGTAAAAGCCAAAGTAATACTTAATTCATTAATACACAGTTTTACTACCTTTGAAATGAAGTCCATAAAAAGAAGCCTGCTACCCCAGCACTACTGAACCCTGATTGGAACGTTCTGGCTGGTGCAATAGGCATGGAGACTGAGAAGTGGAAGCGCTCCAGGAAAGGAAAGTGCAGCGTTACGTTATCTACAGACAATATGATTAGAAACTAAGAAGGCTGAGGAGGACTGACCAAAAAATCTGTTTACATCGGTTAGATTGTTGGGCAGATGCAGGATAAATACACTTAAATCAAGATCACCGCTAAATACCAGTGATAAGTACTAACCCTAACCCTAACTTCATAACAAATTTGTAAAGCGTAACATAACCACGAGCAATTATTACAATACATATGTAGTCAACATGAGAGCTTACTGAAATATATAAAGTAATATTTTAATAAATGGAGAAAAATATTGCAAGTATATTGCAAAGTTGCCATAGGGTCCCATAAATAGGCAGAAATAAATAAATAAATAGATAAAGTTAATTGCTTTCGAATTAAATAGTTACGACAATTACTATCAATATGGCGGTGGAATTTTTTAATGAAACAAATATTTACAAAATAATTCTAAACATTATCTAAAAAAAATAAACAAGTGAGAAAGGTTGGAAGCATTTTTAAAAAGCAGGGGGAATTGTTCTGCCAAATTTTAAAGTGTGTCTAAAGTTCCAACAATTAAGTGTTTTATTGGCAGAAGAATTTGCAAACAGATCAATGGAAGAGACTAAGTAAGCACAGAAAGAAATCTCCCAAATATATAAGAAATGAGAAGATGATAAAGGGACCATCACACCCAAGAGGAAAGAAATGGATTAGTCATCAAACGGAATTTTTACTTATAATGAAACCTTAGAAAATAGAAGAAAATATATGTGAGTAATTACTGACATCAGGAGGGTGGAGACACTTCTAAGATCAGCAATAAAAAGTATCACAGAGGAAAATATCGATCAATTAAGCTGCATAATCTATGTAGGTATATCATATACAGGTTATGTCAAAAATGCCACATTTAAAAAACAAAATGACAAGACAAACTAAAAAAGTATTTTCAACAAATATGACAAAGGGGTTAATATTCTTATAATTTAAGGAACTCTTACAAATCAGAAATAAAAAACTTATCAATATCCCAATAGAAATGTGAGCTAAGTATGAAGGCAAGTGGCCAATAATACATATACCATATGAAAGCATGTTCAGCCTCGCTGTAGTCAATGGGAGGGGAATTAAGACAATGAGATATTGTCTAGTGCATATAGAAATGGCAACAAGGAAGGGAGTTGATTTTGTTCTTGTTTTTAACATTGAAAGATGATTAATACTGCTGTGGGCAGCATAAAACTAACTCCAGTGGGTACATAAATTGTGCATATTTTCTGGACAATATTTGATAACGTGTATAAGAAGCCTTAGAAACGCTTTACCTTTTAATTCAATAATTCCATTTCTACAAATCTTTCCTGGGAAAAAATAACCAGAGAGGCACCAAAAGATATAAGTACAGGAATAATCAATATCATTTTTCCAAATATTTTTGCCTTTAATTACTTACATTTATTCACATTTTCTAATTAGAAAATTTTATTTTTTAAAAAATTTCTATTTTGAGATCATTGAGATTCACATGCAGTTATAAGAAAGAAGATATACAGAGAGATCCAGCACACCCTTCACCCAGCTTCCTCCAATAGAAACACTGTATAACTCTAGCCCAATATCACAACCAGGGAACTGACATAGACACAACATCACTATTCATACTTCCCCGCTGTACTCGCTCATTTGCATGTATATAATTCTATGCAATTTCATCACATGTGTAGACCAGTGGGACCACGACCACAGCAAAGATATAAACAGTTCTGTGACCGCCAGGATCCCCTGTGTTTTTATAGCCACACCCACCTCCCTCCCCTCACAGCCCCTGACCCCTGGCAATCACGATGCTGACCTCCAACTCTTATCATTTTTTCATTGCAAGAATGTTATATAAATGGAATCAGAAAGTATGAAACGCTTAGGGATTGGCTTTTTTTTTTTCCACTCAGCATAATTCCCTTATCATCCAAGTTGTTGCATGTGTCAATATTTTGTTCCTTTTTGTTGCTGAGTAGGATTCCATGGTACAGATGGACCACGGTTTTGTTTAACTGTTCACCTGCTGTGGAACATTTGAATTGTTTCCAGCTTTCGGCTGCCATGAACATTTATGTACAGGTTTTGCAGTATTATTCTTAAAACAAAAAAATATAAAATAAAAACAACTTAGAGAAATGTTCAACAATAGCGAAATAAATAATGGCAAATTGAATATTCCAGTGTCATTAAAAATTATGTATAATTAGTATATTCAACGAGCTAGACTCAAAGGTACAAGTAGAAAATGATTTTTCCCCTCAACACTGTTTAGGAAGGGAATGTCTGATCACCCCTGCTTGCCCTGGAGTGTAGGGCAAGTGTAGGATACAGTGAGTGTAGCCCTTAGCCTTTCAGTCACTTGCCGGCTTTTAATAATGTTTCTCGGGTATTAAAAAGTCTCGGGCTTCCCTGGTGGCGCAGTGGTTGAGAGTCCGCCTGCTGATGCAGGGGACACGGGTTTGTGCCCCAGTCTGGGAAGATCCCACATGCCGCGGAGCGGCTGGGCCCGTGAGCCATGGCTGCTGAGCCTGCGCGTCTGGAGCCTGTGCTCCGCAACGGGAGAGGCCACAGCAGTGAGAGGCTCGCATACCTCAAAAAAAAAAAAAGTCTCATCCAATTGAAATCAAAAGCTCCGTTTCTCATCCGTTTAATCTTCTCCCTTCTTCCCAGTGGGAAGTGGGGCATGATGCAGCCTTCCTTGCCCAAGCTCCCGCACCCCTCCCTCTGCATTCTGCCACTTCTGCATCCTTCAGGGCTGGGTGGGAGGCTGGAGAAGAACAGGGTGCCCTCCCACTACTGTGGGGTCCCTGCAATCTCTTGACACCCTCCCCTCCTGTCAGCTGTGCAGGGTGAATGCTCCACCTCTCTGGCCCCCTCTCCCCTTTCCTAACCCTTTCTCTTTCTACTTCTCTCCTCCTTCCTCCTCCTGCTGTTCTCTGTGTGCCCTACCCCCAGGGCCTCAGGATGCTCAGGCCAAGCTCTTCTAAAAACTCTTCCCCCAGCTCTTTCCCAATAGCAGGGACAGGAGTTTCTAAGCTTAGGAAGTGCTCAGATCAGTGGGAGGGGAGGAGACATCAGTTTCCCTTCAAGCACACACTCCCTGCATGAGAGATTTCCCCAAGCACTCTTCGGTTGTCTTGAGCCAGGAAAGTACCCCACTCTGGGAGGGGCAACCTTACAACCCTCCGTATCTTTACGCTGAGCCATTCCCAGCCTGAACATACACTAGAGGTTGATAATTGGCTAAAGGTACCAGGACTCACTGTGGCTGGTCAGGGCAAGTTCTGTGAGGATAGGTCTAGAATCTCATTTTAGGATACGTGTGCACTTCACATCTCTGTTTTTGTCTTTGTGGTCTAGTGTGAGACCCAAACAGAAAAGTGGATTTAACTCCCGTAGTAGACATGTTGGGGCCCTGCCCAGATCCCCTGGGATCTTTTTGACCGTATCTCTGCTCACTGTCCCAGCTCAGTCGTGCTTTCCCCTCCTCTTTGAAGGAGGACTGCCCTCAGGCGGCTGGAGCTCCTTTGCCAGCACACACGGGGTGTCAGAAGTGCCCCTCAGCTGAGAGCTGGGTTCAAGAGTCTGGAAGCCCAGCCCCAGGGCCTTGGATTGGAACAACTCTGAGATGGAACTGACCCCCAGAGCCCTCTGCAATCAGGCTGAGGCTCACCTCTGCGGGATTTTGCTTGAAATCACACACTGGCTGCCTCCTCCCTTTCCCTGCCCTTCCTCCCCCACCGCCCCTTACCAGTTTCTCCTTAGGAACACTTCCTTAACAAACCCTCAAGGTCTATCCCTGGAGACTGTGACCTAAGAATTGTTTAAGCAGAGGATGTAAGCCATGCCTTGGGGATGTCAAATAATGCATCCTTGCATTAGGTGGGAGCTTAGAATAAGGGGACTGAGTATGGGTCATCTGTTACCTGAAGGCGCTCTTCACACATGTCTCATTCAATCTGTACAGCAACCCAAAACGTGGGGATTGTGTTCCCACTTTATAGAGAGCAAAGTGGGATTTACTATGAAGTTACATACGTTCCCTAAACCAGGGTCTCTCGGAGTGGCCCTGACATATATCATAGCAGCAGCCGCATCTTGACAAGAGCTGGGCTGGGCGCTATTCTCACGATGGCCCTGCCAATAAGGGACAGTATCCTCATTTGGCAGACCAGGAACCCGAGGCTTGCCACGCTGAGGGCTAGCCTCAGCATCACTGTGGGATAAGAGGCCGGGACCCTCTGGCTCCCAACCTGTACCATTCCCAGCAAAACATGCTGCCCAGCATGAACAGCCTCTCTAAGCAGCACCCAAAACATTCTGATGGCAATAGGACCCTGGAAGACCATAGGCACCCCCCAACCCTGGCTGAATCACTCTGCAGCCCCATGCTTTGAAAACCACAAAGGAGCCATCGATGTGGAACAGATCAGTCAAAGAGACTTTGTCTCCTTGGAGCATGCCCGTGCCTCCGTGTGCTAGCCGAGCCCTAGATGGAGAATTCCCTGAGAGTAGGGGCAGCCTCTGCCCTAAGAGGTGGAGGCGCTGCATAAATGATTGCTAAATAAACAAGAACTGAACCATGTGCCAGACGCTGTGCTAAAGACTTGGCCCCTGTTATCTCCTGGAATCTCATGGCAGAGAGAGTGATTGTCTGCACCAACCATGACCCTCCTTTCTTCCCTAGTTAAAGAGCCCTGTTTTTTTAGCTAGGAGAAGATAGACCAGCTAAAATCTTTATTTAACTTCCTCCCTTGCAGTTAAAGGTAGTCTGACTGATTCTGGCCAACAGAATGGAAATGAGCTCCTCTATGGGAATGCTAGAAAATCTATTCAACTGGGAAGAACAGTCTCAAGTCTCCCTCCCCCCACACCCCGCCGCCACCTTCCTTCTGGCTGCCAGCCTGGAATACTGACATGATGGCTGGAACTTTTCAACCAGTCTGGACCATGAGGTGACCTTGAGGATGAAAGCTACACACCAGGGTGTGAAGAAGAAAGAGGGGATCCTGCTTCCTTCTCCACCATGGGTAGTCATGGGATTGCCTTTCTAACGCTGGGTGGCCTGGCTCCAGGCTTTTGTAAACCACCAAGATTTTTGATTTCTCGATTGCATTTTAACTGAACCCAAAACATTATGAATTACCTGAATGATTCTGAAAGGTAGACTAGGAAGGTTCAGAGTTGACTGCTAAATTTTTACTCCTGTGAAATCAGGGCATTTGGGGGCCTCTAGTAAAGTCAGGTCGAACTTTCCAGCACTGTGGATACCGTGGGGTGTCCTGGAGATGTGCTCTTGCCCCGCACTGTGGGAAATGATGGCTGACCATCAGGAGTTGGGGTTGGTGCATGGTCTCCCACAAACGTGTCTCTTCATCACCTCTCTCTGCTGCCTGGGATTAAACAAAAGGCAAAAGTCTGCCTAGGCTTAACCCTGACATGAAAAAAGAAAAAGATATTTAAATACCCCCTTCAGCAGACTGCTTTCAGCTACGGAAGAATTCACCACCATTCATTATGATGGTGATAATTATACAATGCATAAAATATACTATGTAGATAAAGTATGCAATTAAATAATTACCATTTTTCATGAGCTCTCATGGGACCATTCCAGGATAATGAGCAGGGTTAATAATTTTGTCAAATTAAACCCACCTCGTTTCTATGCCTGTTGCCCAGGCATTTACCTTCCTGGACCTCAGTGTCCTCATCGATGAGACAAGGGGCTTGAACGAGATGCTCTCAGGAGGCTTTGGATCTCATGGATCTGACAGCTGAAGCGTGACTGGGCCCTGGGAGAGAGCAGGCCATTTCCTTTGGGTCATGGGATTTGACTTGGAAAACTGCGAAAGGTCTTTACTACCGTGCAGAGCACTTTTGGCTTCCAACATTCAAAACAAGCTCCCTATAGCAAAGTGGTTTCAATGGCACGTCTCAACCTCCTCTAGATTACGGCACATGTGTCACGTGGGAATAAACAGAAGAGGCTGCTTGTGGTTGGAGGTGACCAGCTGCCCCTCGTCATGCCTGCCCGCTGCCCCCAGGGCCAAGGGGAACAAAACGTTGGTACTTCTGTAACCCGCTCATGGCACACTAGAAGTGCTGAACTCAAGGACCAGAAAATCAAGAAAAGTGAATCTTTTTGCCATATTTGTCTGGTTATGAGATTTACGTTTTGCTTTGGTTTTGCCTACGATGCAAACACAGAGGCTGAGACCTTGTAACAAAATATCCAAAGCTATTTCAGGGCAGTTTGCTTGGAACTCTCAGCCTATGTGTCCACAGGCTCTGTTCTCTTTGCCCCTTGGGCTGGCCCAAGCTGCCAAGCCACAGGGTGGACAGCAGGGCCCACCTTTCATTCTGGCAGTCCTCAAACTCGAGGCCAGGTTAGCCTGGCCTGCTGGAAGAGCCCCTGTCCTTCCCCTTGAGACCAGTGGCAATCCTCCACCCAAAGGCAGGCCTAGGAAAAGACCTCAAAAGAGAGAAAACCTAGCTATCTTCTCCGGATGTTGAAAGATGAACTTGATATTTTTTGTACCTGGGGCCAGAGGACCATCTCCTAATGACCCCCTTCGTGTACTCCATCGTTCACGAGTAGAGGTAAGAGAGGGTGGCCAGGGCTGGGATTCTGGAGTTAGGGACCTTCCTTCTAACTTTAGTTACACCGTTTACTTCACTTTCCAAAGCCTTCGTTTTTTCTGTGTGAAAGGGATCTATTGAATACATTACTAAACCTATCACGTGCCGGGAACTGTGCTAAGTTCAGGGGAGAGTATGATGAACAAAACAGCAGAGGATGTTGCCATGTGCTGCTCAGAACCCCCAGTGAAGGTGGACTTGCTGCCCTAGCTGCTGGGAGTGCTGTGGGCAGGGGTCCCTTCGTGTCAGCACAGAACCAGCCAGCACTAGGTCCCGCCTTTCCCAGGGTGGCTGCCATCCAATGACTGACCGAAGCCAAAGGATGAAGACCTGGCCATCTCAACCCACCTGAGGACACCTCTGAAGGGCCACTCCAGTCCCAAAGCTCCCAGAGGTGTCGGACAAGATCAAAGCTTGATTCTCCCTCCACCCACATCTGCTGCTAGCCCTTGCCTCTAACAGGGTTGGTCCCAAGACCCCTCCTTAATGGGCATCCTGTCAGCTAAACCCCATTTCAGAGTCTGCGGCTCGGCAAACCCAACCTGCAAAAAAACAACTTCCCTTCTCTCAGGCAACCAACTTGGAGAAAGAAATGATAAAGCGATTTTATGAGGACTGTTGAGAAAAGCAAATGCGATGTGTGTGGAAGCACTTTAGTAGCCCAAAACTACCGTCGAAGCTGTGGGTTTCTTTTCTTTTCCGTGGCTTGAAGTGAGCTGAGTTGCAGTGTGAAAACCTCTCTCATTTCTTGGAAAGAAAATCTGCCAATTCCACCCCGCTTCCCCATCTTCAAAGCCTCATTCTCAGTAGCCTGCAAGGGGTGACCCACCCAGACAGGTGTGGCATCATCCAGGTCCCCTCTGGAGGCAGGGACCGGGGGTACTTCAGGTATTCCAAGGAGATCTCTTGACTCATGTCTGCCAAGTGCCTATCATTAGCAAAGCCCAATTCCAGAAGCCACACAGAGGAGAGAGCCGCCTGACCCCAAGCCCAGCTGACAACTTTCCAAGTTCCCCAGTGCTATAGCCGCCTCTGTAGAAGCAGAATCCTCAGCTCCAAACCACTAATGAACTCCTCCCAGCTCCAGGTTTAATTAGTTTTCATTGCAATATTAACGGTCCTAACAAACCACTTCAACTTTCCTGTTGCACAGCTGGAATTCTTTTATTTGGCATTTGTTCTCTTTCCAAGAAAATCCCACACGCATCCTCCCCCCGTCCTGCCCCATCAAGAAGGAACATGATCACAGTCTTACTTTCCTTGTCACGTTGACCAGTCCAGGGACAGTAGCTTTAATAATTTTGAAACTGGGAGCATTAAACACATCACAAACTGCCATACAAATAACATATAATAGAACTCCAGGAGTTTAATTACTGTGACGAATATATGTACAAACCCTGAAGTCTCTATCATACCATTAGGCCACAGTCACGGACATTACTGGGAGGTTTAAAATTTGCACAAGGTATGTCATTAGTTGATCCAACACCTTCTAGATCTGGAGTTCTTGCCTGGGACTCGGAATTCATTTGTTGGGCACTTTGGACTACCCAGCCAGAAGCAGCACTGTTTGCATTAGTGACTATGAAAAATGATTAAACATTGCTACCCGTTCATATTGGTTTGTGTTGAGGACAGGTCTGGCTGCGTGGCTGAGCAATGAGACATTTGCTGGTGGATTCCAATGGTTCTATTTTCTCTGCCTTTCCAAAGCAAGAGAGAAGCAACAGGAAACTGACATGGGATGGAACTATGTCCCGCCTGCTTCCAGAAATTCTCTAGCCCAGCCTTAATGGAAATTGATCTGGATTTATAAGAGAATCCACTGGATTTTTTGGTACAGTGTTCTTCCAGCCAGAGACTTGGATTTGGGTGGAACTGCTGGGTGATGACTGATAGAAACTGAGTTAAGTCCCCCAGTGGGCTTCTCCAAAGAAAGGCTAGCAGCCTGTGCTGTAAGTCCAAGGACACACAATGAACTCAAGTTCAGCTCAGCCGGCACCAGCACCCAACGGCCATGCTATGTGGGGCAGCAGTGCTGAGCCTGTGGTGAGGGTCCAGGCTCAGAGATACAGCCAGTGTGACTTGGTTCCAGCAGACACCAGGGAAGGAACAAGGAACAGGGAGGTAAACTGGCCAGAGAGATGGAGCAAGAAAAGGCAACAGTCATGGAGTTCACACTGTGGATGGAAAGCAAACGATTCTATATTCTGTTCTCTAGTGGGGAAGGAGCTCTGCCTGTTCTTCCAGTACTTAGACGGTGAAGGCCTTTAGTGTCCATAGCTGGGAGGACAGCTTCAGTCAGGGTCACTGGCCTAGCCCCCTTAGGGAGAGGCACCTTCCCCCACTACAGAGTCAGCCAGGCTGGAACTCCTCCTGTGACAACGCTCTCCAAACCAGTGTCCTTGCCTCTGGCATGGTCCCATTCCCCCAGGCCCCTGCACACACACACACTACAGCCAGAAGACCCCTCATTAAACTTAGATTGGACAATGTCTCTTTCCTGCTCACAACCTCTCAAAATTCATAAGTGCTGTCAGCTGCTTTGAGTGAAGGGAACCCAGGTCCCAGAGGTCCTCATAAGACCTGTCTATTTCACTGTCCAGGACTTCAAAGGGGTCGCAGAGCCCCTAATGCCCTTGTGAGATCTCAGTAACCAGTCAGAAAATGGAAAAGGATAAAAAGCCCCATGCACAACAACAGCTATAAAATGTTTGTAAATAACCTGAACATGAAATGTGTAAGATCTATATTTTTTAAAACTATTAAATATTAATGAAGGAAGAAAGAACAACCTGAGAAATAAACGAATATACCTTTTTACTGGAAGGAAAGTCTTAATCATTTTAACATATCAGTTCTCTCCAAATTGATCTATATATTTATTTCGATCCCAGGTAAAATCCCAGGAGGTTTTATTTTTGTGGAAATTGACAAATGATTCTAAATTTACATAGAAATGCAAAGACCTGGAGTAGCCAGGTCAATCTTCGAAGAAAAAGAACAAAGTTTAAGGCCTTACACTACCAGATTTCAAAACTTATTATGAAGCTACAGTAATCAATACTGTGTGGTTTGGGCATCAAGATAAATAAGAATACCTTAAAGTCTTCAGAAAGAAAAAATAAAATTGAGTTGCCTACAAAGGAAGGAAAACCAGCCATGCTTCTGACTGTGCATCAACCACACTGGGTGCTAAAAGATTATGAAGCAATGCCTGAAGAATTCTGATAGAGGGCTTCCCTGGTGGCACAGTGGTTAAGAATCCACCTGCCAGTGCAGGGGATACGGGTTCGAGCCCTGGTCCGGGAAGATCCCACATGCCATGGAGCAACTGAGCCCATGCGCCACAACTACTGAGCCTGCGCTCTGGAGCCCATGAGCCACAACTACTGAAGCCCATGTGCCTAGAGGCTGTGCTCCACAACAAGAGAAGCCACCTCAATGAGGAGCCCACGCACCGCAACAGAGAGTAGCCCCTGCTCACCGCAACCAGAGAAAGCCCCCGTGCAGCAACAAAGACCCATCACAGCCAAAACTAAAAATAAATAAATAAATTTATTTTAAAAAAAAGAATTCTGATAGAAAATTAATTTTCAACCTGAAATTCCATACTCATACTAACAGTGAAGTGTGAGAGAATAAAGACATTTTTTACAGATGCCAAGATTTGCCTCACACTCTTATGTGTTACTTGAGAATGCACTCCAGCCAAACAAGGGAATCAACCAACAGGCCTCAGGGACCTGTTGGACAACAACAAAAGATCTAACATTTGCATCAGTATAGTCTCAGAAGGAGAGAAAGAATGTGGGCTGAAAAGTTTTCAGAGAAATAATAGCTAAAAACTTCTTAAATATAGTGAAAAACATAAACTGAGAGACTCAACTAGCTGAGCATGTCCCAAACAGGAAAAACCAAAAGAGATCCACACCAACATACATTGTAAGTAAACTTCTGAAAATTAAAGACAAAGAAAAAAATCTTAAAAGCAGCCCAAAAGAAGTGATATTTTTCTTATAACGAAACACCAATTCGAGTGACAGCTGATTTCTCTAATGAAGATATAGAGTCCAGGAGGCAGTGGCATGCCATTTTTCATGTGCTTAAAGAAGAGGGCTGTCAACCTTGAATTCTATATCCTATGAAATTATCCTTCAGGAAAATTCATAGCACTAAATGCTTACATTAGAAAAGAGGAACAGTCTCAAATCAATAATCTAAGTCCTATCTCAGGAAGCTAGAAAAATAAAAACAAAATAAATCCAAAGCAGGTAGAAGCAAGGAACTATAAAAACAAGAGAATCAAAGAATTTGAAACAGGAAATCAATAGAGAAAATCAATGAAATCAAACAGCTACTTCTTCAAAAAATCAATAAAACTGGTAAATCTCTAGCAAGACTGACAAAGATAAAAAAGAGAGAAGACACAAATCACCAATATCAGGAAGGAAACAGGAGATTTCACCACAGACCTACCTTGCAGCCATTAAAAAGATAAGAAGGGAAGGCTACAAACAACTTTACACTCATGAATTTGATAACAGAAGAAATGAACCAAGTCCTCAAAAACTACAACTATAAAACTCAACCAAGAAGAAATAGATAGCCTGAATAGTCCTATAAAAATGTGCAATTAAAAAGTTCCCTCAGAATAAATCTCCAGGTCCAATAGATTTACCACAAAATTTTGCCAAATACTTAAAGAATTACATGAAGTTTATATAATGTCAGCAAAAGAGTAAAAGAAAGAACAATCTTCAACTCATTTTATGAGACCAGTATTACCTTGATACCAAACCAGACAAAGATATCACAAGAAAAGAAAACTACAGACCAATATCTTTCATGAACTTAGAGGTAAAAGCCCTCAGCAAAGTGCTAGAAAATCTAATTCAATGATGGTATAAATAGGACTACACACCATAACCAAGTGGAGTTTATTCCAAGTATGTTTATTCAACATTCGAAAATCAATCAATGTAATCCATCAATAGGCTAAAGAAGAAAAATCATATGGTCATACCAACTGACACAGGAAATACGTTTGACAAAATTCAACACCTATGTAAGATAATTTAAAAAAAGAAAAACCTGGGCTTCCCTGGTGGCGCAGTGGTTGAGAGTCCGCCTGCCGATGCAGGGGACACGGGTTCGTGCCCCGGTCCAGGAAGATCCCACATGCCGTGGAGCGGCTGGTCCCGTGAGCCACGGCCGTTGAGCCTGCGCGTCTGGAGCCTGTGCTCCGCAACAGGAGAGGCCACAACAGTGAGAGGCCCGCGTACCGCAAAAAAAAAAAAAAAGAAAAGAAAAACCTCCCAGTAAGCTAGGAATAGAGGGGAACCCCTTCACATGATAAAGAGCATTTACAAAACGCCTATGACTACCTCATACTTAATAGTGAAAAATTGAACAAGGGAAGAATATCTGCTCTCATCACTCCTCTTCAACATAATTGAAGTTCTAGCCACTGCAATAAGGTAAGAAAAAGAAACAAAAGACCTACAGATTGAAAATGAAGAAATAAAACTGTCCTTATTTGCATATGACATGATTGTCTACATAGAAAATCCCAAGAAATACACACACACACACACACACACACACACACAAATTAGAAATAATAAGTGAGTTCAGCAACAATATAAGGTCAACACACAAAAGTACACTGCATTTCTACATGCACAAATGAACACCTTGAAACCAAAATTTCAAATGCAATACCATTGATTATTGCTCCAAAGAAAATGAAACACTTAGGTATAAACTTGACAAGCATGTACAGGATCTGTATACCAAAAATTATAAAATGCTGAGGAAAGAAATCAAAGAAGACCTAAATAAGGGTAACATACTATGTTTATGGGTTGGAAGGCTCAACACAGTGACCTGGATTCTGACCTCAGATTCGCCTTAGTTGGCCCCCGTGCCTGGTCTCTCTCTCTCTCACTGCCTGATCTGCTCCATCCCTGTTTCTTTACTTTGGCACCATTGCTGTAAAGGGGACTCACCCTCTAAGAAGCATTGGAGGATGTGGCAGGCTTCTCTGGCTGAGGTATTCAGTCAGCTCAAGTTAAACCCTTTTTAGGGATCTTATGTTAAGCAGTCCCTATAGAGACCAAGATGAAGGGCTGATGTAGATAGTTGTATTTGGGAAGTATCCCAGGGATGTGGAGTGTAGGACCAGGGAAGTGAGCAGAGAAAACATGAGAGGTAACTGGAAGATGCGTTATGGGCTACCTACTGCTAAGGGGGACTGGTACTCCACCTGACCAGAAACTTCTGAAGAACTTTTTGAAATGCCTTTCAGAATTGTCCTCCTGGGACTCGGGTGGAGAGCAGCTCATCTTTTGGCTGTCCACCTCCACAGGTCAAGAGTGGGCCCGGTGCACAGAGCCCTGCACTTTGGGACCATACATGTGTGGGTGCTCAGTGGGTCCCCACAGGCATTGTTGCCACATGCCCTGGCCTCAGGAAGTCTGAGACAAGAAGTGAGAGGCACGTGGTGTGGAGTCCAGGAGAGGGGGCGGGGTGGGGGGTTTGCTGCAGGGCTTGTTTGTCGCAGGTGGAGGCAGCAGTAACTAGAATGAGAGTGGTGGACAGACAGATTGGCATGGTGCTCAGAAGGTGTGCAACAGCATGGAAGGTTGAAGCGCCAGGCCCTGGAAGGTATCGACAACCATGACATAGTCCTCCCCATCCTTGCAGCTCGAGGCCTCTGGAGGGAGGCCCTAGCCACATCTGTGTCTCTAGCGGGTGAGGAACCCCTCCTGTCCTCTGATTGCGCCACACTTCCCTTATCACACGGCATCATGATTGCTTATCTTTTCTGATATCCCCCAGGCTGTCGACTCCATGACAGAAAGGGCTCCCACTTAGACTAGCACACGCCACCATCCTCGGCGGTGAGTGTGTGCTAGTCTAAGTGGGAGCCCTTCTGTGAGGGCAAGGAGTCACTCACAGAAGCTTCACAGCTGAGGAAAACAAGGCCCAGAGAAGTGAAGTGATTTGCCCAAGGGCACACAGGCAGCTCAGTCCCAGACCCTGGCTCCAGAGCTTGGGCTCTGGACCATGACCCTCCCCATACCCTGCGAGAGAAGTCGGGGAGTGCTGTGTACACTGCAAGGTTCCAGAAGAGGCTCAGTGCGGTGTGGTGTGTTTATGGGAAGTTCAAGGTGCTATAGGAACACAGAGAAGGGCAATGGGGAGGGCGGGGAGGAGGGGAGAGGAAAAGAGAAGAGGGAGAGAGGGAGAGGAAAGAGGAGAGAGGGAGAGGAAAGGAGAGAGAGACGAGAGAGATGTGGGAGGAGGAGGGAGGAGGGAAGCAGGCAGGGCTGAGTGAGAGCAGGCGGGAGGAGAAGCAGCTGGAGCAGGGCTCACAGGCGCTGGAACACAGGGCGTGAAAGAAGAGCAGCGATCCCTGCGGCTGCCACGTGGGCAGGGCTGATTCGGAGGGGCTCTGATCCAGGATCCAGCAGGGGTGAGAAATCATCAACACACAGAGGCAGAGAATGTGACAAAACCAGAGCTGTCCCTGGCGTTGGCTGCTGTGTGAAGCAGGCCTAGAGCAGGGAGCCTGAGGCAGTGAGAGTGGTCGGGAAACCGCTGCAGGGACCCGGGGGAGCAAATGCATGGCCCGAACCAGGGGACACAAGGGAGAGTTCAAGACATGGTAGGACTCAGAGAGAGGGAGAGGGGAGGAAGGAGGCAGTGGAAAGGTCCAGGCTTCTGCGGATGGCGGGTGGTGGCCTTCCCACTCCCAAATCGAAACAGCCATTTAATGATTGCCTACTACGTGCCAGGCCCTGGACCAGGCCTTGAGATAGAATCTAGCTTCGTAATTACAGCAATGCCTCCAGATGGGTTTGTCCCCCCTCATTTTACTAAGAGGAAGCCTCGAGAATTTCCCGTGGGCAGCGAGCGATGGCAGGGACAGACCCGCGGGGTCTGTGTGACTCCAGAGCCCGTGTTCTTTCCATGAGCCATGAAATTACACTCAGGTCATTTCACTCGGCAAAGAGCATGACACTGACAGCTGCCCAGGCTCTGCGAGTGTCACAGTGGCCGTGAGCCAAGCTACAAATCACAGCACATCACCACGAAAGCCAGAATAACGAGTGCCTGTCTGTGGTCTGCTTACTCCAGATGTCTCAGCTCGGCCGGATCTATTGACGATTCACTAATCCATCCAATAGCTGGGCACTGACCCACAGACTCAGCTAAGCCGGAGATGACACACAGCCTGTTCCCGAGCCCTCGGCTGTGCCAGGGACAGTCCACCATTAAAGAGTCTCCTTCAGAAGCAGCTGGGCACAGCATCAGGCACCCCAAATGCTTGCATCTCTCTGTTACAAATCCCTTTTCTCAGGCTTCCTCATTTGACCCTCCTGTCAATGGCCATCTGAGTAAATTTCATTCATAAAGGAGCTGCAGTGGCTGAATGCTGGCCCCCAAAATATATGTCTGTGTCTTAACTCCTGGGACCTATGAATGTGACCTTATTTTTAAAAAACGGTCTCTGCAGATAGACTTAAGGATGGTGTGATGAGTCCTGGATTATCCTGGTGGTCCTTAAATCCAAAGGCAGGTGTCCTGTTATAAGAACATTTGAGACAGAGAGGAGAGAAGGAAGCGATGTGACCATATGGGTGGGAGTGATGTGTCCACAAACCAAGGAATGAATGGGGCCTCAAGAAGCTGGAAGAGACAAGGAAGGAACCTCCCCTAGAGCAACCCTGTCGACCCCTTGATTTCAGACTTCGGGCCTCCAGAACAGTGAGACTATAAACGTCTGTTGTTTAAGCCACACTGTGTGTGGTCATTTGCTAGGGAAACCGCAGGAAAGTAGCCCATAGGCAGACTTGTGCTTGTGACTGTCCAGCATGAGTTGCTATTTGCAGGAGAATTTGTGATCTCATCCCTCAGGCCCACGAGCCCGTCGGGTCCTGCTCTGCCCTTGGCTGGAAAGGGAATCCCGAGGTTGCATCTGCCTCTTGGGTGTGGAGCTCTGGGCTGGAGCAGGATGAGAAATGGGCCTATTTATAAACGAACAGAGCCAGAGGGCGGGTGCGGGGTTGGCCGAGGGCTTCACCAAGGTCAGAGATCCAGTGCTTTGGGATGGGGGCACTGCAGAGAAGGGCCAGGCTCCAAAGGAAGCAGGGAGCCAGAGCACTTGGGCCTCTCCGAGAGGTGGGGCCGTGGTCCATTTCTGAGCAGCCTAACGCAGGAATGTCCAGCTGGCTTCCAAGTCAGATCTGGTGTCTCAGGCGAAGGGCAGGCCCAGCTGGGTGGGAGCGGATTCTTTCCCACTGCCTCATTGTCGCTCCGAGAAAGGAAGTGTGAGTGCCCAGGGCAGGAGCCCTGCACGCAGCCCGTGTCCATCTTGTGCCCTTCACGCTGCTGCTGCTCGAGGGGAACGCTGCCATGGTGAGTGAGCCTCTGTGCTCCCCTCATTTCTCGCTGTAAAGACCACTTTCTCGGCAGGGCCAGGCTGGAGGGACTTGCTGGGTGGTATTTCAGCCCCAGATTGTCTCATGGGGGGCGGGAAGCTGGGCGGCAGTGCCAAGGATGTAGATGGAAGGAACTGCTGCTTAGTGGCTGAGGGGGACCAGGGTCTACTCCCAGCACGGCTGGTGCTGGGCACCGCTGTTCAGAGGAAGTCATAGCATACAGGCCGCCTTACCCAGCCCCTCCAGCAGGCCTGTGCCCGGGAGATGCCCGGCTCTCCTGCACCAGGGGTCTTAGGAGCTAGCAGAAGGCTGTCCTCCACCGCAGGAGCAGCTTCTGACCCAGCTAGGAGGCCTACCCCAGTCACATCTGTGACCATATCATGTCTCTGAATCTCGTACGTCTTTAAGCACTTCTCCCTGCAAGAGTAAATTTCTGACTGAGTAGCTACAGCAGGAAGAAGAATGGGGGCAGATTTTTCACCTGCTTGGGTTCAGAGGCACAAGCTTCAGTAAGCGTGGAATCTCAGCTCCATCTCCTTCTTGCTGTGTGACCCTGCACAAGTCACTTAACCTCTCTGAGCCTCATTTCCCAGTCTGTAATAAGGGGATAATACAGCCTACTTGCTGAGCTGCTGGGGAGGTTAGATGAGACAGTATGTGTAACTAAAGCTCCAATCTCCATCCATAGAACCTGGGTTCATTTCCCAGGTCTTTGGACAACTTCTTTTCTGTTTAACCTTTTTCCTTGAGAAAGTCTGCTGGAGCTGCAGAGGCCCCATCCATCCCGGTCAGGCATCTGGTCACATGGAACGCTCAGCATAGCCCTGTGCTGTCATGGGGACATTCATGCAATCCACATGGGACTTACAGGGCTCAGGTACCTGTAGCCCACAGACCCCTCCTCCAACCTCCTCCCCTGACTCTGGGCTCTGGCCCAGCTGCTCATGATCAGAAGACCCAGATTCCAAGCCTGAAAGCAAACCTGTATCTTTATCACTCACTTGTCAAGCCCTGTCTTTCCTGGAGAAGCCTGTCTATGACCTTCTCAGGGTTAAGCCTATATTGAAGTAGAAGCCTATATTGAAAGGGAAAAAATAACTTTGACCATCTCCGGGCCATATGATACCATGTTCTTTATTTTCTTCTTTGCTATTTTCTATATTTTCCAAATTTCCTCTCAATGAGTATAACTTTTATTATCAGAAAATAAAAGAGCTGTTCTAAAATTTTCTGCCTACCGTATCACATAATTGTGTAAGAGCCACTGGAGGCCCAGTTTCTTTCCACATATAATCTCATGATATCCTGACAATAGTCCCACCAGAAGCTCAGCTGTGATTCCATTTTGTAGGTGAGAAAATCATGCTTCAAGAGGTGAATGGTGACCACAGGGCCAGCCTGTGGCCAAGGATGGGAAAGGAACTCAGCCTGCCTGCCTTCTGAGCCTTGCATGGGAAGCCACGCTCCCCTAACCCATAGAGACACAGCCACCGCTCTGTCCTCACCTCCCTCTCCTGATCACGCCCAGGACTTGGCCTGCCCTTCAAGTCAGAATGACTGATCAAAGTCTCAAGTGCCCTCCAGGCAGAAATAAATAACAGAGAGGTAGATCCTGGGATTCTGGTTTCCTATTTTTAAATGGAATGAAAAATAAATCATTTCTGCTAACTGTTTTTATCTGGCTGCAGGAAATCATGCATCACCATCTTTTAAAAGAAAATTAAGCCTTTAATTCCATGGCACATGTAATAAAATGGTACTTCAGCTCTCTGCCCTGAATATATGGTCTGTCATGTCCTAATTTACTATTTTGATGCTGCCTGAAATGTTCTGAAGCTATTAATGTGGCAATATATTCAAGCACCAAACCTGGCCTTCAGATGTTGTCGAAGCGCTCATTTAACACAATGGATGGCCATGCGGGAGCCAGAGGGGTCATATTGAGGGGTAGGCCACGTGGATGGGGTGCACAGCTGGCTCTACCATGGAGTGCTACCGTGAGCCAGATTCCCAGTTTCTTCCTCTGGAAGGTGGACATTATGGTACCTCATTCACAGGCGCAAGGTGCCAGGTTCGGATCCGTACCTGGACCTCCAGCTGCACCACCATCTCATTCTCTGCCAAGAATGCCCCAAATGCCATTCTCTTTATTCTGATTCTCTCGTGGTCCACAGGAGAGCTGTGAATGCTTCCACACGCATACCAGTGCTCAGCACGTGTGCACAGGCTCACACATGGGGCAATTCATCTTAAGGATTTGAGCAGGCACGTCCCATTGTACTTTGAAGAGCAGCCCTTTATGAGCAGGGAACTGCCCAATGATCCGTGCAAAGATATACTGGGGCAAAGTTTCAAAGCAAGATAAAGGACAGGGGTCTGGGGGCTTCTAGGCCCGTGTTCGTCATCTTGTACACTTCTCTTCTCTCCCGTGGCCATGTGATGCCGACAGGGAGACTGTGTGTTACTGTCAGCTGACCTCTGGGGTCCTCCCTGCTGGCACTCAGAACAGCCACTTCATGTGAGCTCCTGGATGGGGCTACTTGAATGAGAGCCCTCGTGTGCTGCAGGAACTTCCAAATGGGCTCAAAGACACTGCTGGGGTCTCTGGGGTCAGGGACTTCAGGTCTTTCCATGGGGCCCTCAGCAGGGCGCCCAGCCCTCTGGGAGGTTCAAGGCAGCCCTATGTCCTCTACAGGGTAAGGCTCGTCTGTTTCAGGGACAGAGTTGGGATAGTTCATTTAGCTTTCAGCAAACTTATAAGGAGAATAATTGCAAACCTATGTCTGGAGGGGCAGGCCAACGTGAAATTCTCAAATGTGGACCTGATCCCTTAGCAATGGGCATGAACCAAGCTCCCTCTGGTACCCAGGGCTGGTGGCCTGAGGGAGAGGCTACACCTGCTGCTGAGACGAATTTTCTGGTTGCTTGGGCAACCAGACAAGCGACTTGAGCAAATTATTTAGAGAAAAATAGCAGCTTTCTTGCAAGATTGTTGTGATGATTAAAATGAATCAATACTGGCGATCGGTCACACAGATGCACTCACTACCTGTTAGCTGTGGAAACCAGCCAACTGCACGGCTGTTTCCTAAAACTGAAGCGACCCGCTTGTGGCAGACAGTGTGAGCATGTACTCAGTGCTGGGAGTCCTGCTTGGCTCTCCTCTGCCTCGTCCATCACACCCAAGCCTCCAGAGCCAAATTCAATCCCAAATGACCTCCCCCTCCCCTCCCTGAGCCTCTGGGCCACCGGCTGTCTCCCCTGAACCCCTACAATGTCCTTCTGACTGGCCCTGCCCCCCATCTCATCCTACAACATTCTATTTTCCATGCAGCAGCCAGAGAGATCTTTATTTTTTTATTGAAATATAGTTGATATATAACATTATATATGTTACAGGTGTACAATGTAGTAATTCACAATTTTTAAAGGTTATACTCCATTTATAGTTATTATAAAATACTGGCTATATTTCCCCATGTTGTATAATATATCCTGTAGTTTTTTTTTTTTTTTTTTTGTGGGCCTCTCACTGTTGTGGCCTCTCCCGGTGCAGAGCACAGGCTCCGGACGCGCAGGCTCAGCGGCCATGGCTCACGGGCCCAGCCGCTCCGCGGCATGTGGGATCTTCCCGGACCGGGGCACGAACCCGTGTCCCCTGCATCAGCAGGCGGACTCTCAACCACCGCGCCACCAGGGAGGCCCATTGTAGCATGTTTTATACCTAACAGTTTGTACCTCTTAATCCCCTACCCCTATATTGCCCCTCCTCCCTTCCCTCTTCCCATTGGTAACCACTAGTTTATCCTCTACATCTGTGAGTTTGCTTCTTATTTTGTTATATTCACTAGTTTGTTATATTTTTTAGATTCCACATATAAGAGATATCATACAGCATTTGTCTTTCTCTGTCTGACTTATTTCACTTAGCACAATACGGCATCCATATTGCTGCAAATGGCAAAAGGTCTTTCTTTTTATTGCTGAGTAATATTCCATTGTAGTATATATACCACATCTTCTTTATCCATTCATCTGTTGTTGGGCACTTAGCTTGCTTCCGTATCTTGGCAATTATAAGTAATGCTGCTATGAAATCTTTTTTAAATGTTCATCAGATCCTATTGGCCCTGTGACTAAGCCCGCCATTGGCTTCCTATAACACTGAATAAAATGTAAACTCGATGGCCTGGCCCGCAAGGCTCTACATGGCCTGGCCCTGTCTGCTCTCTGCTCTCATCTTGAAACTCCCACCCCCAAACCTCAAAGTTCCATGAAAGCAGTGAATCTGCCTGTCTTGTTCATGGCTGTATTCCATTGCCTGGCCCGTGGTATTTACAAAACAAATGCTTCTAGAATCAACGAAGGATTCAAAGCCAGACAAACTAATTATACTTCATTGTACCACTGGACAGGGGAATAGACACTAAGGAAAATAAATTCCTTCCGCTAAGCAAATTTCAATCCCTCCTCCTAAACTAGGAGCCTGTGGGGCTCAGAGGGCTGAGGAAAAAGTTTGTACCCAGCCTGTATCTCCAATGTGCCAAGATGGCTTTGGGGGAAAGTGGCCCTAGAGGGACCACTGCATTCAGCTGCACAGACTGTGGGCTGCACAAATCCAGGGATGACACTGACATAGAACGATGCCCCTAGAGTTTTCAGATGGGTCAGTACAGCAGCCTTGGACCCCCAACCTGCTCCATCGGGGGTGAGCCCCCTTGAGTCCCCTCCCTCAGCCCTGCCCAGACCCAGCTGTGCCCCTCTGTCCTCAATTGGTTTCCTCCTTAAGAATTCTCAGACCGATAAACCAGGGAACAATACAAATGATCACCACTGGGTGAAGAGGGAGGATGGAGTATCAGATGGGTTTCACCCTGTCTCTGCCGCTTCCTGTCTGCGTGCCCTTGAACTCATCGTTTTTCTGAGCCTCGAGCTCCCAGCACACAGAGATGTTCAGAACATTTTGGCTGGGCTGAACCAGACACCTGCATGGCAGGGCTGATGGAAAGATGGCAAAGTCCATACCACATGGCAGACTCCAGTTCCACCAGTGTGAAGAGCTTCAACAGGACCCAAAGTCAGCACATCCTTGCTTTCCTTTATTCGCTGTAATGGTGAGCATGAAGTTACCATGATGCCTTCTTGCACATGGGGCCACTGTGGCTCAGAAGTTCAATGGTTGCCCGAGTTCCCACACTGCTGGTGGTGAGACAGTGACTTACCCTGGCCCTACGGATGGACCCTACAGCTCCTGTGAGGTAGCCGTGTTCCCAAGGCCATAGGGCATAGGAGTCAGAGACTTTGACCTTGAGGACTCAGCTCACTGCTCAGGTCTGCAGGTCCAGGCTCTCTCCAGCCCCACTCTACTTCCCACCTGCCTTCCACCTGGCTCTGTGGGGTCTGTCCCTGGGCCTACAGTTCAAGGGGAGGAAGGTGGGACTTCTGAAAACAAAAATCCCTGTCCCATAACTGAGCTTAACTGTCAAGTCCCAGTCTGAAAACCTGGGACACCCTGCTGACAGTCCAGATGACAGCCCATCTGGGAGGGCGGCTATATTTAGCAACATGCTTGACCTACCATGTTATCGAGAGCAGAACCAAAAGGTTGGGGAGCTGAAGGGAGATGGCAGAGAGAACCTCCACCCTGCGCCCCCCAAGCCGTGCAGCCTTGAGGAACTGCTCCGGAAAATTTCCACTTTCTGACCACATCTTTTTTCCCAATGTTAGGGAGCTTCAGTGCTTTCGACCTGGAGGTAGAGGACAAAACCAACCAGCTCTGTTTGCAGCAGGAAGAATTTCAGCACAAGGGAGTTAAGAAGCATGTGGGCCATGGGTCACAAAGCCAAGCTTTCCTTCCGCACCCCTGGGTGCTCACAATGATAGGAGGGAGTCTGTGCAAGCAGCACATGGGTGCTGGGGAGGGGACCTGGGCTGTAAAGAGGTGAATCCACACCCCAGGTAATGATGCTCCCCACCTCGTGGAGTTTTTGAAAAGATCTAATGAAGCATAACATGAAAAGTATGCAGCACAATAAACACCGCGCCTTTCTCTCCTGTTCCCTAGATCCTCCTAACCCGATGAGGTAGGATTTAGCCAATTTATCCCCATTCTACAGATGAAGAAACTGAATGCAGCATTCAGAGAAGGTGATTTCCGTAAATTCTCAACAGGGGTTGTGCTGCAGATACATCAATATTTCCCATCTCTGAGTTTGACATGTGTGTTCAATGGTCCAAGAAAATCAAGGTTGGGGGTAGGGGTGATGGTGCTAATTTCCCAGAAGCAATCTGACCTCTGCTCTTTGAAGTGTCACGAAATTGGCTGGAGACTGCTCCCGTCAGCAGCGCTGCACTAGGCTGCTGAAAGCACTTTTAGCACCTGATTAAAAAGGAGCCTTATTTTCCTGAGCAATTACCAGCCTGCCTCTCATGATCTCATCCCGAAGACAAGGAAGAAAAATGATGGAAGGCTGGCCTCCAGATGCTCACGCCGCAGAACACTGAATGGCCTGGCCTCACTCGGGTGTGGGATGTACCAGGCACGGCTTGGGCTGCGGCGGCCAGAGCTGTAGGGCAGCAAGTGGTGCTCGGCATGGAGGTAGACTATATCCTTTCCAGCTCCGATGGAGATGCTGCTCTGGCCTGCAGCCGGCCGTGACCTGACTCCTGGGGGATTTGGGAATGAAGTGAAAGGAAGAAAAGAACTAGGCTGATTTGAAATCCTCCTGTGGGGAGGTCATCCCTTTCATTTCCCAAAACAGCTCTTCCTGCGAGCACTTTAGCCTCAAGGTATATTAAAGGAAACAGAGACTCCTCAGGAGATAACTCCCTGCCCCAAACTACACAGCCAGGAGTTTAGCAAAAAAGGATTCAAACCCAGGCAGAGCCCTAAACAGCACACTGCATTACACCATGCTGCCCTGTAGCATTCCTGGGCTGCCTTTAGGAGTAGCTAGGGGCTTGTGTTCACCTGGGCTTGCTCCCTCTGGCCTCACAGTGGGTGACAGGAACGGTGCCCCACCCTGGGCATGGCTGAAGACTCCTGCCCCCATTTGTCCTGTAACTGTGTCACCCCAAGGGCACTCCACACCTGGTCTCAGTCATAACCAGGGCTGTCTCTAAGAGCTCATAGTAGCAAGGAGCCATAAAAAGGAAATACCCAGTGCTGCCAAAGATGTGGTCAGACAGGCAGGCTTACTCATTGCTGGTGGCAGTGGAAAGCAATTTGGCAAGTTACATGCATACAAGGCTTCATAATGTAAATCTCTTTGATTCGCTAATCACACATCTGCAAATATATCTTTTTTTTAACATCTTTATTTGAGTATAATTGCTTTAAAATGGTGTGTTAGTTTCTGCTGTAAAACAAAGTGAATCAGCTATATGTATACATATATCCCCATATCCCCTCCCTCTTACATCTCCCCCCCACCCTCCCTATCCCACCCCTCTAGGTGGTCATAAAGCACTGAGCTGATCTCCCTGTGCCATGTGACTGCTTCCCACTAGCTATCTATTTTACATTTGGTAGTGTATATATGTCAATGCTACTCTCTCACTTTGTCCCAGCTTACCTGTCCCCCTCCCTGTGTCCTCAAGTCCATTCTCTACGTCTGTGTCTTTATTCCTGTCCTGCCCCTAGGTTCATCAGAACCATTTTTTGTTTTTAGATTCCATATATATGTGTTAGCATACGGTATTTGTTTTTCTCTTTCTGACTTACTTCACTCTGTATGACAGTCTCTAGGTCCAACCACCTCACTACAAATAACTCAATTTCATTTCTTTTTATGGCTGAGTAATATTCCATTGTATACATGTGCCACATCTTCTTTATTCATTCATCTGTCAGTGGACACTTAGGTTGCTTCCATGTCCTGGCTATTGTAAATAGAGCTAAAGTGAACGTTGTGGTATCTGACTCTTTTCGAATTATGGTTTTCTCAGGGTATATGCCCAGTAGTAGGATTGCTGGGTCGTATGGTAGTTCAATTTTTAGTTCTTTAAGGAAACTCCATACTGCTCTCCATAGTGGCTGTATCAATTTACATTCCCACCAACAGTACAAGAGGCTTCCCTTTTCTCCACACCCTCTCCAGCATTTATTGCTTGTAGATTTTTTGATGATGGCCATTCTGACTGGTGTGAAATGATACCTCATTGTAGTTTTGATTTGCATTTCTCTAATGATTAGTGATATTGAGCATCCTTTCATGTGTTTGTAGGCAATCTGTATATCTTCTTTGGAGAAATGTCTATTTAGGTCTTCTGCCCATTTTTGGATTGGGTTTTTTGTTTTTTTGATATTGAGCTGCATGACCTCCTGTATATTTTGGAGATTAATCCTTTGTCAGTTGCTTCGTTTGCAAATATTTTCTCCCATTCTGAGGGTTGTCGTTTCATCTTGTTTATGGTTTCCTTTGCTGTGCACAAGCTTTTAAGTTTCATTAGGTCCTATTTGTTTATTTTTGTTTTTATTTCCATTTCTCTAGGAGGTGGGTCAAAAAGTATCTTGCTGTGATTTATGTCAAAGAGTGTTCTTCCTATGTTTTCCTCAAAGGGTTTTATAGTGTCTGGCTTTACATTTAGGTCTTTAATCCATTTTGAGTTTATTTTTGTATATGGTGTTAGGAAGTGTTCTAACTTCATTCTTTTACATGTAGCTGTCCAGTTTTCCCAGCACCACCAATTGAAGAGGCTGTCTTTTCTCCATTGTATATTCTTGCCTCCTTTATCAAAGATAAGGTGACCATATGTGCATGGGTTTATCTCTGGGCTTTCTATCCTGTTCCATTGATCTATATTTCTGTTTTTGTTCCAGTATCATGCTGTCTTGATTACTGTAACTTTGTAGTATGGTCTGAAGTCAGGGAGGCTGATTCCTCCAGCTCCATTTTTCTTTCTCACGATCGCTTTGGCTATTTGGGGTTTTTTGTTTTTCCATACAAATTGTGAAATTTTTTGCTCTAGTTCTGTGAAAAATGCCAATGGTAGTTTGATAGGGATTGCATTGAAGCTGTAGATTGCTTTGGGTAGTATAGTCATTTTCACAATGTTGATTCTTCCAATCCAAGAACATTGCAAATATATCTTAAGGCAATAAGTCCAAATAAAAAAATCTTACCTGTCAACATCTTCATCTTCCTAAGGAGCCAAATACATTGAAATTCTATAATGTGGAATATTAAGCCATTAAAAATAACATTTGATCTTGGATTGGAAGAATTAATATTGTTAAAATGGCCATAGAACCCAAAGCAATCTATAGATTTAATGCAATCCCTATCAAATCACCCATTACATTTTTCATATAACTAGAACAAATAATCACAAAATGTATATGGAGTCACAAAATACCCAGAATTGCCAAAGCAATCCTGAGGAAAAAGAACAAAGCAGGAGGTATAATCCTCCCAGATTTCAGACAATACTGCAAAGCTACAGTAATCAAAACAGCATGGTAGGGCTTCCCTGGTGGCGCAGTGGTTGAGAGTCCGCCTGCCGATGCAGGGACGCAGGTTCGTGCCTCGGTCCGGGAGGATCCCCCGTGCCGCGGAGTGGCTGGGCCCGTGAGCCATGGCCACTGGGCCTGCGCGTCCGGAGCCTTGCTCCGCGACGGGAGAGGCCACAGCGGTGAGAGGCCCACGTACTGCAAAAAAAAAAAACAAAACAGCATGGTATTAGCACAAAAGCAGACATATGGCTCAACGGAGCAGAATAGAGAGCCCAGAAGTAAACCCACACACCTATGGTAAATTAATCTTCAACAAAGGAAGCAAGAATATCCAATGGGGAAAAGACAGTATCTTCAGCAAGTGGTGTTGGGAAAGCTGGATAGCTGCATGTAAATCAATGAAGTTAGAACACACCCTCACACCAAACACAAAGATAAACTCAAAATGGCTTAAAGACAAAAATAAGACTGGACACCATAAAACTCCTAGAAGAGACATAAGCAAACATCTCTGACATAAATCATAGGAACGCTTTCTTATGTCAGTCTCCCAAGACAATATAAATAAAAGCAAAAATAAACAAATGGGACCTTATCAAACTTATAAGCTTTTGCACAGCAAAGAAAACCATAAAGAAAATGAAAAGACAACCCACGAACTGAGAGAAAATATTTTCAAATGATGTGACCCGCAAGAGCTTAATTTCCAAAAGACACAAAGAGCTCATACAACTCAATAACAAACAAAAACAAACAAAAAAACCCAAATCAAAAAGTGGGCAGAAGACCTAAATAGACATTTCTAGAAAGAAGGCATACAGATGGCAAACAGGCACATGAAAAGATGCTCAACATCACTAATTATTAGAGAAATGCAAATCAAAACTACAGTGAGGTACCACCTCACACCAGTCAGAATGTCAATCATTAAAAAGTCCACAAACAATAAATGCTGGAGAGGGTGTGGAGAAAAGGGAACCCCTCCCCTACACTGTTCGTGGGAATGTAAATTGGTGCAGCCACTATGGAAAATGGTATGTTTCCTTAAAAAACTAAAAATAGAGTTACCATATGATCCAGCAATCCCACTCCTGGGCATACATCTGGAGAAAACACTAATTTGAAAAGATACATGCATCCCATTGTTCACAGTAGCACTATTTACAATAGCCAAGACATGTAAGCAACCTAAATGTTCATCGACAGATAAATGGATAAAGAAGATGTGGTACGTGTATACAACGGAATCCTACTCAGCCATAAAAAAAGAATGAAATAATGCCATTTGCAGCAACATGGATGGACCTAGAGATTATCATACTAAGTGAAACAGTCAGACAGTGAAAGACAAATACCATATGACATCACTTATATGTGGAATCTAAAATATGATACAAATGGAGTTATTTACAAAACAGAAACAGACTCACAGACATAGAAAACAAACTTATGGTTACCAAAGGGGAAAGGGGGTGAGGGATAAATTAGGAGTTTGGGATTAGCAGATACAAACAACTATTTGTAAAATATATAAACAACAAGGTCCTACTGTATAGCACAGAGAACTATATTCAATATCTTGTAATAAACTACAATGAAAAAGAATATATATGTATAACTGAATCACTTTGCTGTACACCAGAATCGAACACAACATTGTAAATCAACTATACTTCAATAAAAAAAAGTTTCAGAAAAATTCGTAATAACATGGAAATGGCAAAAGAAAGTTATGAAATTGTCCAGATGGTGTGAACACAACTATGTTAAAAAAAAAAAAAAAAGAGTGAATGAATAAATTTCACTTGGGACTTATGGGTAGAGGTTTGTTTTTGTTTTTAATTTACAGACTTTACTTTTTATAGCAGTTTTAGGTTCACACTAAGATCGAGTAGAAAGTCCAGAGATCTCCCATATACCCCTACCCCACACAAGCATAGCCTCCTCCATGTCAACCTCCCTGGGCGGGGTTTTTTCCCTACTTTCTTTCACCCTCCCCAAATTGTCAAATTGTCTATAACGAGAAAAATAAATTTTGTTAGGGAGGAAGCAAAGATGAGAGGAAGTGGCGGGGAGGGGGAGGAAAGGCAAGAGGAAAGGCAAGAAGAGGGAGCCCTCATCCCAAAGGGAGAACACAAACAGGTTCTTAGCCCTTTCGATTTCCGATACACTTTTTTATTTCACCAGCTGTTGGAATTCCTCACCATTTAAAGTTTGTGACATCATTTCCCACGTCCACATACTTTCTCTCAGGGAGGAAAGAAAATCTTGATGCTTTCTCAACCCTAAAACCATCCCTCAAACACCAAATTCAAGCCGGCCTTTGAGGGAAGCCTCTTTAGCTCACTCTGCGCTTCTCTGTACCTTAGACAAGTTTTCCTATCAATGTTGATCATCCCCTAACCTGCAGCCTTGGAGCCTGGGCAGATTCTCTGGCTTTACCACACGCACACGCACACTCACACACGCCTCTGTGGTGATGGGAAAAATATGACCTGCAATGTGGGCCTCAGGCCAGCAGGGGGCAGAGTGGGTGGGGGCCAGCACTGCGTGTGCACCTCAGGGTCCCCAGTACCCAGAATCAGAGAGGCACAGGCACGTTGAATGAATGAGTGGATGCTTCAGCAGCCCGTTTTTTGGCACTCTTTGGAACTTTAAATTGGGAATGGGTTTTTCTGGGCAGCGATGGTGGAGTTTACATGCGTTAGATCACCCCACAGGAAGAATGGTTAACATCTAGCCTGCTTTGGTCTCTAATAGGTCATACTAAGGGCCATTTCCACCCATTTCTGTGTCAGAGGAAAGAGGCGAGGACTGGGGATTGCCATCCACACACCACAAGGCTCCTTTCCCCCTAGGGGCCTTGTTTCCCCAGTTATAGGATGAAGAAGTGGGATGCCCTCCAGGGCCTTCCCATGATGCTGTGCTGTGACCCCATTAAGGATTGCTTGACTATATAACAAATTCTTCCTATTGAAGCGTTTCCAAAACATGAGACATTTCAGGGATACATTTTATTTTTTATGTCATACATAGTAACAACTACAAAGAATTCAAGGTGAGATTCTTAGAAAATTTGATCCCAAAACAGTAGAAATCAGTTTCTTGTTCTCTTTTTGGTAAGATGGTAATACAGGGTCTGATCCACAAAACTGTCTGCACCCACCTCACACACACACACCTAGCCATGCACACACACACACATATTCACACATACACACACACACTCATACACATTTCCCATCATCACCACCAGCCCCCAAATGACTGTATGGTAAGTACACATGGAAAATTTCTAGGAATGGGACCACCCAATGGAACTTCAAAAGGAAAGGATGCAACCTGGAGGTGAATTAGGAGGAAATGACACCAGGGAAACGGAGGCAATAAGCTCTCGATTGGGACTTAAAATAGAGGAAGGACTGGCTATTGTTGTCTTTCTGGGGAGGGAAGAACTGAGGGGTGAGAGGATTGACTTTTTCCCCAGTACATTACTAACAGCAACGAGGCATCTGGGCACTGCTTTCTGTTGCTTAAACAGGTGGCCTCGCCAAAAAAAGAGGCAAGGTCTGCCCAGGGGGCCTCTTTCTAGGACCGCAAATAACAGAGCACTCTCAGAGTCTGAGCTGCTTCTCACTGAGTGCCAGCCTGGGATTAAGTATGGAACCAGCTCAGACGCCGGCCAAACCCCCCGACACTGAGCTCCAGAGCAGAGAAGGCGAGTGCTCAGCACCCCGCATGACTCAGACCCTACACCCAGCCCTCAGGTAACTGCACCTGACCAGGAAGTCCCTGACAAGAGGCTGCCCCTCAGGCATCTCCAGGCCTCGAGGAGAGGAGCCCCCAACAGGATGCCCAGCCCTCAACAGGATGCCCAGCCCTCAGGTGACTCTGTGACAGGACAGCTGCCCCAGCTGTGTGGCTGACAGGGTCTTGGTGCTCTGGCCTGGTGTCAGGCCTGAGCCTCTGAGTTGGGAGAGTTGAGCTCAGGACATTGGTCCACCAGAGACCTTCCGGCCCAACGTAGTATCAATCGGCAGGAGCTCTCCCAGAGATCTCCATCTCAATGCTAAGACCCAGCTCCACCCAAGGGCCAGCAAGCTCCAGTGCTGGATGCCTCATGCCAAACAACTAGAAAGACAGGAACACAACCCCACCCATTAGCAGAGAGGCTGCCTAAGATCATACTAAGTTCACAGGCACCCTAAAACACACCACCGGATACAGCCCTACCCACCACAAAGACAAGATCTAGCCCCAAAAACAAACAAACAAAAAAAGATCCAACCCCACCCACCAAAACACAGGCACTGGTCCCCTCCACCAGCAAGCCTACTCAAGCCACTGAACCAACCTCACCCACTGGGGGCAGACACCAAAAACAATTGGAACAACAAACATGCAGCCCACAGCTGTGTTTGCAGCCCCTAAACACAGTAAGTTAAGCAAAAAGAGAAGACAGAGAAATACACAGCAGATGAAGGAGCAAAGTAAAATCCCACCAGACCAAACAAATGAAGAGGAAATAGGCAGTCTACCTGAAAAAGAATTCAGAATAATGA
Source organism: Pseudorca crassidens (assembly GCF_039906515.1). Lineage (NCBI taxonomy): Eukaryota > Metazoa > Chordata > Mammalia > Artiodactyla > Delphinidae > Pseudorca > Pseudorca crassidens. The sequence continues at coordinate 46,345,968 of NC_090311.1, read as the reverse complement.
TAGTAAATATGATCCAAAATCTTGGAAATAGAATGGAGAAAATACAAGAAACGTTTAACAAGGACCTAGAAGACCTAAAGAGCAAACAAACAATGACGAACAACAAAATAAATGAAATTAAAAATTCTCTAGAAGGAATCAATAACAGAATAACTGAGGCAGAAAAACGGATAAGTGACCTGGAAGATAAAACAGTGGAAATAACTACTGCAGAGCAGAATAAAGAAAAAAGAATGAAAAGAATTGAGGACAGTCTCAGAGACCTCTGGGACAATATTAAATGCATCAACATTCAAATTATAGGCGTCCCAGAAAAAGAAGAGAAAAAGAAAGGGTCTGAGAAAATATTTGACGAGATTATAGTTGAAAACTTCTCTAACATGGGAAAGGAAATAGTCAATCAAGTCCAGGAAGAGCAGAGAGTCCCATACAGGATAAATCCAAGGAGAAACATGCCAAGACACATATTTATCAAACTATCAAAAATTAAATACAGGGCTTCCCTGGTGGCGCAGTGGTTGGGAGTCCGCCTGCCGATGCAGGGGACGCGGGTTCGTGCCCCGGTCTGGGAGGATCCCACGTGCCGCGGAGCGGCTGGACCCGTGGGCCATGGCCGCTGGGCCTGCGCGTCTGGAGCCTGTGCTCCGCAACGGGAGAGGCCACAACGGTGCGAGGCTAGCGTACCGCAAAAAAAAAAAAAAAAAAAAAAAAAAAAAAAAAAAAATTAAATACAAGAAAAAATATTAAAAGCATCAAGGGAAGAGGCACAAATAACACACAAGGGAATCCCCATAAGATTAACAGCTGATCTTTCAGCAGAAACTCTGCAAGCCACAAGGGAGTGGCAGGACATATTTAAAGTGATGAAAGGGGAAAACCTACAACCAAGATTACTCTACCCAGCAAGGATCTCATTCATATTCAATGGAGAAATAAAAACCTTTACAGACAAGCAAAAATTAAGAGAATTCAGCACCACCAAACCAGCTTTACCACAAATGCTAAAGAAACTTCTCTAGGCAGGAAACACAAGAGAAGGAAAAGACCCACAAAAACAAACCCAAAATAATTAAGAAAATGCTAATAGGAACATAATCAATAATTACCTTAAATGTAAATGGATTAAATGCTCCAACCAAATAACATAGACTTGTTGGATGGATACAAAACCAAGACCCATACATATGCTGTCTACAAGAGACCCACTTAGGACCTAGGGACACATACAGACTGAAAGTGAGGGGATGGAAAAGATATTCTATGCAAATGGAAATCAAAAGAAAGCTGAAGTAGCAATTCTCTTATCAGGCAAAATATATTTTAAAATAAAGACTGTTACAAGAGACAAAGAAGGACACTACATAATGATCAAGGAATCAATCCAAGAAGAAGATATAACAATTATAAATGTTATATAGGAGGACCTTATGTATTGAGGTGCTCCTATGTTGGTGCTCCCAACATAGGAGCACCTCAATACATAAGGCAATTAACAGCCATAAAAGGGGAAATCGATAGTAACACAATAAAAGTAAGGGACTTTAACACCCCACTTTCACCAATGGACAGATCATCCAAAATGAAACTAAATAAGGAAACAAAAGCTTTAAATGATGCATTAAACAAGAGGGACTTAATTGATATTTATAGGACATTCCATCCAAAAACAACAGAATACACTTTCTTCTCAAGTGCTCATGGAACATTCTCCAGGATAGATCATATCTTGGGTCACAAATCAAGCCTTGGTAAATTTAAGAAAATTGAAATCATATCATCTTTTCCCACCACAACGCTATGAGACTAGATATCAATTACAGAAACAAAGCTGTAAAAAATACAAACACATGGAGGCTAAACAATACGCTACTAAATATCCAAGAGATCACTGAAGAAATCAAACAGGAAATCGAAAAATACCTAGAAACAAATGACAATGAAAACACGATGACCCAAAACTTATGGGATACAGCAAAAGCAGTTCTAAGAGGGAAGTTTATAGCAATACAATCCTACCTCAAGAAACAAGAAAAATCTCAAATAAAAAACCTAACCTTACACCTAAAGCAATTAGACAAAGAAGAACAAAAAAAACCCCAAAGTTAGCAGAAAGAAACAAATCATAAAGATCAGATCAGAAATAAATGAAAAAGAAATGAAGGAAACAATAACAAAGATCAACAAAACTAAAAGTTAGTTCTTTAAGAAGATAAAAAAACTGATAAACCACTAGCCAGACTAGTCAAGAAAAAAAGGGAGAAGACTCAAATCAACAGAATTAGAAATGAAAAAGGAGAAGTAACAACTGACCTTGCAGAAATACAAAGAATCATAAGGGATTACTACAAGCAACTATATGCCAATAAAATGGACAACCTGGAAGAAATGGACAAATTCTTAGAAAAGCACAACCTTCCAAGACCAAACCAGGAAGAAATAGAAAATATAAACAGACAAATCACAACCACTGAAATCGAAATTGTGATTAAAAATCTTCTAACAAACAAAAGCCCAGGACCAGATGGCTTCACAGGCGAATTCTATCAAACATTTAGAGAAGAGCTAACACCTATCCTTCTCAAGCTCTTCCAAAATATAACAGAAGGGGGAACACTCCCAAACTCATTCTACTCATTCTCATTCTTGGTATCAGGGTGAGGCCACCATCACCCTGATACAAAAACCAGGCAAAGATGTCACAAAAAAAGAAAACTACAGACCAATATCACTGATGAACATAGATGCAAAAATCCTCAACAAAATACTAGCAAGCAGAATCCAACAGCACATTAAAAGGATCATACACCATGATCAAGTGGGATTCATCCCAGGAATGCAAGGATACTTCAATATATGCAAATCAATCAATGTGATACAACATATTAACAAACTGAAGGATGAAAACCATATGATAATCTCAATAGATGCAAAAAAAGGTTTCAACATAATTCAGCACCAATTTATGATAACAACTCTCCAGAAAGTAGGCATAGAGGGAACTTACCTCAACATAATAAAGGCTATATATGAAAAAACACACAGCCAACATCATGCTTAATGGTGAAAAACTGAAACCATTTCCTCTAAAATCAGTAACAAGACAAGGATGCCCACTCTCACCACTATTATTCAACATAGTTTTGGAGTTTTAGCCACAGCAATCAGAGAAGAAAAAGAAATAAAAGGAATCCAAATCAGAAAAGAAGAAGTAGAGCTGTCACTGTTTGCAGATAGCATGATGCTATACATAGAGTATCCTAAAGATGCTACCAGAAAACTACTAGAGCTAATCAATGAATTTGGTAAAAGAGACAAAAGATCTGTATGCAGAAAACTATAAGACACTGATGAAAGGAATTAAAGATGATATAAACAGATGGAGAGATACACCATGTTCTTGGGTTGGAAGAATCAACATGACTCTACTACCCAAAGCAATCTACAGATTCAATGCAATCCCTATCAAACTATCAATGGCATTTTTCACAGAACTAGAACAAAAAATTTCACAATTTGTATGGAAACACAAAAAAAACCCCGAATAACCAAAGCAATCTTGAGAAAGAAAAATGGAACTGGAGGAATCAGACTCCCTGACTTCAGACTAGACTACAAAGATACAGTAATCAAGACAGCATGATACTGGAACAAAAACAGAAATATAGATCAGTGGAACAGGATAGAAAGCCCAGACATAAACCCACACACATACGGTCACCTTATCTTTGATAAAGGAGGCAAGAATATACAATAGAGAAAAGACAGCCTCTTCAATAAGTGATGCTGGGAAAACTGGACAGCTACATGTGAAATTAGAACACTTCCTAACACCATATACAAAAATAAACTCAAAATGGATTAAAGACCTAAATATAAGACAAGACACTATAAAACTCTTAGAGGAAAACATAGGAAGAACACTCTGACATAAATCACTGCAAGATCCTTTTTCCCCTAGAGAAATGGAAATAAAAACAAAAATAAACAAATGGGACCTAATGAAACTTAAAAGCTTGTGCACAGCAAAGGAAACCATAAACAAGATGAAAAGACCACCCTCAGAATGGGAGAAAATATTTGCAAATGAAGCAACTGACAAAGGATTAATCTCCAAAATATACAGGTAGCTCATGCAGCTCAATATCAAAAAAACAAAAAACCCAATCCAAAAATGGGCAGAAGATCTAAATAGACATTTCTCCAAAGAAGATATACAGTTTGCCAACAAACACATGAAAGGATGCTCAACATCACTAATCATTAGAGAAATGCAAATCAAAACTACAATGAGGTATCACCTCACACCAGTCAGAATGGCCATCATCAAAAAATCTACAAGCAATAAATGCCGGAGAGGGTGTGGAGAAAAGGGAAGCCTCTTACACTGTTGATGGGAATGTAAATTGATACAGCCACTATGGAAGGTTCCTTAAAAAACTACAAATAGAACTACCATATGACCCAGCAATCCCACTACTGGGCATATACCCTGAGAAAACCAAAATTCAAAAAGAGTCATGTACCAAAATGTTCATCACAGCTCTATTTACAATAGCCCGGAGATGGAAACAACCTAAGAGCCCATCATTGGATGAATGGATAAAGAAGATGTGGCACATATATACAATGGAATATTACTCAGCCATAAAAAGAAACGAAATTGAGCTAATTGTAATGAGGGGGGTACACCTAGAGTCTGTCATACAGAGTGAAGTAAGTCAGAAAGAGAAAGACAAATACCATATGCTAACACATATATATGGAATTTAAGAAAAAATAATGTCATGAAGAACCTAGGGGTAAGACAGGAATAAAGACACAGACCTACTGGAGAACGGACTTGAGGATATGGGGAGGGTGAAGGGTGAGGTGTGACAAAGCGAGAGAGAGGCATGGACATACATACACTACCAAACGTAAGGTAGATAGCTAGTGGGAAGCAGCCGTATAGCACAGGGATATCAGCTCGGTGCTTTGTGACCGCCTGGAGGGGTGGGATAGGGAGGGTGGGAGGGAGGGAGACGCAAGAAGGAAGAGATATGGGAACATATGTATATGTATAACTGATTCACTTTGTTATAAAGCAGAACTAACACGCCATTGTAAAGCAATTATACCCCAATAAAGATGTTAAATAAAATAAAATAAAAAAGAGACATGTACCACAGTGTTCATTGCAGTCCTATTTACAATAGCCAGGACATGGAAGCAATCTAGGTGTCCATCAACAGATGAATGGATAAAGAAGATGTGGCACATACATACAATGGAATATTACTCAGCCATAAACAGAAACGAAATTGAGTTATTTATAGTGAGGTGGATGGACCTAGAGTCTGTCATACAAAGTGAAATAAGTCAGAAAGAGAAAGGGCAAATACCGTATGCCAAAGAATCTAAAGGAGGGCTTCCCTGGTGGTGCAGTAGTTGAGTGTCTGCCTGCCGATGCAGGGGACACGGGTTCGTGCGCTGGTCCAGGAAGATCCCACATGCCGCGGAGCGGCTGGGCCCGTGAGCCATGGCCGCTGAGCCTGCGCGTCCGGAGCCTGTGCTCCGCAATGGGAGAGGCCACAACAGTGAGAGGCCCGCGTATGCAAAAAAAAAAAAAAAAAAAAGGAAAGAAAAAATAATCTAAAGGAAAAAAAATGGTTCTGAAGAACCTAGGGGCAGGACAGGAATAAAGACGCAGACGTAGAGAATGGACTTGAGGACACGGGGAGGGGGAAGGGTAAGCTGGGATGAAGTGAGAGAGTGGCATGGACTTATATACACTATGAAATGTAAAATCGATCGCTAGTGGGAAGCAGCCGCATAGCACAGGGAGATCAGCTGGGTGCTCTGTGACCACCTAGAGGGGTGATATAGGGAGTGTGGGAGGGAGACACAAGAGGGAGGGGATACGGGGATATATGTGTACATATAACTGATTCACTTTGTTATACAGCAGAAACTAACACACCATTGTAAAGCAATTATATTTCAATAAAGATGTTTAAAAAAAAAAGTATGGAACGAAGGATTGAGTATGCATTGTTTCACTTAATCTGTACAAAAACTGCCAGGTCAATATCATGAAGCCCACTTTATAGAGAAGAACACTGAGGCGGAGGGTGGATCAATAACATGTCCACACCCACAGATCTCATAAGAGGCCCAGCTGGACTCTAAAGCCAGATGCCAGGTGTTTTCCCTTCTTTGACTGCCTTGCAGTCCCCTTTCACGTGGAAGGTTGGGAGGGGTGTGCAGGGATGGCCAACATTCCTTGGAGGAGGTGGAAAACATTCCCTGAGGTCATAGCTCTGCCTTGAAGTCTCGCTCCTCTTTCAAGACCAGCCACTCTGGAGGTTTCCTCACCATTCTGGGCTGACCTGGCATTTCCACAGCAATCTCTTTCAAAGTGGTTCCTGAAGGGCGTGGCCTGTGTCTGGTGGTTTGATCTCACTCCAAATTAAATCTATGGTTAGTGGCGATCCCACTTTATGGCGTCCATGGTTCTCCCTGATGCCCTGGGTGGTGACATCATTTTCATGTCAGACTTGCCTACTTATGCAATCCTTTGTTTAAAGCGTTCTTCCTCTTTAGTGTAATTCAGAATCCTAGAATCTAATCGGTGGAGCATTTTGTTTAGGGAGTGGGGAGGGCTATCTTTAGATGAGGGATGATTTGTGTGTTTATTGGCCAAATATACTCTAATTTAGACGAAAGTCATGTCTGGGTGGTACATACTTCACTCCTTCCATTCTTCGCTCTCCACATCTCTTGCAGTAAAGTGAGAATCCGGCGTAAGAACCTTCTGAACTCCCGCTACTCTGGGGTCCGTCTTTATAGACAGGGGTCCTTGGATCCAGAGTCTGGAACCCTGGTCCTGAGTTCCAGTCCTAGCCCTCGTTTCACGGACAGATATTGGACAAGTTATGCTGTCGCTCTGGGCCCTGGTTTCCCAACTGTCAAACATGGGGCTGAATGAGGTAGTGTGTAAAAATGCTTTGTTAAGACCCACGGTTGCAGGAGAATCCCTTGGAGGACTTATAAAAACAGACCTATCTGGGCCCACCTCTAAGAGTCTCTGATTCATTGTAGCCTGAATATCTGCGTTTCCCACAAGCTCAGAGATGCTGATGCTGCTGGCCCAGGGTCCACACTTGGAGAACGTCTGGCTGAGAGTGAAGGGGTGTGCGGTGAGAAGCGCGTTATCATGATGCCAGACAGGGGTCTACAGCCAAGGGAAGCTGCTCCCCTCACCACCACTCTGCACGCTACACTACACGGCAGTGTTTTTCCTAACTCCAGATAAAGATCATCTGGGGTTGCTTGTTTCAAAACAAAACAGATGCTTTGGACCCCAACCCAGACTTACCGAATTAGAAGTTCCAAGTGAGAGGCCTGGTAATCTGTGTTGGAACCAGCCTCCATGCTGGTCTTACCATCAGAGGTGATTGGGAAACACTGCAGCTAGTTCCAGATTGCAAACATGTTATGTGAAGGCAAACGGCCCATGTCCCCCCCCGAATGGAGATGTGGATAATCAGTGACAGGTTCTTTTCCACAAGGAAGAGGTATCCCCGAGCCTAGTAATGAATACGCTGTAAGGTCTGGAAACAAGGCTTCAGGGGTTTCTGATGGCATCAGGACAAGTGACAAAGAAGACCTGAAGTGGACTTCAGTGCGGTCCTCATCACCAGCACCAGGAGAAACCTGCCCAAAGCAAGGCACTCATCCACTTCTACGCAGGCAGCTATGTCCCATCTCTGGCCCCTAAGGATCCCGTACCAAGGAAACAATAGCACAACTTGAAGTCGTGGTTCCCAGCCTGGTTGCACATCAGAATCACATGGGAAGCTTTGTAACCCTCCTCTATGTATGGCTGAGCTTTGCCCCAGACCAATGAACTCGGAAGTGTGCGGGGTAGGATGCAGCCTCGCTATGTTTAATGTTCCACAGATTATCACAGTGCACAGCTGGCGCTGTATTAAAGGGAAGACACCACCACAGTTTGCACACCTTCCCAGGATCTTGAATAGATAGTTGGACATCCATGTTTACAGCAGCACTATTCACAATAGCCAAAAGGTAGAAACAACCCAAGTGTACGCTGAAGGATGAATGGATAAATAAAATGTGATAAAATGGAATAATATTCAGCCTTAAAAAGGAAGGAAATTCTGATAAATGCTCCAACATGGATGAACCTCGAGGACATGATGCTAAGTGAAATAAGCCAGTCACAAAAAGACTGGATGATTCCACTTACATGAGGTACCTAGAGTGGACAGTCATAGAGACAAAAAGTAGCATGGTGGTCGCCAGGGGCTGGGGGAAAGGGAATGGGATATTGTTTAATAAGTACAGAGTTTCAGTTTGGGATGTTGAAAATGTTTTGGAGATGGATGGTGGTGATAGTTGCACAATAATGTGAATGTACTTAACGCCACAGAATTGTACACTTACCAATACACTTACAACTTTTAGAAATCACAACATTAAAAAAAAAACCCACCATTTTGTAGAAACAAGTAGGGTCTCCTCCACAATAAAGTAGATTGTTTCTGAACCAAATGTAAGAGTCAGGGCTCTTGCTAAGGGAAGCAGGACAGGCATGTGTCCGTTTTCAAAACATCTCCTACCAAAGGCACCAGAGAACCCAAGGAACATACCACTCCCTTCCCAAACACAGAAATAGCCTGCTACGGAGAACATGTAAGTGAAGAACGTTGGTCACGGAAGTTCATGTATCAATGCTGGGTACACGTTTACAGTGGTGTTGCATTCATCGACCCCTTAGTGCTCTCATTCATTCATTTTCTCTTTCACTGTATAAATGGCGCCCAGGCACGGTGGGTGGGGGCGGGGACAGGGAGAAGCCTGAGAGCCCAACCTACAGGCTCTACCTTGGCAAGCTCCCAACCCAGGAGGTCCTTTGAGGGAGAAGCAGCCCGGTGTGGGGTAAGACAGAAGAAGATGGGAAGGGGGAACTAGGGAGAGGAGAGGCCCAGACCTTCCACAGGCTGTTTTGGGGGTGGGGCAGAGGGAGGAAGCTTCCTGCGGGACCTTGTCTAGGATCTGGCTTCCGGGAAGCCTGAGGCTGTGTCGGCTTCCCGCTGCAGCCCCTGCGCTGGCACAGAGACCCAGCCTAAGTTGCCCTGTGACATGTCAGAGTAGGGGCTACTTTTGCAGGAAGTACAAAAGAACAGCACAGTCTGGGCTTGAGTTACAAATGTGAGTGGGTTACAAATGCAGAGGAAGCTGTCCACACCTACTGCCCTGGGGGGCCCAGAGGAGGCCACAGCCCTGCCCGCCGCTGGGTTCTGAGATGCCTCACTCCTAGGAGGAGGCATTTGGGGTGGACAGCCCCTCTGCAGTCCCATCTCTCTTCCAAGCCAGCGATGGATGGCTTTCATTTCATTCTGACTGAACTGCGAGGCTAAACTGGGCCCAATTTCCGATCAGCGTCATTTCTCTCAGGCTTGCTCTCAGGGAAGACAAAATCCGTTCAGCTCCCGCCTGCTCCCCTGTGAGAAGCACTGAGCTCCCCATGGCAGCAAGACGGCAGCTCTGGAGGGGAGAGCCTCATTTTATGTGGATCAGTGACTGGCTTACTGTAGGTGCTTAATAAATATTCAATCATAATAATCTTAATTACTGGATTACATCATGTCTGTCTTAAGGTAGGATATAAATAAATAATGCCATAATAATATAATGAGGCTCTAACAGAGGGCTGCTCAGTTTGAGTTCCCACTTCTATGCAGGCGGTTTTAATAAATTTGGGTGGATTTCATATTTCATGAAGACATATCTGCTCACAGCAGGTAAATGTTTCTGAAGATGAGCCTTATTTAGTATTAATGCCGGCAGAACACTTCCTGGTTTCCTAGTTTATGTGCTCTTCAAGGTTTAATTCAACTCAACGTGACACCCAGTTCTGTGAGTGTTCGAGGGTGTCTGGTGGCAAGGAGGGTGGTGACCAGAGTGTTTGGGGTCCGGCACCCCAGCTGGCTTTAGGGGAGTAGTCGAGACACATCAGCTATCCCTCTCCAACACAGCCTAAGCCATCCCCTGCTCAGAATGGAGTCGCAAACAGTCCTGACAGGTTATGTAAATGATAAAGTTGGCTGGTGGCCAGCAGGATGGCGTGTGCCCTGTCTGAAGGGGCAGCCCTCCTCGGCCCCAGCTCCTGCAATCCAGTGGTGCCCGACCTTCCATTAAAAAGAGCCAGAAATGCCATTGTCACCCCCAAATCTCCCAAATTTTAAAGGCTGCTAACCAATCCAAATTCTTTTAGAGCAAAAGCCTCCTGCAGCCTTTTGGGTCCCATCGGACTACAGACGGCACTAGGTGACTGGGCTCTGGAGCTGAGAGCAAGGGATGTTCAAGGAAGGGAGTGTGCTGGTTCCTCCAAGAAAGCCAGAGAAGAGCCAGAAAGCCCCTGGTGGAATTGTTGGGCACCCCAGGTCTGACACCAGCTCTGTTATCTGCTGGACTCGCTGTGTGCCTTCCATAAGTCGCCAAGACCCCACTCCCTCTTCAGGAAAGTGGAGGATGAGAAGCCTGCTGAACCCTCCTCGGAGGGCTGCACGGAGAGCCAACGCCCCCTAAAGGGGTGGTGAGCCCTCTGCATGCCAGGCGGTACCATTCATGCCAACAGAACTCCAACTAGTAGATGCCCATGAAGTTGTGCAAAAGCCTCGCTGCTCTATGCATCTGGGTTTCTGGAAGCCTCTGGAAGCTTCTGGAAGCAGAGCTAGTCTTGGGGAGTTGGAACCCAAACGTCAGATAGTGAACCTGGAGGGGAGATGGTGACTTGCAGAGCTGCTCATCTCAGAGTGTACAGTCTGGCTCTGTCCCAGCCTCCCAAGCCTCCTGAGCCAGTCCTGGTCCCACTGTGGGTATCTGCTTCCTGCTCTGTGCTCTAAAACCAGACAGGAGAATGCAAAAGAACCTCCTCTGATGGAGCCAAGGGGCGGGGATGGGTCTTGACACCCTCCATTCCTCCTAAGGAAGCCAGAGCTCTGATGGGATTGAAGGTACATGAGCTGGGCAGCACCCCCTACCCGTGGTTGTGAGTTCACCCTCCTCCCCCCTCCCTCTGGAGGCCCGAGGTGACCCTCTGCAGCAAAAGCAATGCCTATAAAGGGACCTTCACACGTGCAAGTGTCCAAGAAGCAGCTTTTGTCCCAGACACGGTCATCACGTCACAGCAGTGGCCACTGGAGAGTGACTCCCCAGCCCTTGGGAGAGAGTAGACAGCTCCGGGCTTTCTAGAGAAACTTCCCCTGCACTGAGTTATTTTTAACCCCCATCCCATACATCCATTCCAGGGGAGTTAACATCACTGGTGAAATTAACCACGCACCTCGGCCAGGTGAAGGTGGTTCCAGCAGGGTGTGTGGGGCGAGGGAACGGAAAGTGTTTCACTAAAACTCTGGACTCAGGTTTCCCTGCAAGTTGGTCCAACGATAATCTCTTGTCAAAAGTAGAAACAGGTTTCTTCACCCTGATGCAAATCATCTCCATGAAAAATGCACTATCATTAAAAAAAAAAAAATCAACACATGCATGTATTCTGCTTATGAAACAATATTTGTTGGTTTTAGGTATCCTTTTACCTAATGCTTGGTGATATATTATTTGAGAACTTTTTTTCCCACAACTACATTTTTACAGTTTTTAAAAAACTTTTCCATGACTATGTACACATTTTTACATTAATATATAAACTCCATTTTTTACTTGGTTACTTAACACTCTTCCATCAATATTTCTTCTATTTTAATGTCTTAATTTTTAAGTGTAGCCTTAGTCAACCAAACTCTAAAATTGGACGTTCGTTTCTGATGCTTCGTGTACCTGCCAATATTTGTAGAGTTGTTGGCCTCTCTGAAGCCACTTTAGATCAGATAACCCTAAGTGAGGTTACGAGACAGACTGGAGTCTGAGGGACGGGCCAGGCAGGCCCAGGTGCCACCTCCTCGGCCATGTGTCCCTAGGGACAGTCTCAGGTCTCGCCTTGGCTCCAGCAGAGCCTGCCAGTGTCCTCTGGCTCCCTGCTGAGTCTCTCTCCTTCCCGGGAGCTCCCATATCCCCATCAGCTCGCTCTGACCCTCATTCTCTCCTTCCTACCACAGGGAATTTTCTATTTTTTTAAATTATGGAACATTTCAAATGTATACAAAGGTTCAGAAGATAGTGTAACAAGTGCCTAGCTTCAAAAATCCTGTTTCATATACTCCAATCCATTTCCCCATATACTGCATCACTCAGAAATAAGTCCCAGATGTCATATTTCATTCATAAATATTAGTGTAGGTCTTGCTAAATAATAAAGCTGCTTTTGTCAAATACCGTTATCACATCTAAAACATTAGCAGTAGTCCCTGAATATCATCAAATACCCAGGCAGCGTTCATATTGGCCAAGCTGTCTTATACATGTTGGCTACGGATGGTTTGTTGGAATTAAGATCGAATGAGGGTCTGTGTGTGGCATTTAATCACTGTGTCTCTTTGGTGTCTTTTAATCAATCGGTCCCACCTACTTTGATTTCAATGGCTTATTTGTTAAAGAGATTGGTCACTTGTCCTGTAGAGTTTTCCACACCGCAGATTTTGCTGATTGCTTCCTCATGGTGTCATTTAACAGTTTCCTCTGTCCCTTTTATTCCTATAATCTGGTAGTTAAATCCAGAGTTAGAGGCTTGTTCTGATTTAGGTTTGGTTTTCTGTAAGAACACTTCATGGGTGTTGTGTGTTTTTACAGGAGGCCCCTTGGGGATCATTGTCTTGGTCATTATTTGTCAGGGGTTTGAAAAATGATAATGTCCTAGTTCTACCCTTCCTTCTTTATTAGAGAAACTCTCCTTCGTTCATCACTTGGCTCTTTGGACTCTTTGGTATAGTTCATACAGGAAAGTCAGGTGAAGTACTTGACCCTGTTCAGCTTTTCAGAAGGATGAAGCTGCTCTCTACATCCTCCAAGGAGACAACAGAGGGTTGTTTAAGTCGTTTTGTTTTGTTTTGTTTCAGAATCATTATGAACTCATGAGTTCAAATATATTCAGTGTTTCAATCTATTGTGGATTTTATTTGTACTGATGTAAACTGCTCCATCTGTTGCTGGTGGAAACTCTTCAAAGTCAGCTCCTTACTTGTTTTGATATCAACCCAGCCATCTTACTTAGGCTGCCTGCCTTTGGTGTGACAAGAGGTTTCAGACTCTTCTTACACATTTTCTGCTCCAGATAAGAGAATGTTTGTTCTTTTTAATGAGAGTTCATATTCAGAGACAAAAATCTTGGTACAAAGGCGAGTCATCGTTATGATGTTACTGTTTTTAGGTCTTTTCAACAGGAAATGCTTTTCTTTTTTTAAAAGAAAGTATGTCTTGATTTTACAATTTTGTATATTTGATTTTACACTTTTGTATATTTGATTTTATACAATCTCTTTACTTTATATTGATATCAAATATACAGGTACTGAGTTTTACTTACCGTGTTGATTTTATATCTGCAGCTCTTTTCTCTAACAGTAAAAAAAAAATCTTGCTTTCTTATGACATTAACATACTTCCTAGTTCACTTTATCTATATCTATCTACATTTCTGAGAACGACTTAAGATTTTACTGTACAGTTAATTTTATGTTCAGGTATATCCTACTTATGAATGTTAAGACAAACTAACGTATTTTAAAATCATTTGAAATAATTCCCCTTTGTGAAATTATGCCCCCTACATATTAGGTTCATTTGTCTCATTTCATTGTCAATTTTTAGGGCCTGATTTTTTTAACTTTTGGTTTGGTTTAGTTTGATAATTAGGTAAGGGGCTGGCATGGCTTCACATCAAATCTACCAAACAAGGCAGACCCTGAGAAGTCTAGCTCTTACTCCCATTCCCACACCTGTGCCCTCCTGTCCCCAGAGGTAACTATTTCAGTTTGGGGTTTATTCTCTTATTATTTTCCTTTAATATAAGAAAATACATATAAATGCACACACATTTGTATCTTCTACTGCTTGAGTAAATGGTAACATACATAAGATACCATGTTTCTCCCTCTTGCCCTGGGAATTGCTCCTTACAAGCATGGAGAGATGCCCTTTGTCCCTTTCTACAACTGTGTAGTACTCCACTGGGGTGTCTCCCCTCACCACCTCCTCAGCCCCAAGCTCCCAGATTTTACAATCACTGCAGACCTGCTCTTGCCCACCTACCAACCCTGATATAGGCAAGGCAATCAGAATTATAACAGAATAGCTTCATCGGCCTGCTGTACCCATTCATGTGTAGCTCCCTGTGCTAGGCACTTGCCTCATCCCCTTTAACGTTTGCAGCAGTCCTCTGAAGTAAGTAGCAAATGCAAGTTTGAAGAAATCAAATCACATGCCCAAGGTCACACAGCTGCTGATCTGGGAACAGAACCCTTACATCCCCGAGGCCAAAATCTACATTCTTGGCTGTTTCGCCTCTCAGACCCTCCTGGCTGTGCCTCCAGAAGTTCTGTGTGGCTCTGCCAAGCACCAAACAGAGAAGGAGTAGAAATGGATCTACCCGGCATCTGTGACCCACACCAAACGCTTCTGGGAGGCAAGACCTCAGAGAGGCAGCAGGACAGGATGGGAGCCTGCTTGAGCTGAACGAATCCCTGAATCCAAGCCCCAGCCTCACCTTCTCCTGGTTCTGTGACCTTGGGCCATTTATTTACCTCCTTGTGGTACAGCTCTCTTACCTGTAAAGCTAACTCAGAGATGCAATGAGGATGAAGGGGGAGGATGAGTGAGAAGACACCCAGCAGTGCCTGAGGCACAGTGAGCGCTCAGTAGATATTTGTTGAATCAACTTGAATAGGAAGCAGCTCTTGAGCAGCCGCTCCCAGGGAATCATCTATAGCAAGACTGGAAGGGCAGAGCCAACCCAGCTCATCCACAGCAGGTGTGTTTTCTTCTCCAAGTGCGGTCCTTGGACCAGCAACATAAGCATCATCTGGAAACTTGCTAGAAATGCACATTCTGAGGGAAGGCCCCAGCGATCTGTGTTTTCACCAGGCCTCCAGGTGATTCAAGAACCACCGCTCAGAGAAAATCTCAGCAACTTGAGTCCATAATGACAGGGAGAGGGGTGAGGCAGTAAGGAACCTAACCTCCAGAGTTACCCCCTTCATTCACTAGCACATAGTGGGTGCAGAGGAGAACAAGGAAGATAAAGTTTGGAAGTCTCACTGCAGCTTGCATTCTGGGGAAGATGTAGACAGAGCATAAACCCAGGACCAAAGAACTGAGATGGTTTCTGTTAATGATCAGTGCCATGAAGGATATAAACAAGGTGGCATGACAGAGGCTGAGGGTCTTTAGATGGGATGGTCAGCTCTCTCTGAGGAAGTGACCCCTGAGCTGCCGTTTGAATGGGGAGAAGGAAGCAGCATATAAAGATAGGGGCAGAGCACTCCAAACACCGGGTCAGCAGCTGCAAAGGTCCTGGGGCAGGACAGAACTACATACATGAAGAGGAGCTAGGAGGCAAGGGTGGCTGGAGCCAGTGTAAGTAGTGATCCTTACCTTGTTCCTTTTCTGAGGTCAGAATAGTCACACTACCCCTGTGCCAGAAGTGAAGGCAGGACAGACAAGAGCCTTCTTCTCCAGGTGCTGCTGGGGGGAAGGGAGCAGGCAATGCCTGGGTGTGCAGAACGGCAAGAGGGCTCACTTGAGTGGGCTTTGGACCCCGGCGCTGCCTCAGATCCAGGCTGCTCTGTGTGATCCCTCCATTGCCTCTCTGCACCGTAGGGAGAAGCAGTTCTTCCAGGAAGGCCCTGCTTCCGTGGCATCTTAATGATTATGGCACCAGGGGAAGAAGAAACGCAGTCTGGGGAGACTGGGACACCGGACTTTGAGACCAGCTCTGCAACCAACTACATAATTTTGGGCAAGGGATTTCACCTCTTTGACCTTGTTCTGCATCTGGAAATAGAGATGGGCATGGCTTCCTCCCAGGATGGTTGGAGGGATCAAAATACACACAGTGTACAAGACAGCTAGCCCAGCATCCAGTGGGCGCTTGAAAAAGAGAAGCTAACACCATTTTCTTCTTCAGTAGCAGAAAGTTTAATTTCTTCAGATCCAGTATTTTACAGATAATGGTAGAAGCAAGTAGGAATGACAATACTAGTGATCTAAGAATACAAAATTCCTGTCTGAACTCAGAGCAGTTGATGATGGAGAAGCTGAGACATTTCCACCATGAGCACATCAGCCCTGACCCCAGGAACGGACTGGCCTCACGGGGCACTGAGGCCTCATGGCAGTGAGGGAGAGGGCCTGTGACCAGGAGAAGAGCTAGCCCAGCACTGTCCTAGAGGAACACATGTGTCATTTAAAATTTGCTGGTAGCCACATGAAAAATGTAACAAGAAACTCGTGAAAACGATCTTAACAGTATATTTTATTAAAGCCGAAATATTCAATGTGTTACCATTTCAACACAGATTCAATACAATACTCAATACAGAATAGGACGAAGAAAATATTTTACGTTCTTTTTTTTTTCTACTAAGTCTTTGAAATCCAGCGTGTATTTGACACTTACAGCACGTCTCAGTTCAGACCAGCTAGGTTTCCAGCGCTCATTAGCCACACGTGGTTGGTGGTGACGGAAGTGGACAGAGTGGCTCAGGGGTCTGCACACGAGGCCCCTGAGCCGATTCCGTCCCGCCCCTGACTTTGTACAGCCATAGGAGCTAAGCATGGTCTTTACATGTTTAAATAGTTGGGGGTGGGGGAGAATCAAAACCAGAACGTTTTGTGATATGTGAAAATGATACGAAATTCAAATCTCTGTGTCCATAAGTAAGGTTTGATTGGAACGCAGCCACCTCTTCATCTACAGAGCATCTCTGACTGCTTTTCACAGCTGAGTGGAGCAGTCCTGACAAAGACAATCTGACCCACGAAGCTAAAAACGTGTACTCTCTAGCCTTTTACAGAAAAAGTTTCCTGGCCCGTGCTGCAGGGAGTAGAGCACACCTCCCCCAGCCCCTCCTGACTCATTTCCAGATCCCTCCGTGGGGAGAGATGACTCACGGACACTCCAGATGCACTGGTGGCCATTGTCCCAGCTGGTCACAGTCATTTTGTTGGTGTTTGGGAGTATTTTAATAAGGTGGATTGACTTCGTTTCCCAGCACAGGTTCTGTTTCTTTCATTTACATCTGTCATTATGAAGTCCTAAGCTAAGAGTCCTGAAGGAAAGGCTTCAAGGAGGGCCTCCAGACTGGGTAGCCCTCAGTTGACTTTGACAGCCACCAATCTGGCACCAGGTTGGTCAGATGGGGTGCGCAGCAGCCCTAAGGAAGGGGCCTCAGTGACCTGGGCCAGTGGGCTGTTTTCTAGCTGCGAGTTGCAAACAGGGCGCCCCAAATAAATCCAGCCCCTCTGAGCTAGGCACCGGATGTGCGTTACCATGCACATCCCTTCCCAAAGGCACTAACTCAGAGCTCCTGGTAAGGGGATCCATCTGAAGGAGGGGTCCGATTAATCAGCCCCTCAGCACGTGAGAAGTGTCGTCCTGCAGTGACACCCCATTCTGCCATCAGCCCTGAGGACAGCCTTTTACTGTGCTGACAGGTACAGAATCTCCTCAGTTCCCATAACAAAGCAGTAGCGAAAGAGGTGCCCTGGCCAGACTTTACTCTCTCCCCAGGGAGACACAGGAGAACAGGTGGATGGAAAGAGGCCATGTTCCCTGGACTTAGTGTGGGAGAGTGTTTTGTTAGGGAGGGTGAAACAGAGACGTATAGTCCAGACAGGCTGGAGAGCGAACCCTCATCTGTATCCTCAGTGCCAACATGAGCTGCGTGACATCCAGAACGTCTGCGAGCCTCCGTTTTCTCATCTGGAAAGAGGGGGCATGAACAGTCATCACAGATAGCGAGAAAAGAAATCAGACAGAGCCTGGCAACGTAATGACTGCTCAGGAAATATCGGTTCCCCCTCTCTTATCTTCCCCTAGCTCCCCGACGGGAAGCAATTCATGGGGTTAGAGCAAAATGGTACTGGCCCCTAAGATAGAGTGTACGGTGTGTAGGTTAACTTACGTAAGGACTCAGAACAGAGTAGGGCACAGAGTAAAGGTTCTGTATGTGTTTACCGGCATGACTATTTTGTTGTTATTATTATTATTAAGCCTGGGAAATGCACCAACCTCCTGAAGACGTTTATGGAAACAACTCCTAAAGAAGGCCGAGCAGTGGTGAAGAGACCTCTCACAAGCAGCTCAACAAAACCACGTTGCAAGCGTGGAAGAATCAGAGGAGTTGCCTCGTGTTATTTGCAGGGATGTGAACTTCAAACACCCAGCACCAGAAACTGGCCTGAAGGACCCATTCTACGTTGCCCTCCTTTCCAGCTTTTGAATGTTTCTAATTAGTACAGAGGCAGAACAGAGCAGATCTGCCACAGAATTAAATTAGCCAGCATCACGCACGTCCAGGCGAGAGCAAGGCCATTTTCACCCACGCCGTCAGGCAGCTGGGCAGCTCCCACGATGCTCCAGAGGTTCTGCGGAGAGTCAGAGCCAGTGAAGTCACTGCAAGGGGGGACACTGTAGCACGCCGCCTGAGGACAGCTTTATTTACGCTCTTGCAGAATGTACAAGCGGGTCTTGTTTTTCTGGACGGTGAGGGAGCCGGCTCACATAGCGTTCGTGATGCTACATTTAGAATTGTGTCTTCATTCACATTCTTTCCGTGCAGCTCACAGCTCCTGGACTGGAAGAGAGTGGTCACTTTGCCTGGGCCCATCCCCCGGAAAGATGCCAGCTCTGGCTCATGCAGACCCTGAGCTCCTGGTGGAGCTTGGGCTGAGTTCGCTGGCTGTGTTTTGTGCCTGCGGTGGTCCATGCCAGTGCCCCACCAGGAGCGAGGCACACGGGGTGTCCGTGGCACGGGGCAGGTGGAGGCACATTCTGGGAGAAATCAGATTCTGCCGCGGTCAGCTGTGGTCAGGCTAGGTGGATACTCTTGGGCCAAGCTCTGAGGCTGCTCCCAGGACAGCATCTTGCCAGGTCAACTGTGTTTTACTGTTCTCTCCCGACCCCTCCTGCTGACGTCGTTGACAAAGCTGCCAGCTGCAGCCCTGCCCCCTGAAAGTTCTCTGGACCATCCTTACGGTTTTCTTGTCTCAATCAGTCACTTCAAGCAAACACCATCAGCGCCTGACACACAGCAAAGCTCACCGCTTCTAGGATCCTAAGCCAGACATGAGGTCATGTTCTCCACCTGTGAAGAATTAAAAGTAAGCTGGGGAAGAAATGCTGCGAGGAGCGGGAGGAAAGGAAGTGAGGAAAATCAGGGGCCATGCTGAATCATTTCAGCTCAGGTTACCTGCGCCCCAAGGCAAACTCCTCCATAAAATGGGATCTAGTAATGCAACTGTTCCTAAAATCTGGAACAAAATGACTTGGGTCAAAGCAGATAACATACGAACTGGCTATAAATTTATTTCAACATGTAATCGGGAAAAAAATTAGAGCATCAAATCCATGATTTCTTAGGTATTGCTGTTGACCGAAAAGCTCTGTTTTTTTAAAAAGTAAGTCAATTTAAATTCTCTTTATAGAAAGATAAGTAAACAATAGTACAGATGGTTGAAGATGTGGCAAAAATCATGAAAAAAATACCAAGTAAATAACTACCATTTGAGAAGCTTTGCAATATAGAAGCGTATCCGTGTACATGAGCTCATTTGATCTTCAACCCCACAGAACACAGGCAATCTGTCCATCTTAGAGACGAGTAAACTGAGGCACAGAGAGGTTAAGTGATTTGGCTGGTGTCAAATAGCTAGGAAATACAAGGGGCCAGGGCTCCAAATTCTATGTTTTGCTTTTGTTTTGTTTGTTTTGTTTAATGCTGGCTCATCTCTCAGATTGATCTACCAGTTTGGCTAGTGTTGATTCTGACAAGCAGCGGGGGTAGGTGGGGTGGGTAGAATCAAGGGGTTCACTTTGGGTCTCCCTCAAACCACCTCTGAGTGCTGATCAGTGAGCAGGTGTCCCCACCGCCAGGTCCTAAGTTCTTAGGGCAAAAGGTAAGTTTTGAGGCTTCCAGGAGGAGGAGGGGCCGGCTGCTCTTGCTGGTTGGAGGTCTGAACCCTCCATCTACAGGGCAACAAGGAGCTGTTCTTTCTAACTTGTTTGAACTGAAGTGCATAGACCCAGCTCCCTGGGACCCTGGCCACTGGTGGGTTCAAGGCTGGAGGTGGTGCCAGGCCTTGCGTTGGGGCTAGAACTGAGGTTGCTGGCTGTGAGGAGCCCCTGGGGGTAGGCAGGGCAGTCCACAAATAGATATGGAGGTTCAATACGATACAGACTTCCAAGGGCTTTGGGCATCTCGAAGAGCGGAGCACCTGTCTGGGACTGGGCGCCTCTGCCTTCCCAGGCCATGGGGCAGGGGAGCATGAGAAAGGATCTTGAGAAGAAAGAAAACAAACAAACAAAACCTCTTGCATTAAAACTCTTGTGCTCCTGGTAATGAGTGGACTCTTCCGGGGTCTACTCGGAGAGGGTAAAGACGGCATCCAGGAGCTGGCCCAGCATGAGCAAAGGCAAATGTCTGGGGGTCTGCAGGCAGTTTGGAGAGCAGGTGACCCCAGGCCAAGGCAGGAAGTGGCCATTGGGAAGGCCGATGTAAGCCCACCTTGGAGCTGTGGAGGGACCAGCCCCTCCCAGAGATGGAGAGGAGAGCTCTAACCTGGCAGAAAGGGGTCGGTCCACTGGCACTTGGACCTTGCAAACAACCAGACCTGCCATGGCCAGGCTCATCAAGTGGGCACTTACCTTGCCTCTTCTCTGATTATTTAATATGCTTCTGCAACTGTCACCCTGAAACCCCAGGCTGGCCTTCCCCCAGCCTGCAGCTGGGCGTGTTATTTTGCTCCAAAAGCACAGCCCAGTAAGGCTCCTTACTCGAGGAATGCAGGCTGTGGTCCTCGGAGCCGATGATGAAACGGGCTATTTCTGCCCCGGGGCATCAGCAGGCCTCCAGGCGCTGGCTCCAATGCACACAATTTCATGTTTTTAATGTTTCCCTAAACAAACGTTTTCCTTCGCAACTCGGGATATTTTTATTTGGATCTCAGTGCTGGAATCGTTTTAAAAACCATTCTGGATTGAAGCTGGACTCGTGGTTAGGGTCTGGCTAAGAGGCAAGCAATTTCGCACTCCCCAAGTTATCTATTACCCGTGGCCGATCTCGATGTAAAAATAGCTGCTGAGGCTGTTTGTTTAATCTGACTGTTACTTGACACCACGCGGGTGTTGCAGTGGGGACTGTTTGCCTCTTCCCCACCAAGAACACCATTTGGTTTCCCCCGGCTGGGTCTCTATTTAGGTGCGCTTCCCGAACTTCCAGTGTCTGGCCAGCTTCTGGTCACTGATTTTCCTCAGGTGGGCAGGTTTGTGGACAATAAAAGGTCTGGGTCTTGAATCCGTTCCCCTCTATCTTTGGGCCGTCTGGCTGACAAGGGAAGAAATTTTGGCTGCTGGGCAGAGCCGGGCTGCTGGAAGAGTTAGGGTTCTGTCCGGTTCCTGGGAGGCCTGAAGAGCAAGCCGCCGGGACTAGCGGAGAGCGGAAGGTAGGGTCAGATGCTTGTCTGGTTCCCTTGTGCAGGCTGGGAGGCTCAAGCTCCGGCCGGCCCACAGGGATGTGCACTCTGCACCGGCGGGGTTGGGATGTTGCTCTGTGCCAGGGCGCTGTGCAGGGCGGTGTGAGTGGCCAGGGGCATGTCGGGGGCTGAGTTTCTTCAGTGCTGGGTGTGCCGTGGTGCTGGATCGCCATGTGGACTATGTGGGAACAGAGTACATGGTATAGACGTGTGTGACCTTGTCCTTCCATGCATCTGTCAGGGCGCTCTGCTCCCACATGGCTGACGGGTACAAGCCTTGGGTGTGCCCAGGGCACCGTGTTGTCAAATGGGGGCAACCCCACAGGTCCTGTGGCAGGAGACTGGCTCTCTTGTGTCCCCCAGTGCTGCGCCAGGCAGGATCCTACCAGCTGTAACAAAGAGGACGATTGGTCATCAGGACATTCTGGCCCGTGGACTCTGAGAACATATGTGGCCTCAACAGGGAACCCGCCCACATCCCGGGGGTCCCCAGCCAGACTCCTGCAGGGTGGGCTTAGCCAAATCTAAAATCATGTCTTCTTTTCCTCGTGGAGGAGAACTGGTCATTGAGAAGAGCAATATTGAATATGTGTGGAAATCTAAATAGCCTTTAAAAAATTATTACTTAGGACTTTATAACACCCCCATGGATATTGATAATGGAGGAGGCTATGCATTCGGGGGGCAGGGGCAGGGACAATATGGGAAATCTCCGTAACTTTTACTCAATTGCCCAATTTCGCTGCAAAGCTAAAACTGCTCTAGAAAATAAACGTTATTTTTTTTTAAAAAAAAAAAAAGCCTAAATTTATGGATCATTTCTTTGAACGTATCTAACCCAATTATAACAAACAATATTTGAAGTAATATTTTTAAAACCCAAAATTATAGGAGTCCTGGAGAGTAGATTAAGCAAATGTTCACATTAAATGAAGTCTGATTTTCCTGCATTTACGTTCCCTTTACTACAGTGGTTGGTAAACCAGGCCCGTGGGCTGGGCTCCTGGTTTTGTAAATAAAGTTTTATTGGCACACGGCCACGCTCGTTCATTTACATAATGTCTATGCTGGCTTTCACACAACTGTCCAGGCTGTGTGGCCGGCAAAAGCAAAATATTTACTCTGCAGCCCTTTACAGAAAATGTTTGCTGACCCGTGTTGTACACGAACACTCCTTGAGATGGGTCAATTTGGTGCACACACAAACAGCAATGAACGTTCTAGCTTGTATAGCAGCCTGTGAGCTGGACCCTTCAGGACCCGTGGCTGGCTCTGGAGCTCCCTGCCCCTTCGTTGGGCCGGTTTTTCCAGTCTAGCTGGTACAGGAAATGTTCAGTTTGCCCCTGGGAGGATTAGCTTTGCTGTGGAGTGTGGCCTGGGCTGAGCAGGGCAGATTGCGCTTATCGGGATGGTCTATAAATAGACGTCTCCGGGTGACCCAAGTCCAGCATGCGTCTGCCCCTTGGTCTTCGGGAGGGGAATTATTGTGCCTGCTCACTGGTGACCAGAAGCTCGTTGGGATGGGAGTACCTGTGCCCGCTGGGAGGAAAGCCGAATGCTGGGTCCTGGAAACAGAGGGACTTGGATCCCCTGGGAACCCAGGAGACAGAGGTGTGCGGAGGAGGTAGGGAAGGCCCGATGGCCCCGAGTCCTCCTAGGAAGAGTATGTCCACCCCGATGTCTTTTCACTGGGACTCCAGAGAGTGACCTGGTGTTTTCTGCTTTTTGCTCCTGACCCTAAGGAAGCCCCGGAGACCCTTACAGAAAGGGGAAGCTCCACATCTAGAATTAGCCCTATTCCTCCAGGCTGTGCCAGAAATCTCAGTAACTGAAACCCGCTGGCCAGTGGAGCCAGGCCTGGGCCATCGTCCTCCTTGGCTTTCAGGCCTTCACTCCACCTGCCCAGGATAACTGGAGAGACGAAAAGGGCTTTCAGAGAAGGCTGCCTTGTGGAGACACGCAGTGCTGACGTTTCCCGACAGGCTGCAGTGGTCTTGGTTTTATCTCCATCTGAGGGTTCAAACCACATTTCACCAGATCCAGCCAATCCAGAGCCCTGTAACTCAATCTTATGTCTCATTTCGTTAGTTGGGAAAACCCAAAACACCTCTTAGTTTCTGCTTGATCCCAGGGGTTGCAGGACCAGAGCTGGGGGTGCGGGGGGAGGGGGAGGACAAGAGATCATTCAAACCCTTGGATCAAGGCCCCAAAATGGAACATGTGGAGCACTGCTGAGATGTGTCACCCCCAACGTAAGTCATCGCTATCATTCTGGAACATTCCCTGGAGGGGGCTGCATGTGCGAGTACTACATGACAGCGGATGTCAAGGTCGAGACAGAGTGGGTTCACAGCTGGCCTAGGTCCCTAGGCTGAGGGCAGAAGGAGGCTTGGTGCGAAGCGTTTTCCCTTCCGAGCTGCGGACGCCAGAGTGTTTGGGAATCTGAGTGCAAGAGGGGCCCAAGTGTTAATGGACTATGAATGGAATGGCTTTCTCCCCAGGACTTGATACACCTCTCTTTCTCATAGGAAGGGGAAAGGGACCCTTCTGGACCACAGCCCATGAAAGTGGGGAGAAGGCCTTCCCTATGTCCTCCATGCTCTGCTTGGCGCTCCCTGGAAGCTCCAGGCTTGGCCCTCCCTGAGGACTGCACAGCAAAGGGCTTCCGAGCCTACGGAGAGGCAGGCTCCAGCTGTCAGTGGGAGTCCTTGGTTCCTTTGGGCCTCTGCACCCTGGATGCTGTTCCCTAGCCTCCGTGGGTCCCTTTTGTCCCTGAATGGCCCCTTCCCAGTTGGGCTTGAGCTGCTGAGGAACTTCAAGGCTGAGCTAAGAGAGGGATTTCATTTCAGCCATGTCCCATCTTAAAGCCTTCACCTGAAGCTTAAGGAAGGCAAGGGGAGAGAGGAAAGTGAGATTTGCTTGAGCTGCCCAGGGCTTTCCCTACTCCCTGCCCAGTCTAGAGGCTGGTTTCAAGCCTCTGAGCCCTGCCTGCAATGGACAAGTCATACTGGAGCTGCCCCTTGGCTTACCCTGGCTTGGGGCAGCTTGGCCACATGTAGCACCACCAGCTCGTCCCTTGCCCTGGCCCTGTCTACCCCTCTCTGAAGCAGGTTAGCCCCAAAGGCTGCAGCAATCAACGGGTCAAAATTCAGACCCACTGGGCTAAACCCACAGGTTCAGAGCCATTTCTCACCCTCAGTGTCCCACCAAGTTCACCACGGCAATCTGGCTGCGTTACTCCTGTATACAAAACACTTACGTAGATCTCTGGTTATATTCTCACATCCAGCATGCAAGGTTTCCCCAGATTAGTTCCAGTGATGGCCTAGGAGATGCAGGCATGGTTTTCGAGGGGAATGCCCGCCATACAAACACCGGGACTGCTGAAGGTCAGCTGATGCCCATTCAGAATGAAGGGACTGAGCGGTTTGCTCAGGCACAGAAACCAGACGGAGAGGGCAAAGGTACAAGGTGGTTCCGAGGACAGGGAAGCCTCAGGGGTTCTGGGTAGCCACTGCCTCGCTTCTCTCTCTCTCTTTTATGTTGGGGAAAGGCAGTCGTCCTTGTGACCCCGTGCCCGGGCCCTGGCTTGAGCAGGTTGCGTGGTGGGGATGGTAACCACACGTCGACAGTTGCTAGGTGTCAGTCACCTCACAGACACGAATTCACTGAGTCCCCCCAAGGACACCAGGAGGCAGGTACGACTTTAGCCTCATTTTACAGGTGAGGAAGCCGAAGCACAGGGAGGCTTTGTAATTGGCCGCCCCCCCCCCCCACAGCTAGTACAGCAAAGAACGAAGCCCAAGAAGGTCTGGCCTCAGTCCAGGCATTTCCCACTATGTTATAGCGCCCCCGTCTGGGGATTAGAAATGAGGCAAGCGACATTTAGTGAGCAACTACTATATGCTTTACATACATGAGCTTGCTCTGCAATTCTGTTGGCCGGTGTTAGTACCACAGCGGTAGATATGGAATTCCTTCCCAGCATGGTCTGTTTCAAAACCTCAAGGTCTCTAGCAGTGGAAGCTTCTGTTTATTGAGTCCTTACTCTGTGTCTCTTCTGGGCTCTTGATATTTTTTACCTCTACCCTTCACAACCACCCAGAGAGGTAGGGATAGTTACAGATGAGGGAAGGGAGGCTCGGAGAGGTGAGGGAACTTGCCCAGGTTGCAGAGGGCTAGGAAACGGGAGCATGGTCTGACTCTAAACTTTCCACTCCCCTCTGCTTGGTGCCCAGGCTGGAGCCAGCTGGGTGCCTGTGCACAGACTGGCAGCAAACTCCCTCCCAGCTGACTTCAAGCAAGCCCTGCCGGTGAGATCACCCTCTTCTCGCCTCCTGGACCCTGCAGCTCGCACTGACCTCTGCCTGTTATCCCCTCACAGATGACTGTCCCTTGGAGAGGGCACATTCGTGATTGGTCTCTGCACCCCACACATGCACGGCCTGCCCAGAGCCAGGCCTAGAGCCAGGCAGGCACAGCCCAAACCACCGTCGTTGACAACGATGAGCCCCAAGTGGCCCTAGTGCCTATGACTTGTCAGTACAACCTCCCGGAAAGGGGTCCAACCTCCAATTGCTCAAAACCTAGGGCCGCGGTGCTCCGTGTGTGGCCCCAAGACCAGCAGCACCTGTATCCCAAGATGCTGTGGCCCAGCCCCGATTTCCTGAGTGAACATCTCTGGGGTGGCCCAGAACTCTGTTTAACAAGCCCTCCGAGGCATTGTGAGAAGCAAGGACCACTGACTTAGGAAAGAAAGGGGAGACAAGAGTTCTTGTTGGTCTCAAACACAGTAGCAGATGCTCCAAAAGCTGATAATTTTTCAACTCATTGTTGAAGCCATTGTTCTAAATAACATTGCTTGTTGAAAGAGCATTTTTCAGTTTTAATTTTTAGAAGGATAGCCTGGATGGCCATGTCTGAATTCTTTTTCTTGCTGCTGTAAGCACTCCGTGAGGAATTCATGAAGAAGGAGGGATGTTTGTCAGTTCCATGACTGTGTCCCCAAAGCAGGGAAGTTCTCTCTTTCCTTCCGTGGAAGAGTTGGGCTCACAGCTGCCACATGGGTTGGAGAAAGGACAGCTGTCATCTACCAACCAGCCGTCTCCCTTCTACGTCCCAGCCTCCAGCAGGAAGTGAGGAGAAGGCCAGAGAGAGCAGGGCTCTGCTGTGTATGTGGGGTTGGGGTGGTGTTAGAGATTCCCAGTGGCTCCATGGGAGGCTCCTCCACCAGCCCAGATACACATGCCTTCCTGGTAGCCCACTTCCAGCCGTTGCCTTCTCTAGCTTTACTAAAGCAAATGCTCCTTGGTGGGAAGAGGAGGGTGTGGGAGATGGAAGAGAAGGTGCTAGGAGAGAGGTCTCCACCCCTGCTTACCCTGCGGGGACACCATGGCACAGGGAAACACCCGCCCCGTAACTCTCTCTACTTTGGCTGCACAAGGAGGGCAAAACCGTTTGGCACAGAGATTTGGGTCTGAATCCCGGCTCTGCCACTCCCTGGCTGCGTGACCTTGAGCAAGTTCCTCAGCCTCTCTGCCCCTCAATTTCTCCACCTCAGATTCCTTTGGCACGGGCCCTATCTAACTTGCGCAGTGGTTGTGACCACTGAGCGAGATCGCACGTGTGAAGTTCATGGCAGTTAGCAGGAGCTGGGTAAACAGTGCTGGCTCTTCCAGCTCTGCTTCTCCCCCTTTGCCACCCAGCCCTGTGGTGCGAGTTTACAGATGGGGAAATGGGGTCCGTAGATGGCGAGGGAGCTCTGCAGCCCCTCTGCCTTCTCGTGGTTCTGGGAGCCCTCCCTGGAACCTCCTCTATCTGCCCAAGCCTGGGACACCCCAGGGCTGCTTTGCAGGGGTGCCCCTTCCCGTATGGCCTGGCTCTCCTCCCAGGGGCTAGAGAAAGGATGGTTATTAAGGGACACCCCACTCGCAGCAAACCCAAGTTCCTCTGGGAGCCTCTGAAGCATCCTCTCTGGACAAGGCTCTCCAAAGCAGTGTCTGGGCCATCGGTTACAATTGTCCCTGCAACACCCACTTCATAATCCATAGGGGCTTCCTCGAGGACCAGGCTGCTGGATATGCCTTCCTATCAGCCCCGGGTTACAAAAACAAGACTGAGGCGCAGATGCATTGTGTGATTTGCCCGAAGTCCAGCTGATTCCACAGCTCTTAAGTGGAGAGTCAGGTGTCCATCAGTGAGGGGCAAGGCAGGCTTTCAAGGGCTTGGCCCATCAAAAGTGGACTCCCGGGTGGAATGGGATGCAGGGGCTAGAAGACCCCCTGTAGCCGTGGGTCTTAAAATGAGTGCCGGGGAGCCCTGAGGGCGAGAGCCAGGAGTGAGGGGGCCTCCAGGGCGCCCAGGGGTGGGGTGATGCCGAGCAGAGGTTCTCAGCCTGCAGCAGGCATTTCAGAAGCTCCTGGAGGTACCTCTTTAAATGCAGGTCGCAGGGACCCTCTCCCTCTGCAGCAGCCTCAGGTTCAAGCCCTACATCGTCAAGTATTAAACACCTCTGGACTCGAGGTCTTCCTCTGTAAAGAGCAAGAGTGATCTCTACCTCACAAGGTTGTTTCGAGTACTGATTACATAATAAAAAATAAGAATCAGTAATACTGGAGTCTATAAAGTGCCCCTTATGCCAGGTGCTCCGTAAAAGGGGATTTCTTTTACTCATTCCCTCAACAAATGAATGGCCCTCTGTGAGGCCCAGGTACTGTACGGGGACTGGGGACACGGCACTGAAGCAGAAAGGCAAGGCCTGGCTCGTGGACCCACCACCCGGGCGGTCTCCTCCCTTCCCCACAACGTGAATCTGGTCAGAGCCCGCCAGCCACTGCGTTTGGGCCTTGGGTCTCCATTTCTCCATCCAGATGAGAGCCCAGTATCACTAAAAATAGGGCAGCAGCAAACAGAGCCTGATCAGGAATGCCTGGAGATTCTGGTCTAGGACAGTTAAAAAAACAACAACAACACACTGTAGACTCCAAGTCATTATTGGATCCTGAAATCACTTACTACATTGCAAATGGTTTTTTTATTATTATTATTTTATTTTATTTTATTTTATTTTAAATGAAAGACTACAACAGAATAAGATGAAAATATCAGAGTGGTACATTTAAGCAGAGTAAGTTTTGCTTCATGAATTTTCCTTGTTTTATATAAATATATGTCTCTGAGCTCGTTGTATGCTGTGATGTAGATGTATTTCTTACTGTGTGTTGAGGGGAAAACAAGTGTGGAACCTCTGCTCCTGTGAGATATGTAGAGAAAGAGCGTGCACTAATCCCCTTGCTGCCCAGGGGCCTGCGTGCGGGTAAACTTCAGGGTCAGGATGGCCAGGGCTCACTGGGCTCGCTGGGCCTCCTTCTGGTGCAGGTGGCCCCCTGGCTGGGGAAGAGCCCAGGACCTGGTGAGTCCAATGGCTCCAAGCATCTGGAGACTTTCAAGCAGTGGCTGCCTTGGGGACCAGTTTCATGACCATTCCTTTGCTTAGCCTGCTCCAGAATGGGGAGCAGCCCCAGGTGGCTGGGGTGGCAGAACTGGAGTTGATTTTTATTGTCCCAGTTTCACAGGTGTAGGTAGAGGTGAAGTGACTTGCCCAAAATGACACTGCCTTGGAACAGGACTTCACCCAGGTCTCCAGCTCTTTCTACTGCCCAGAACTGCCTGGTTGGTTCCTATCTCATGTCAGTTCCTACTGGTTCCAGAATCCAGGGCAGGATGTTCCTGGGAAAGGTGGAAGGGATGGATGAATGAGTGAATGAACAAGCAAAGGATGCTCCAGAGACTCTCTCCTTGCTTCTGTAAAGCAGTTCCCAGCCAGCGGTGATTTTGCACTGGGGGCCGTGGCAGAGTCAGTGGTGCCGAGGCTGAGAAGCCCTGTCATTAATACACAGGAGCAGATCTTTAGCTCCATTTTACAGATGAGAAAACTGAGGCTCACAGACTTGCTGTAAGTTAGCCAAGTTCGTACTCAGCGAACGCAGTGTAGCACTGGGACCTGGCCCGGATCCCAGTGCACTCATCATTTCAGTGGCCCCTGTGTTTCTGAAAGAGCTGCATGTCCCCCTTCTGGCAGCTGCCCTGGCCTGGCCTGGCAGTGGTGTGGACTTTGGGTTGTGTCTAACAAGGAGGCCGAAAGGTCATAGGGCTGAGCAACGAAACCATTTCTTCCAGTTTGGCCCCTTCTCATTTCCCAGCCTTTCACCTCTCCGTCAACTTCCCTATGACCGGCACTCACTCCAGCTCCAGGAAGGCACGAGGGAGGTGAGGGCAGAGCTCTTGGTGGTCGGATCTCTTCTGCTCCAATTTTACCTTTGATGGCAGCATAGATGCTCTTATAAAAGGAAATCAGGGCACCTCTAAGCCCACAAGAGGATCCAGTGCCCCTTGTCCAGGGGGGCATCTGGCCCCTGAGGCTGGTCCCCCAGCATCTGCAGAGAGCTCCCAGTGGAGCAGTGCTAAGAATATGGGCAGTGTTGGGCCTGAGCTCCTTCCGGTGGAAGAGAGTGTCCAGAGACGGCATTGACCAAGTCCAGCCCGTCTGGCCACCAGGAGCTTTTAAGGAGTGATCTTCAGCAATGCCCAGCCATCAGAAATGGTCAGAAACAGTGCTGCTGTTAGCTTTTGTGGAGTGAGACCCTCGCCCAAGGATCCTTAGAGAAGCAACTGCAAGTTCGATGGGAGCCTGCAGGATTCTGAGGCTCCAGGAGCTCATGTGCATGACTCATCCCAACCCTGCTTCGGACGCCGGGTCATAACGGAAATCAGCCATGGAAATCGGTCAGTGCTGCAAAGCAGGGCTTTGGCCCCAGAGAGCAAAACACTGTTCTGTCCCCCTGGTCACACAATTATGAAACAGGAACGGGACCCAGAAGAAGCAAGTTGCTGGGTCCTGGAGCCCAGCCCATCGCTTCATCCCTCTCCTCCTCTCCTTGCCTCCATGCCTTGCTTCTCTGCTTTCCTCCCGCAACTTGGTCCCCCCCGAGTATGTGATGCCAGGTGCTGGCATCTTCCTGTCCTGGGGAGCGCTGGTTGGGTTAGGTCCAACCTTCCTTGTGCCAGGCTCCCTGGCCTCTAATTCCAGACACAGCCCCAGATCTGGGCAATGCTCAGAGACTCCTGAGGAAACATCCCATCCAGACACAGTGGACCAGGGACCCAGGCAGGAAGTGGGAGTCAGGCTGGGCTGAGCTCCAGAGAGAAAGCATCTCTGCCCCCGAGCTCTCTCCCAAGGGCAGCAGAACACCAACAGCAGCTGCAGCTACAGCTCACAGCCAGCTCTGTGAGCCTGGCAAGCCCAGGCAAGTTGATTTCTTCAGCCCCATCCCTGGGATGTCCTGGACTCCTACATGCTGCAGGGTTTTGAGGCCCCCTGTACACGTGATGTGATTCAGGGGGGATTCAGACACATGCCAAGCCAGCGCTGCTGCCGCGGCCCCCTGTGCTAACCGACCACGTTCCTGGGGTTGGATGAAGGCGGCCTTGTCCTCTCCCAGTGCGTGGAAGCCTCGGGGTCCATCTGAGAACCCTTGCCTTGCCCAGTCTAGCCCATAGGTTGGGGCCGTTTAAGCGAAGCCAAGCCAGGATGCAAGCAGAACCCCCCACCCTGGGGTGCCAAGAGCCAGACCAGTGGAGCCAAAATGGCCAAACCAGATGTGTGATGACCTGTGCACAAAGGTGCGTTTTATGTGTGTAAGAGGCACTACCACTTAGACAGTGGAAACCTGTCTAAGACAATATGAGTGTGGCCCAATGCCATCCCTCAGTTCATTCCAGTTCCACAGGGAGAAGGCCCAGGTCAGCCCTGCCTCGGCTGTGTCTCCAGCACTAGAACGGGATGGCACGTAGTAGTGAACAGTTGTTGAGTGGATGGATGCATAAAAGAGCTTCAAGCGTGGCTTCTGAGAGCCCACGTTTACCTCTATTAGAATATAAATGAACTTGAAATTTCTGATTTCCAAAAGTCCAAAGGAGTTACAAGGACAGAGCGATCATCGCATTGGGAGAGAGCTGGGAAGGAATCATCACGGGCCAGACAGTGGGGTCCTGGGGCCAAGGACAGGTGTGATCCCAGCTCCAGCACTCTATAAGGGACAAGCTGCCCAGGTAGCTCCAGTTTCCCGGCCATAAGGTGTTAAGTGTTAGCAAGGAATGAAGGAGGACAGGCACATGCCGCAGTGGCCCTGGACACTTGACACGAGTTTGCGCCCATCTCCAACTGAGGAAGTTGATTTTGCCATGTAAAATGTAGGGCATAGACAAAGACGTTCCCTCTGAAACAGGAAGCGGGAAGGCTGTTGGGAATTGCACAAAGAGGTCAAGAGCTTGGCCCAAGACGGACCAGCAGGGCACACGTCCAGAGCAAGGCACCTGCCCGGTGTGGGGTGGGTGGCAGAAGTTGTGCGTACAACGTGTGTGCGTTCACAGGCTGGAACAAGCCGGCTGTGTTTGGTTTCACTGCACCAAACCGCTCCTCAAGGCAACCCCAAGTCAATGTCTCAAAAGAACACCCAGAAAGAGGAGGGGAAGAATCAGTTCCAATTTGTCAGGGCCTTCTGGGTGTGATAAAGCCAACCCCTGTCATATCCGCCAGCTTCCTGCTTCGCCTTTACTGAAAAGTGAAAACACCATTCAATTAAGGTAATTAAATCTACCCAAAGAGCTAGAGCTCAAAAACCACACTACAGGCAAGTGGTCAAACCCGGCAACAAAGCAAATCTCAACAGCTTCCTGTGCAAAGACGGGCAGGGATGCGAGGAGAAAGGAGGGGCCTGCTTAGCAGCCGGAGAGCATCCCTCCCAGCTGAGCAAGGACTGGCCACCTGAGCCTCCCCAGACGGGAGGGACCCTGTGCTGCCCTGTTGCATTGTTAGTTCTACTCCTTTGGTTGTCGTGAAAAAGCTGAGCTGAGAAGATTCTTGGGAGGTGAATAGAATGATAAACCCTCCTTTTCTCCGTCAATCGTCAATTCTCCCTTGAGCCCCAGCCCAGGAGCCCAGGACACACCCTTCTGTGCCTGAACCCAAGGACCAGAGGGGTGAGGGTTTCATCCTGGAGAGAGTGTGGGGTGGTCAAGCAGTGGACCCGAGCTGAATCCCAGCCCCAGTTCTCTTTTCTACATGCTGTGTGACACTGAGCAATGTTCTGCACCTCTCTGTGCCTTTTTTTCTCCACCTAGAAAATGGTGACAATAAGACCTGTTGAACCCATCCCATAAGGGTCATGAGAATCAAACAAGATAACGGATCCCAGCGTGTGTCTTGAACCGCAGGGTAACGTGCAGATATGAGTCATCCCAGGATGGACTTGCTGGTTGGCTTCCTCTGACTGTGATCCACTTTGGGTCCTAAAATTTGGTGAGGACCTCAGCTTGCCGGATAAAAGACAAGATTTCCAGTGCAATTTGAAGTTCAGATAAACAGTGAGTACCTATTTTTAGTATAAGTATGGGATGATTAATTTGATAGAGAAATTTGACTAATACAAAGTATAGCCCAAATATGGGACATACGTATACTAAAACAATGTTCATTGTTCTATCTGAAACTCGTATTTCCCTAAGTGTCCTGTTTTTTAATTTACTCAATCTGGCAACCCAGCCATGCCAGACCACCAACCGCTACCTCCCTTGCTGTGCCCTGACTCCAGGACCACCCGGGCCGGGGTCCCCAGCCCAGCTCTGTCACTCAGCAGCTGTGTGACATGAAACATTCTGAGGCTCCATTATCTTGTCTCAGAACTGAAGGTGATGGTGCACAGCTGCATAGAGGAATAAGGAACTGGGGCCTGCCTGGGGCACCAGTCAGGGCTCTGGTTCTGTGGGCCCATCACGCTTCCTCAGCCCCGGGGCTCAGATGAGTGGCTGTGTGTGGCAATCTGGATCAGGGTCCCCTGGCCACTTCCTGTCCTCACAGCCTGGGGCAGCCCGGCAAAGGTTGTGTTGCTTGACCTGTCGGGCCTGGGCTGGCTGCCAGCCAGGAGTCCCGTGGGAGACAAGGAGAACGTGAAGCAGCAGAACTTTGGGTCCTGCATTCCCACACCACACACTCGCAGCAAACCTCTGTCATCACATCCTTGTGGCCCAAGAAGCGTACTCAGCAATGGCAGTTGAAAGCTTTGACCAGTGGCCACCATGCCCCAGGCATCCTGTCAGTCAGAGACGAACCAGGCCGGGAACCTCAAGGAGCTCAAAGCCTTCTTGGAAAGATGGATTCATAGCAGATAAAGTGGAATAAAGCAGCGCAAGTGATTTTTTTAGAACTCTATAAGGAATAGGAGAACAGAGGAGGAAGTGGTCAGAAGCTGGTGACCTGGGAACAAAGAGAAACATTCCACGCAGAGAGACTGCCGCTCCCAGGAGGCAAGCCAGGGCCCACCTTGGCCTGCAGGTCCCTCATCCAGGGCACCGCACGCCTGGCGGGAGCGGGGTATGGGGAGACTTCCAGCTTCCCCGCCGAGAAAGCCTTGAGGGTCATGCACAGCCATACGCAAGGGATCAGAAGAGAGAGAGAAAAATCTCTACACAAAGCAGCCTATTCCAGTCCATGATAATTCAACAGCATTGTGCAGGATGACATGGAAAAAGGCACCATGTGAGAAAACGTTTTGGAAGAGTCCGAATCTGTAATGACCGTGCAAAGGCTATTTCATTTCTCATGGTGACAAAAGGCTGACTCATGGGGGTGCTCCCTCAGATTTGGTTTGTTTGACATATTCTAAAACAAAAAGATGACCCTGGCAATGAGGAGAAGACAAAACACATCCTCAAGGGTAATCCTCCCAGCCTCTGGCTACTGGGGCACATACACGCCCCCAGTTTTCCCCAAGCATGTCTTCACTATGGTTGTGCCACCAGAGCCTTTGGCCCCTCCCTGATGGCTGAACTGGAAAACCTTGTCCATTCATTCCTGTTGGGGACCCCATTTCCCCTTGTGCGCTCTAGTGCTTTGCAGAACCTGTGCCCAGCATCCAGCATCTGTGGATGGAGTGTTGAAAGACCAGTTCTCAGAGGGGCTGTTGAGCCTCCAGGGTTGCCTGTACAACACAGAGCAGATGCCAACACTTCACCTGCTGACACCTATAATTTAGGTATCGTATCAGTTAATGGCCATTTGCAATGTGGCTGTAACCAACACCCCAGTTAACGTACACAACAATTATTTGCTGGACGCTAGCCCTCCAGAGAGATTCAAAATCATTCCCCAGCTTGGAACACTGAGTGCCGTTAGAGAGACAAACAGGAAAATGGCAAAGTCATGAAGTCACGTATTTCTCCCTGATGTAGATGCTATATTCACCCTGAAACTCAACCCTAACTTAACTGGCACACGCCATGGTGTGAGTGAACACCTTCCGCCATCCTGTGAGCTGGCTCTAAGGATAACTGCTCTGCCTGCTTCCTCCTTCCGTCACAGGCAGATTTTATATGTTTTAGGGCTAGGAATCAAAAAGGAAATTAAATCCACCTGGATTCAAATTCAGTAATTTGAAATGTATGATAATTCTGGAACTACTGGATTATAACTGACTTTCAGTTCAGTCCCACTAAGCCAGTCAATAGTGCGAATAACATCATGACAGAGGTGGAGGGATTTGCTCACTTTTTAACAGATATTTCTTGTGCTGTGCACTATGCCACAAGAGGAGATAGCCTGGAGAGCCAGACAGACACGGACCCTGCCACAGTGAAGCACCCAGGCTGTCAGGAGAGATAAGAATTCAACAATAATCACCCAGTTAAATACTTAATTACAATTATAATAAGTACTTCAAAGGAGAGGAGTATAGTGGGCTGTAAAAGCAGGTAGCAGAGATATTTAAAACAACGTGAGGAAGCTGCCTTATTGAAGGGGCATGTGAAGTGGGTTCTGAAGTATACATAGGAGTTAAGCAGGTAACAGGAGAAAGGTAGAATTAAAGAACTCCAGGCAGAGAGAAAAATATGTGCAAAAGCCCTGAGGCAGAAGGTAGCACGGCATATTGAAGAAGCTGGTAAAAGTCCAGGGTAGCTGGAAAGCCAAGCATGAGGGGAAAAATAGTCCAAGATGAGGATGAAAAGGGAGGCTTTGTTAAGAGAGATTGATTGTCATTCTTTCAAACTGGAAAGCCATTGAGGGATTCTAAGCAAGAGGTTGACATGAACAGATTTGGTTTTTAAAAGCTGCTTCTGGGTATAGTGCAGAGAATGACTATGGGCTCCTGCGGTAGCCCGAGGTAGACATGACAGCAGCTGGGGCCACGCAGTGGCCGTGGAGATTAAGATCAATGTGCAGGGGGCGGCAAGAGACCTTTCAAAGATGAGACTCGTGGGACGTGGACATGGATCAGTTTAGGGGAGGCATGGAGGAGGGAGAGGCAGCGGTCACAGGTGACTCAGATTTCTGGGATCCTCAGAGGAAGAACTGGCTTGTGGAAAGGTCACGGATTCCATTTTAAATGTGTGGTTTTGTGGAGCTGTCCGGGGGCAGATGGAAACAGAGGCTGGAGCCCAGACAAGCTGCCTGGCCTGGACATGCCGTCAGTGTGTGTCTGCTCCTGGCGACGCTGGGTGTGGGTAAAATCGCCCAGCGAGACTAACAAGGGAGAAGAGAAGAAGCCCCAGGGCCTGGCGCAGAGGAAATCCAACCATCCAGGAGAGGAAGATAAGAGATGAACCGTTAGGCCGGGCAGGGAGATGGAAAGTGTGTGAGTCCCACAAATGAAGGTGGGAGAGCTTCCCAGGAAGATAGTGGCCAACGGTCTTGATTGAAGCTTAGAAGTTAAGTCAGATGAGAAACAACTTTACCCGTTGGGCGATCCACTGGGGGAGGGGAAACTAAAGGCAGACTAAATGAGTCAAGGAAATAATGGGCGTGAGGAGTCAGGAAGCATTTAAGAGAGCAAACTGATTCTAAAGGCCATAGACATCAATAGGATCTTACCGTGCCATGAATAAATATTCATTCTCATTTCTATATATTCATCAGGGCAGATGCCAAGACCTTCTTTATAGCACGATTCAACGATATGCCATTCTCCCTCACTCATGTTACCTGAGGGGAACTGCACCCTTTCACCTGAAAAGTGCTCTTATGAGCCAGACTTTTCAGCAATTCGGGTTGGCTTCCGTCAAACAGCCCAAAGCAGGGAGCAGGGTGGTTTGTGCTGGCCTCTGGAGAACGTGTTTCAGCAGCAATGACAGTGAGTCCGTGACCCCCAGCACAGAGTGATGGGCTCCCTAAATGTCCACGAAATAAATGCACCATGTCCTTCTGCATCTCTGTCTCATCCACGTGTGACATGAAGTGATTTCATCCTCATCCCTAAATTGTACCCTGGTGGTGCTGCAATGGGCTTTCTAGTTAGTGACACAAATCTGAATTTCCCAGATCGTCTTAAAACCCAAGACCAGGGGTCCTTCTCAGTAGAACTTCTCCATCTTTCTTGCTCCTTCTTTTCTGTGCCTGTCTGCCCTCCATTAAAATTCTGGATGAAGACACCCAATTCAGAGCATTGCCACGAACGTTTATTCGGCTTCTGTGTTGGTGTGTTCAGTAAACAAGGGCAAATAAGACTCCCTTCCTGGACTCGTGGAATTTTCTTTCTAATTGAGGAGAGAATGCAGCAATCATCAATTCCTGAGACACATGGGTTATAATATGTGGCAATACGGCATGAGCTATGGAAAAGGTGAACCCAGCGTGTGGTGGGGACACAAAGGACAGCCTCGAGGGCCAGGGACGGGGCTAACCGGATAGTGAGCAACACAAAGTTGCACTCCACAAATCTGAGTTATTATGATTGTTAATATTACTAATAAACCACCATGGACTGGATTAATATCCAGGAGTTACAACATGAGGACAGTCTTCTGGAAACCCCAATGGTCTGCATTTATAATTTGCAGAGTGGATTTATTTTAATTACTTCACACTTCATTCTGAGCACTCTTAAAATTCTCTTGGGCAGCTTTTTGGTTCTTTTAGCTGTCAAAATAGATGCTCAAACCTCCTGCCAACAGTAAATTGAACAGTACTGCCTGCCGAGTGGATTCAAGTTCAGCCCACTCTAGTTCTCTTTGCTGCAAAACCTGCATTATTAATTCACGTGGGAAAAGGGCCTTTGGTCCAATTTGACTAGCAAAAAATGATTCACAGCTGGGCCATTCATATTAGAAATCCCAAAGACTTAAAACAGGTTCCTAAAGATTTCTTGGACCAGAGACAAATTAATGAATATTGGAAGGGATATAAATCTATCTTGGTTTCCCCCAAAATGCCTGCGTTTGGGATTTTGTTGAGTTCAAGTATGAGAGCCAAAAAGAAGAAAATTTGAAAGCCAATTGTATTACTGACATTTAAAGATAGCTTTTGTACTGAACTCATGCTTGGCCTTTTGGTCCTTAGGGTTCTAATGAAATTATTTTTCTTCTTCTTTCTAGATGGGCAGCAATGACAGCGAATGTAATCATGACAAGAAGTTTTAAAACTACAGATCCTAAAACCCAGGAAAGCAGGCACCCACTACCCCCACTCCTGTAACAGGTATGTATCAACTCAAGAGTCGGCCCCTGGAAAAACCTTCGGTTTGGGCTACTCTGCTGAAGCTTCCATTGGGTATCAGGAGACTAGGGGATGGGAGTGGGGGAATGAAGCCAACTTTATATCGTCCCATCTGAACCCAGGTAAATCAAGTCAGAATGGAAGAAATTATCTGAATGAAGTTAGCAAGAGGGAGGTCTCTCTTCTTCCTGAGGCAGAAGCAATGTGGCTATCTTCTGAATACTCCAAACATCAGTGACCATCTTTTGTTACTGTTTGGAAGTATGACACGAGCCCAAGATCAGGTTGGGTTTTTTGGTCACATGCAACAGAAACAAAAACTGGACAAGTGAAGCAGGAAAGGATACGTATTACGAGGAAAGGGGAACCCTCGTGGACTCAAGGTGAGGGCTGAAGCTCCAGGCTGGGAAAGGACAAACAGGGTGCCTGCTGCTGCTGGAAAGCAGACTCTCTCCTTGCGTCACTCCAGGAGAAACAGTCCAGTGGGCTGGCCTGGGTCTCACGTCTGCACTTGGCCCTGAGAGGTCTCTGCAGGCTCCTTGACTTTCAGCCCCACTGAGACTGAACGCCAAGGGGAGAGGAAATTCCCCAAAAGGTACCAAGTGTTCTTACTTGAAGGAAGGGATGGAAGCAGAGTGTTTAAAAACTAACAAGTATCTGCTAATAGTAGGTGGTATTTAATTGACTGGGGGTGTTTACTTAACTCTAAGATTCTAATTATTTCTCTAAGGACGCTATTTCCATCTTAACGTGGAAGTAGAGAAACCCCAGTGTTACTGAGTTCAGTCATTGCCGAGGTCAAAACCCCAGCATTCGGGACAGCAGGGAGTCAGAAGACTCCCTGACTGTATCGGTAAGACCTCAAGAACAGAAAACTTGACTTAAAATGTCCAGAGTCACAGAGGGCCCCCAATTCAGCCCAATAACACAGATTCCAGACGGGGGATGATTCTGGTCCAGGCTCACAGCCCAGCGGGGCCACAAGGACTCAGGAATGTTCCTCTGTCCACCAGGCCATCCTCAGCAAATTGGCCTTGAGTCATCATCGTTTGTCCCTCAGAGTTGCAAAGTGGATGCCTCAGTGTTATGAGTTGAATTGTATCCCACCCAAGTTCATATATTGAAGTCCTAACCCCTCATGACCTCAGAATGTGATTTATTTGGAAACAGAGTCATTGCAGATTTAAGTAGTTAAGATTAAGTCATTAGAGTGAGTTCTAACCCAATAGGGCTGGTGTCCTGATACACAGAGGAAAGGCAACATGAAGATACACGGGAAGAAGGCAGCCACCTGCAAGCCAAGGAGGGAGGCCTGGAATAGACCCGTCCCTCACGGGTCTGCCTCTGTCCTCAGAAAGAACCAACCCTGCCCACACTTTGATCTGGGAACCCCAGCCTCCAGAACTGTAAGA
Organism: Pseudorca crassidens; assembly: GCF_039906515.1. Taxonomy (NCBI): domain Eukaryota; kingdom Metazoa; phylum Chordata; class Mammalia; order Artiodactyla; family Delphinidae; genus Pseudorca; species Pseudorca crassidens. Next base: position 46,306,359 of record NC_090311.1, on the reverse strand, counting down.
TAACGAATTTCTGTAGTTTAAGCCATCAGTCTGTGGTACTTTGTTACAACAGCACTAGCAAACAAACACAGTTTCAGGCTCCACGATCTGTACTGAAGTGAGAAAAAGGGCACCAAGAGAACGGAGACAATGGGGACCATTCCCTTGATCAGAAAGGCAAGAGTTTCCCCAGTCGTCGGAATGCTTGCACCCCTGTGGCCAGAACTAGCTGTGTGGGAGTCTAAGACCATGAGCATTCAGCTTCTGCAGTTTTTTGAGAGGAAGTAGAAGAGAGAGAAGGGGGTGGGGACAGGGGCGAGGCTGGCCAGGAGCAGGGGCAGGGCGGATGCTCTCCCCTTTCAGGCGCCTTCTAAAAGGCACCTACTGTGCTTTCTGGGGGCAAGTGGCCCGATTCTCAAGGCAGGGCTGAGGAGTGTGTAAATACAGGCTTTCCCAGGGCCGCCAGTGGTGCCTCATCAGCTCATCCAGTCTACTAGAACTTGGGGTCCTTTGCTTGCTCTGGCAGCCCCAACTCAGCCCTTTCATTCATAAAAATGAGTCAGCCTCCCAATGAATCAGCATCAGAAACCCACCGGAGTGCTGTGGTCAAGAGACAGGAAACAGAAAATCCCAAGGAAGGCTGGCCTCCGGGACCAAAACACAGCAGTGCTAGCACATCAGGCCCTGTGGGACACCTGGTGGGTGACCCTCTATGAGGAGCCAGGATATGATCAGGACCCCTGCCGTGCAGGCCCTACCACCCTGGTGGCACGTGTTCATCTTCCACCCCTTACAGCCTTGTTCAGGCCCCTAAGCTTACTGCTCAGGCCAGCCAGGCAAGGAGGGGAGCGTACGGGCTTGCCAGTTTCCTCTGCTGATGTGCCTGAATGGGGCCACTGTGTGACAGTGTTGCATCAGTCAGCTGCTAGAATGTTCACTGTGCCAAACGCCCCCAACTTGAGCCCACTCTAGGGTCTATACTTGTTCTTTTATCTAACTTTTCATGTACTCATGTGTTCATCCCCTGCCCTGGCCAGGCCTGTTCTAGGCATTGGAGGCGTGTACCCAATGGTAGTAATCAGGGTCCCAGCAGGAAGTAACATCCTTAGACAGAATCCAGAAGGCAATGCAATGAACCACCTCATACCTATTAGGATGGCTACTATCAAAACAAAAAGAGCAGAAATTGGAATTCTGTGCATGGTTGGCAGGTGTGTAAAATGGAACAGACAATGAGGAAAACACTGTGGCAACGCCTCAAAAAATTAAAAATAGAACTACCATATGATCCAGCAATTCCATCTCTGGGTATGTGCCCAAAGGAATTGAAAGCAGGGTCTTGAACAAATATTTGGACACCCATGTTCATAGCAGCATTATTCACAACAGCCAAAGGGTAGAAGCAGCCTAAGTGTCCACTGACAGATGAATGAATAAACAAAATATGGTGTATACATACAATGCAATACTGTTCAGCCCTAAAAAGGAGGGAAATTCTGACACATGTCGCAGCATGGATGATCCTTGAGGACATTGTGCTAAGAGAATAAACCAGTCACGAAAAGACAAACATTGATTCCCCTCATATGAGGTACCTAGAATAGTCAAATTCATAGAGGCAGAAAGTAGAATGGTGATTTCTAGGGGCTTGGGGAGGAGAGAATGGGGAGTTGTTGTTTAATGGATACAGAGTTCAGTTTTGCAAGATGAATGCACTTAATACTACTGAACTGTACACGTAAAATGGTTAAGATAGTAAATTTTATGTCATGTGTATTTCACCACAATTTTTTAAAAAAAGAAGAAAAGAACGCAATGAAGGGACTATCACAGAGGTGTAGGCAGAATTAGGGAGACCCCAGGATGTGAAGTCACTGAGGAAGTGACAGTCACTCTTCCGGCAGCCCCAGGGGGCAAGGGCAGCAGTGTTGCAGGGCCCAGTGAGTCAGAGCCCAGGGGAGGGGCTGTAGTTAGAGAGGACTGTAGTGTTGCCAGGACCCCACTCCACAGTCAGAAGCAGGAAGTAGGGGGACAGAAATGCCAGGACGGCTGGATCCCCCTTGATCCAAGCTCCCACCAGCACCTCCCACTGGCCACACCCAAGGGCAAGTCAGAGAGTGAAGGATCCCTGGTGAGGCAGGCTCTGGGGGACTGTGCCCTCTTGGGGTGGCTCTGGGACAAGGGCAGTCAGCAAGCAGACAGCCTAGTGGCTCCTGAGCTCCGGGTTCTTACAGCCTAAGGAGGGGATAAGCAACAAAGAAATACATTTAGTTTTAGATTGTGCTCAGTACCCCAAAGAAAATAAACCAGGCCCTGTGAGAGAGAGTGAGGAGGGAACACCCTGTGGAATGCCAGGGAAGTTCACTATGTAAAAATGACACGTCTGGACCTTAGGCACTGTATTAGTCAGGGTTCTCCAGAGGAACGGAACCAATAGGATGTATGTACATATACACAGAGGAAGAAAGAGATTTGTTGTAAGGAACCGGCTCATGTAACAGTGGGACTGGCAAGTCTAATATCTTCAGGGCAGGCCAGCAGGCTGGACACCCAAGGGGGAGTTGAAGTTGCAGCTCCAGTACAAAGACTGGAGGTAGAATTGCCTCTTGCTCGGGGGATCTCAGGCTTGTGGACGAGGCCCACCCACGCTGTGGAGAGTAACCCGCTTTACTGACATTTGACCAAAAACTGGGCACAATGGCCCAGCCAGGTTGACACGTAAGATCGACCATCCAGACCGGCATGTCATGCTTATACGGAGCCGCTAAGTTGAATATCATATTCACACCCTGCACTTTTTCCTTTTGCAGAGAAAAAAAATTCCCACTTTGTAATTGCATCTGGTCATCGGGAAGCTCCAGTTTTGTGGGGAGAGGGCTGCATCCAACCCTTCCTAAATCATCACCCAGAGGTGCCCACTGACTGACAGGGACGCAGAGGATGCAGGGGAGTAAGAAGTGCACGGACGGCTTCAGCGACTCCTCGAGCATTGGCAGCGTGCTGGACGATGCAGACAGGGAGGTGAGCAGCCTCACAGACCGGGCGTTCCGGAGCCTGTGCATCTCAGAGGACGCGTCCTTCCATGACTCTGACCTGGCCCTGTCCCCGGATATCACTCGCCAAGTGTTCGGGAATTTTCACCAGAGAACGGTGAGCCATACCCATCGGAAAAGCGGCATTTGGAGCCAGTTACCATCCCAAGGCACGGAGCATGCCGGCTGGGCGGCCACGTTCCAACAGCTGCCCAAGTACGTTCAAGGGGAGGAGAAGTATCCCAAGAGTAGCCCCCCACTGACACCAGCCCAGAGGAGACTGGAAGTGCCCGTTTCCGGCCTGAGGAGCAGCAACAAGCCTGTTTCCAAAGTGTCGTCACTGATTAAATCTTTCGACAGGACTGAAAGCCAACGTTGTGACAGCAGACCTCCTACCAGCAAGCCTCCAGCTCTCAAAAACCCCCCCAAATTTGCTCCTCTTCCAGAAAGCGGTGTCAACTTCTGCTTCGATTCTGCCGTTTTGACCGTCAGGAGGGTGCCTGCTGAAGTCTCCAGCACCCATAAGACTAGCCACCAGCCTGGCAGGAAGCACGGACAGCAGGAGTCCCCCAAGAATCCTGAAATGGCCTGTCACGGCCCCAACAGCTTCCTCCCAACGCCCGAAAACGCAGCCAACTCATTTGAGTCAAAGTTCCCCTCTCCGGCCCACAGGGCAGCCACCAGCGAGACTGGAAGGGGCCAGGAGTGGGCTCGCAAAGGGACCTTTCTTCACAGTGAAAACAGTGCTTTTGAGTCATGGAACGCCCACCAACCCAGGCTGCCTGAGAGGAAGGATGCTGCTGACACTGTCACAGAAAGCAAGGCTCCCAAGCGTTACGAGGACACGCCCTTGTTAAGAGAGCCCCCGGCCTCTGAGCACAAAGCCTCGCCCTGCCACCTCCGGGCCGGCTGCGGTCAGGAAGAGAACAGGCTGGCCGCAGGGACTCACTCCACATCTGGAACCTGGGGATCTAGGGATCTGGGAGCCCAGGGATTTGCTACGGAGGGAAAAGCTTCCAGCTCACAGCCTGAGCCTCCATTGAAACCGACCCATGCCCCCTGGAGGAAACCAAAGTCTGGGAAGGGAGGTAAAGAAAGTCTGCAAGATGCTTCAGAAGAGAAGCAGCAGACCAGCTGGAGAGGCCCAGCCTTGTACACAAAGCACAATCCCCAGGGGCAGTTTCCAGAAAAGGATGCCCTCGACACGCCTGTGGACCCCCACGAGCATTACGACCCTCCTTTCAACATCAGTAAGCTCCTGACCCCTGTCATACCCAACAAGCACGTGCTGGAGTCCTCCAACAGCCAGCCAGCAGAGGTAACCCCATCACCCACAGGACAGCTAAACGGATACCAAGAGAAGGAGCCCGGTGAATGTCAGTCCTGGGACAGTTACAAATCCAAAGCCCCCAGCCTGCTGTTCAACCTCAAAGATGTGCGGAAGTGTGTGAAGAGCACGTACAGTCCCTCACCCCTCTTGAAAGGCCCTGATGAGAAAACCAGAGGCAAGCAAGAATCCCTGAGCAACGGCGGCCTCCTTCCCAACGGGCTCGAGGAAGGCCCTCCAGATGAGCTTTCTAAGGAGACACCAGCTGATGCCCCTCCTGTGTCACTCATCAGTACGCAGAAGGACCCCAAAGCTGACCCCGGTGCAGCCTCTGCAGACAACTACCTAACTCTCACCTCGCCATCACCTAACGCCAAAGCGCCCTTCTGTGTCAATGGCGAGGCCGGCGACAGGAACAGCTATGAGAAGGACGATGCCAGTGGAGAATCGGAGATGGGGGCTGCCAGGCCCAGCTGGCGTCCAGACTCCAGGGAACACTGCCCCAGGAAACATCTGTCTCTGAAGCTTTGCAGTGGAGAACCTGAGGCAGGGAAGGCTGCGGAGACCCCAAAGACCTCCGGCCTAGAGAATGGATTCTTGAGATCTGTCTCTCAAGATACAGAACCCGAGAGAGAGGCAAGGCTTCAGAATCCAAACTTCAACCAGAAATTCTCCCCAGGGCCCCTTTCTCCCGAGGAGGAAGATGTGTTTTACAGTGACAGCCAGTCTGATTTTATGCCAGGCCTCAAAAGTAAGAGCAAATTCAGCACCAGCTCTTCAGATCAGTCCTTTGCCTCGTTCGAGGACCAGCAGAAGACGTGGTTTGCCGAGAGCCAGCAGGAAGAAAGGAGGAATGACGTGAGTGTAGGCGACAGTCAGAAGGATGAGAAGGAGAAAGTGATGGAGGAAGATGAACTACAACACCGCACCTTGAGTAATGGGCACGCATGTATGGAGGAGCACAGCAAGTGGGAATCCTTGCAAGGAGAAGAGGAAAGTTTGCCAGAAGGTAGCCCTGGGAAGGCGTCGAGGGAGGAAGCTAATTTCAGAGGCACTGGCATTGGGGGAAGTAAGGATACAGCTCTTTCACATGCCAAAGACCTAACCCCTTCACCATGTTCCACTTCAAACAAGCACATACTCTTTGCAATTAAAGACAACACCCTCAGGGCCACCCCCGTGATAAAACCCATCATGCTGCCCCTCCTGAGATCCATGTCCTCAGATTCCCTGCTGGGCACTGGCCACAAAGAGGAGGAACTGCCGAGGCCAGGCTGGGGCAGGGATGCTGGTCTTTGTGCCCCCGACAGCCGGGAAATGCCCAGCACTCTGCCACCCACCAGCGTGCAAGGCACACACTTGAAGGGGGCGGCCTGTGAGGCTATGGAGGACCGCGGGTGGGGTCCCAGTGCAGCCAGGACAGAGACGTCCCAGGCAGCCCCAAAGGGGTATGTCCCATTTCCTCCACTCACGGGAGAGGGCCAAGGGTTGAAGCCAGCCCGAGAGGCCGTACATAAAGTCGTGGCCAGCAATGGCAAGAGCAGTTCCATAGACCAGGGGAAGCTGGATGCTCCAACGTGCATCCCCACGATTGCTTTGCCAGAAGGCGACCTGGAAGACCAGCCACCCCTACAGAAGCTTGGAACCCGCTGGGAAGAGCAGGCACAGGGCTTCCAAAGTCACTTTTTGTCTACACCCAAAGCACAGCCCCCGGGGAGAAGACTGGTCCCTGGTGAGCTAGCAGCTTCCCCCAGCGCCAGCTCCCTGGAAGAGAACAGTGCATGCTCCCCTGCCACCAGCAGCATTTACGATGATGCTTACCAGGCCCCCAGTGAGCCCAGCCTGCTGCCAGGGGAGCCTCCCCGCAGCAGCCCCTGGGCCAGCTCCCGTCCTGGCAGGGTGGCGCAGAGGGAGGACCTGACGCATGCCCTCACGTGGGAGCCCGGCTCCGACCCCCAACTGGAGTCATCAGCAGAAGACCTCAGGACACTTTCTCCAAGAGGCTCCTTGTTGGACGTGACCACCAGCTCAGCTGGCCTCCTGGAGAAGCCAGAGCCTCCTTCTCAGCTGGAGAGGGCGGCTGGCAAGCCTCCAGCAGTACCACCCAAAACAGAGAAGGCCCTGCGGCGGGCCAAGAAGCTAGCAAGCAAGAGGAGAAAGACCGACCAGCCACAGGAAAAGCATGGCGAACGCCGGGAGGAAAAGCTGCACCCCGAGGACTCAGAGCGCAGGCCACCGTCCCCCGGAGAGAGGCCCCCAGCCAGGTTCCCCGTGGTCCGTTCCCTGCCCCCTCCCGTGCGCCGCCACTCAGTGTCTGCCTTCTCAGAGCCGATCCAGAGGCGGCCTGGGGGCTCCCAGTCCCTTACACCCCTGTCCCCTTACCCTGCCACCCAGAAGGTCCTCCAAGACCCCCAATCTGGAGAGTACTTTGTCTTCGATCTGCCGCTCCAGGTGAAAATCAAGACATTCTATGACCCAGAGACGGGCAAATACGTCAAGGTCTCTATCCCATCCTCTGAGGGGGGTTCCCCTGAGCCAAGCCCGCCAGATGCCCTTGCTGCTCCCTACGTGCTGTACCCGGGCTTCCGGCCCCTGCCTGTGACAGCCTTGATGCCCCTGCGTTGCTCCTCTCAGCTCTCTGCCCCCACCTTCCTAAGGCAGCGCCCTCACACCAACGAGGCAGCTGGCCCCAGGCCCCAGAGCGCCCAAGATGCTGGCCTGCAGCTGGCCTCTGAGCCTCCCAGTGACCCCACCCAGCACTCTGCAGGCCAGTGCCCCGAGGGGCGCCCCCAGAGCCCAGGGGAGGAGGTGGGAGATGCTCCAAGACTGCATATCATCTCCACTAACGACCTAGAGGACTTTGCCATGGAAGGCATTTCTTGAGAATCACAGCAGACTAACCCACCCCCCGATAAACCCAGAAGAGCTTACTTCTCCCTCCCCCAGAACAGTCACACACACACACACACACACACACACACACACACATCAACTCATACTCAGCCATCTGAGATCCCTAAAGTTTCAAAGGAAGTGGGGATCCTCAGAAAACCCGACCTGCAGGACTCCGCAGGGCTCCCCTCCCTGGGAGGGCGCTGCTCTGCTCTCGTAACAAGTCCCTTCTGAGCCTCCTCCTGGATCCAGGATCTGCTCCACTTCTTTTCTCCTCCCCTGCCTGCTCCCTGTTCTCCCCTGGCCCTGCCACCAGGGTGGGTCCAGCCTGATTCCCTAAGAAGCTGTCCCCGCCAGCATTCCACCCACTCCTCCTCAAGGGTCGGCTCGCACAGTGAGCAAACCCCAGGGCCCCCCAGAAGCACTGCGCCGCGCTGAGCCCTGCCCGGCCAGCGGACCGCCCAGTACACCCCCTCCTAGGTCAGGTGTGGCACACGGTGGCCACCCCGCCCTCGCTCAGACACAGCAGCCCTTTCCAGCTCACCTTAGGGGGTAAATGGCTGAGGGCTGAACCAAGGCAATCTTGCAGAAATGTTTATTTGAATAGAATGGGTTTTCTTTACTGAGGAAACTTTCCTCTGAAGGCTATTTTCTGATCACCTTGTAAAAAGTGAAACAAGTTTGCAGATGCGGTTCTGTCCGTGGACTCCTGTCTTTCTTCTGTGGGCAGTGGTGGGTCTGTGAGTAAAGTGTCATGCCTTCCAGGCCTCCCATCACGACTTGGCAGCCACCCAGGGTCTCCACTCTGAACAGAGTGGCCTCGACATCCACCGCGGTCCCAGAGTCCCTGCTTGATCCTTTAACACCTGTCCGAGCCTTCTCGGGCCAGGCTCTCCACCAGTGCTGGGGTGGCAGAGATGAGCAGGACCCACGTCCGCCATCGAGGATGACCTGAGACCTGAGTCAGGCCCTGACGGTCCCGATTTAATGACCCATGCTCAAAAGGAAATCATGTTTCCCCCAAGTCCCTCTGGGAGTTGGAAGGAAGTATCTGAATCAACTGAGGGGAACAGAGTGCAGTCACCACCTCTGCACCTCTGAGAGCAGTGAGGGTCTGTGAGCAATGCCCACTGTGGGCAACGTGCTGGGAAGGAAACAGACCGGCCTCGTGGGCCTCCACCCGGGGCTTCCGCTGAAGCCTCTTAATTCTTGTGCTGTGGGAAACACGGGCTAGAGTGCCTTCAGCCTTGTTTAGAAGGGGCAGCTGTCAAGGCAGCTGTCAGGACTGCACTGCTCACGTCCCAGGAGACCACACAAAATGTATCACCCTGGTCCTTTTGGCCAACATGCCATTCCCAGGCTGGGAAGGTGGGGAGGCACCCAGCTCATCACGTCCCAGACTCGTGCAAATACTGGGGTTTTGAAGATATTCTGGGTCGTAATTTGGATTCAGAATTTTACACCTGTTTGATTTTCCCAAAAGTGCAGCCACACCTTAATTTCATTCTGAAAATGTTACACAAGTCCCCCGGCCTTGGCATAGCTCGTCTACACCTGGTGAGTCAGCCGGATAGTTGGCCAAGAATTCAGGTAGGCCATTGTCTGGGAAGTCTGGTTCGCACGAGTCACTCACCAGGATGCAAGTGAGGCGAGTTGGGACCTTGGCTCTGCCACCAAATCACCGAGCATCCTCTCACCTGTTTTCATCTTACTCGAATAAGAAAGATAATATCTCATTTCAAAATTCTCAGGGCCCAGGAAAAGAATTAGCTAACAAAAGAAGAGTCCCCCGGTTAAAAACTAACCATAGTTACAGGAACCACAAGGAAAAATATACTTTACATAAGAGGAGCTTATGTTTGAGGACCAGTCATCTTCTGTCTTAGAAGCAATACGAGCAAGGATACTGAAGGAGCTAAAAGCATAAAGATAGATATTTGGAGATCAAGGTCAACTCCCCAGTCCTCTTTGCTCCTGTGAATGTAAAAGAGGAACAGGGCATCTGGCAGAATGCAGCACCCACTCACAAATATAGAATAAGGACTCCTTTGACACCTGGCTCTCGAGCAAGTCAGCTAGAGGGAAGGCTTCCATCACTTACAGCAAAGTACCTAAATTCCTAAAAAGCAGATAATGTCTCCAGGGGACAAAAGTCACTGAAGACCAACTCATTTGCAAATGAGTTTCTTTCAGTTTCTTTCTGTTTGGGGTTGGGAGGAGTCATTTATGCCTCCTTCCTTCCTCCTCCCCCCCGCCACCCGGCCCTCTCCCTCCTACCCTCTTTTTTTCTCTTCTTTCCTCCCTCCCTTCACGAACATTTTCAGAGTCCCTGTGCTGTGCCAGGTGCTACACTGGGCACCAAAGATACCATGATAATAAGATCTGATCTCTGTGCCCAGGGAATTAAAATCTAACAAAGAAAGATAATTACAGTCCCACATGGTGAGGGATGTAATAGGGTGGCCTGAAGAGCATCTGACTCATATCCTGGAGGGAAAAAGGGCTTTCCTGCAGGAATGACACCTGAGCTGAGCCAGGAAACACAAAGTTGTGCATCAGCTTGTGAAGAAACCATTTCCCCCCTTTAATCTGTCTATCAAACAAAAGTGACATGTACTAAATACTAACAGATCTGTCTTGCCATATCAAAGTGTATTGGTTTAGCTAATTGTTCTTTAGCATTTCTAATCAGCACGAGCATAGAACCAGTGTAGCCTGGCAGGATAGACCTTTGCTGATATGTCCTTCAACTTCTGAATTGAAATTTCACTCATCTGAGTTGCCCAGAAAAACCACTGTTTCTATCATTGTGTTTAGTAGGATAGTGGTAAGAATTGTGAACATATTGTTTGTGGAAACTGTAGGTAAAGACCACGCCTACATCTTCTGTTTACTATGAGTTACGGCCCTTTACTATGAGTTATGGCCCTTCCAAGTGTCTCCTGGGGAGGGGACATAAACGCAGAGCACCTCGAGGGAATGATCAAAGGTCCTGGGGCTGCTCAACGGAAAATGACCAAGAGCTTACACTGTCCATCACACAGGCTGTGCCAGCCCCTGACTGGGGAGATTTGAGCCTGGTCTCAGACCTCACTACAAACCTATGAGAGGTACCCTCATTAGCTTCATGTTACTGTAAATAAGCAAAGGTACTGAGACGTGGAGTAACTTCCCATAGTCAACAGTCACCGAGTGAGGGGCCCACACAGGAACTCAGGTCTCTCTCACTTCCAGGCAGGCACTTGAGCCCCCAGTCATGCATCTCTAAGTGTGGTCCGTAAACCAGCAACCTCCACATCACCAGGGAACTTGTTAGAAATCCAGAATCTCCATCTGCATTTTCAAAAGATTCCCCAGTGATTTGTTTGCACATTAAACTTTGAGAAGTGCTAGCAGCTCCTGCTTGGCCTGGAAAGGAGAAGATTTAGGGGAAACAAATCGATATCTTCATGTCTCTCAACATCACCGTGGGAGGGAAGAGAAACTTACACGTCTGGGTGGGAGAGTTGCAGAGACGCTGATTCACACTGACTATGAGAAAGGCATCTCTAATGACCACAGCTGTCTCCACGTGGCACAAGTGGCTTGGGGAGAGCTAAGCTCCCTGTCATTGGAGATGTTCAGTAGAAGCCAATGACCCCTCTCCCAAGACAGGGATGGATGCCGATGTCAAAGGGGGCCTAATGCCAGCTTTTGAGACCCCAGGCTCCATGTGGGGCTCCAGCATGCCGATGTCATGAATCCAAAGTCTACACAGGGGATGGCCACGTGAGTGAATCATACAAGGGAAATGACTGAACATAAAAGGGGAACTCTGGGCAAAACCCAAATTCTATGTATGTGAAAAGCATGTGGGCCCAGAGAACAAACACCCTGACACTGGACACAGTCACCTTGTGTGGTCCCTCCACATCATTGCCATAAGTGGAGCCCCTATCTCTACTCTTCCTTGCACTGGTAGCCTGTCGTGTACCTGTGTTAGGTATATACCTGAGGGCCCTCCATCCAGCCAGGTGACCCACTGTATGGGGCAGTGTGATTTCAAGAGGCCTCCCCATCTGTCCTGATCCACACACGTTGACCACCCTTCCCCTGCCAAGTTTGCTGACTTCCCAGAGGGTGGATACCTTCTGATGGAAACCTTTTGACCAATGTTCAATATCACTAGGGATGTTCAAATCAAAATCATAATGAGGTGTCACCGCATACCCATTAGGATGGCTACTATACAAATTAAAAAAAAAAACAACAACCAGAAAACAGGTGTTGGTGATGTTGTGGAGAAAGTGGAACCTTTATGCATTACTGGTGGGAACGTAAAATAGTGCAGCTGCTGTGAAAAACAGGATGGCTGGTCCTCAAAAAGTTAAACAGAATTACCACGTAATCTGAAAATTCCATTCCTAGGTATATACACAAAAGAACTGAAAGCCAGAGTTCAAAGAGATATTTGCATACCCACATTCATAGCAGCATTACTCACAGTATCCACAAGGTGGAAGCAACTCAAATGTCAATCAACAAATGAACAGACAAACAAAATGTGGTATATATGTGCAATTGAATATCATTCAGCCTTTAAAAGGAAGAAAATTCTGACACATGCTACAACATGGATTAACGTTGAGGACATTATGTTGAGTGCAATGAGCCAGTCACAGAAGGATAACTACTGCATGATCCCACTTTTATGAGGCACTGAGTAGCCAAACTCGTAGAGACAGCAAGTAGAATGCTGGTTGCCAGGAACTGAGGGCAGGGGCGGTGGGGAGTTGATATTTAATGGGTGCAGAGTTCCAGTTGGGGAAGGTCAAAAATGTCTAGAGTTGGATGGTGGTGAATGTACTTAATGAACACTTAAAATGGTTAAAATGGCAAATCTTATGGTGTGCAAATTTTGGCACCATTTAAATAAACAGAACAAAAAAAGCCTTTGACCAGCACAAACATCCCATTCACCCTGACGCCCCAGCGCAGGGTTGGAGGTTAAAGAAAACGCTGCCCCTGGTGTGGCCAAGCACAGGCTGGTCTCCACCTTCTCCTGGAGACAAAGGTGCAGGGTTTGGGATCACGGTGGGTGGGCCTGCTCAGATCCACACTCTCATGATGGCAGAGCACCTACCCCTGACTCCACAGAGGAAGATGGAGGAAGAGAAAGCTCTAGGGTCCTGCCACCCACACCAGGTCCTCCTCTTCTTGGCTCCCATGCTCAGCAGCCTGTGCACGTCCCCTGGTGGCCCAAGCCACAGTCCTGGCCGCTGTCCCCACTGCTCCCAATCTCTTGCCCCCAATTCAATCAGACCCCAAATCTGAAAATTCTCCCTTCGGACATCTATCAATGAGCAGCCGTCTGCACCGCGTCACCCCTCAACCCCACTCAGAGCACCCTCATTCCCCCCACTCCCAAGGTGACTCCCTTCCAAAACAAGGGTAGTCCAAGGCCCTGCCTAACACCCCAGGGCTCCCTGCTCACCCCAGCAAAGAGTCAGGCTCCAGAGAAGGACGTGCAAGGCTGCCACATGCTGGGGACCCCCATCTTCTCCGGGCTCATCTCCTGCCTGTTCCTACAGGTCCTTTGGACTCCCACCAACTTGAGCTTCTTTGAGTTGACCAAATGGGCCATTTCCAGCCCCTCTGCACGCTCTTTGACTGCTCTACAAGAGTCAGGGCCTGTGTCTTCTCACCCACCGGCTGTGCCCCGCAGAGTGGAGTCAGTGTGCAAATTGAAAGTCAAGTCAGAAGGCGCCATGCCACTTCCATCGGTCCCCTGGAACGAGTGCCCTGCGAGTCCTCAGCCACCACAGGGCAGTCCACGTACCCTGGTTCACTCTGCTGTGGAGAAGCCCAGCCTGGCCCACGTGGAGGTGGCCTGGAGAGGCCCTGAGATGACACAGAGAGAGAGGAAGAGATCCGCCCCCTCCTGTTCCAGCTCCAACTTCTGGCTGCCCAAGCCAGCGCCGCCTCACTAAGCCATTCCCAGACTCCTGACCCACAAAGCCATGACAGATAACAAAGTGATTGCTGTCATTTGAAGCCACTAAGTTTCAAACTTACACAGCAACAGGTGACTGGAGCCCTCTCCTTCCCCAGCCTCCCTACCCTCTCCACGCTCACCTTCTCCCGGGACCCTCTGGACCCTCCCCTCCCCACCAGCCTGCTCCTGCCCACTCCTGTGTGCCTTAAGGTGCTCTGCCTTAGACCCCATCTTCTCTAGAAGGACACCCCTGACGCTCTAACTCCTGACCATGCACCTCGCTTTCCAAGTCCACCAGCATGTTGTGTTTCTCCCACTCTGAGCTTCAGTATCTTCATCTGTAAAATGGAGATCATTCTAATCCCAGCCTCCTATGATGGTAATGAAGATTAGGTGCTTTAGTATGCAGAAAGCACTTAGCCCATTGCCCAGCACCCACTCCGTGCTCATCAGCCTGGTTCCCTCAACCACAGTCCCTCAGTGTTTGGCAGAGGTCTGGGGGTGGTCTCGCCACAGACTCAGAGAGCTTGGCAACAGACAGCTTGAGGCTGGCTGAGAGGTCCTGCTCACCGCACCCACAGCTCCCATTCCTGAGTGCTGAGAATGTCCCTGTTCACGGGCTTCCTCTCCCCAAGCAGGCCTGAAAAAGTTGCGAGAGGAAAACCTCCAGGAATGCCGGGCCTCGCGGCACCTGGGGGACAACTCCTGATTCTGCTGCAGCTGCAGTTCAGGCCCAAGTTTAATGAAGGATAATTCCTAGACTGAGGGACTGAAGGGGAATTGGATTTGGTTGACAAAGCGAATGCAGCTTCATTGGAAAAAGTTTGCTCCCTCCCTCCTTGTGCCAAGTCCAAGACCAGAATCCTAGAAACAAGCCTGGCAGGGGTGGCCTTGCTCCTGAGGCAGGACCGGAGATGCTGCCCAACTGGTGGCCTGGCCAGAGAGCCCTGCTTCAGGGACAGTGTCCAGGGCTGGAGCATGGGCCGTGGGGAGAAGCTCCCACTCTCTCTGTGAGAAGTGCTCACTGAGGGATGGAGGCTGCTGCTCTGCCCAGACTCCCGGAACAGGCCATGGACTTTGAGGCACCTGGTGTGAGAAAAGCTGAGGACCAGAGGGATTCAGGCTCCTGCCCAGCCCCCTCTCCCATCCACAAGGGCTCCCAGCCCTCACTGTCACTCTCTGGCTTTGTCTCCAGTTACTCCTACATCCTACCTGGCACACTGGTCTCCTGCTGTTCCTCTGCTGCTGCGACCTCAGGGCATTTGCACTGGCTGCACTGGCTGTTTCTTTTGCTGATAATGTTCTTCACCAGACATCCATTTTGCTCCTTCATTCCCCTCCTTCAAGGCTTCTCTCCTATTGCGACTTCTGGCCCAAGCCTACTCTGGTTACCCCACTTAATGCTGAAATGTGCCTACCTCCCACCCCATGCCAGCCCCCTCCTCTATTCTTCTTTGTTACCTTTTCCACAGTTTTGTCACCTGCTAACACACCATGTAATTTAGGATTAAATTACGTCTAATTTTTATTGTCTCTCTCCCCTATGATAATATAAGCCACAGGGCAGGGATCTCTGTCTATTTTAATCTCTGCTGTATTCAAAGCACCTATAACATAATAGGTGCTCAGTGAATATGTGTTGAAAAGAGAAGGAAGGAAGGGAGGGAGGGAGGGAGGGTGGAAAGACATGGTTGCTTGGATCCCTGGCCTGGCCCCATGGACCCAGTTAGGATGACTGGAGAGGAGAAAGCTGTCAGAGCCTGTCCCAAGCCTTCATACCAGGAGGGACAGGGCTGAGGGAAATGAGAAGGCTCCCAAACGCACACAGGAGGTAACAGACAGGAGTGTGGCTTAGCATCAGGAGGTAGACCTCCAACCACAAAGCAAGGTCCTAGGCCCCTTGCAACCCAAGGAGAGACCAGGGCAGCTTAACAGGCCATCGGGACCCACAGCCAGCCAGGCCTGGGCAAGGTGGGAAGGTCACGGTCAGAGCCAGGTGGGAAAAGGAAGGCTAGGACTTCTGTGGGGGAACTGTCAGAAGAACAGAGGAATAAGAGCTTCTTGTCACTGCTCCTGCCCATGGACCGGCCAGAGAGGAGGTTCAGTACCCTCTGTAGGGCCCCAGGATGAAGCTGTGTGCCTGCTGGCCCCCGGCCCCCGGCCGGCTGGTGGAGGCCACGCAGTCATTCGGAACACCCGTGGTGAGAGCAGGTCTTCCTAAGGCAAGGGGTTTGCCTGACATCAATCACGGGGAAAGAGGCAGGTCCTTCCGGCCCCAGCCCCTGTCCCAGGGCAGCCACATGAAAAATCCAGAGCCAGAGCCACCAGCCAAGCTGTCCTCAACTTCCTGACCCACTGAACCCATGAGATGTGATAAAGCACCAGGGTCTTAAGCCACTAATTTTAAGGTAATTTGTCACTCAGCAAGAGATCACCAAAACAGTGGAACCTTCCAGCGGGTCTCCTCCATGCTCCATTGTGCTAGAGAGAACAGAGGAAGATGGGAGTATCTCTGCTTGGGTTAAGGGAGAAGCATCCCTCAGGCCTGGAGTGGAGGAAGCGGCTGGTCAAGCAGCAAGGGAAACCTCGCGGGTGCCAAGATCCGGCCAGCCAGCCCTCCTTATTTCGAAGGGCTGGGCTCACTTTTTAGAAGCCCGGTGAGCCCCTTTCAGGTAGGCTATTATTATCTCCACTGTGCTGAAGAAAAAGGCCAAACAGCTCAGGGCACATATGGAGTGGAGCTGGGAACCAAACCCCAGGTCTGTGCACCTGCAAAGCCCACTACAAAGAGCTGCTTCGCCACCGCCTCGGATCCTCAAGGGAGAGCCCAGCCGCGCTGTCCAGCTTGCACGGGTGTGTGTGGGGGGGGAGGGGTCCTGAAAGGGTCTCTTGAAACAAGCTCGGAAGCCAGCCTGGAGCACCCTTGCCTGGCTCTTCAGCTCCCCTCACAAGCAGACGTAATTCCATCCATCCACAGGAACGTGCTCCCCCACACACACCCTCGCTGCCAACCTGCCTCACCCCTGCAGCTCTCCACAGACCTTCATGAGAACAGGCGGGGCTCAACTGATGGCCCGTTTAGCTCTCAGCGGCCAGACAGGGAACACGTACATCCGGAAAGGTACACTGAACCTAGGCGAGTTATACTGGGGGTGAGAGCCCCACAGCTTGGGCCCTAGCCTTGGGTTCTGTAGGCTTCAGGCAATGCCCAGGGGCAGAACTGTCATTAAGGGACACTGTAACAGAAGGTCAGGTTCACTCGAAGTTAGAAAGCTCCATTCCTGGGACCCAGGCTGGGCGGGCAGCGATTGCGGGTCAGGCAGTGAGGAACCTTAGGAAGGCGAGGCTGCATCAGCGAACGACCCTCAGCTCCAGGCCTGCTATAGCACCTCTCCCCAGCTTCAGAAGTCTCCTAAGAATGTGGGGTTAGGAGATGGTGCTGGGGGAAGGGCAGAGAGGGATGCTCAGAGGGTGGCAGGGTTCTAAGTTTCCCTAAGTGGGGGAAGGGAGAGAATAAAGCATGAAGAGTTCACACACTCCCTCCCCTGGGCCGTCTGGATGACGATGAGGCAGAGCTGGGTCTGCGGGGGTGTCTGGGGCCCAGCCGGGAGGGGAGGCAGCCCAAGGCGGTAGGGGCATCAGGGGACCTGGGCTGCTGGGTGAGGGGAGCCAAGCGGGGGATAGGCTCCTGCACACACCAACCCCCTCATTGCAAGTTCATCCCACCAGTAAACGAGAGGAATCTTCTCCATAAAGAGTGACTGCAACTGATGCCATTACTAATCTCTGGCCATAAAGCTACTACATAAAGAAGAGAGACAGAATGATAAATCTACAGGAGGGCTGCCTGACAGAACAATTAGACTTGGGAGACAAACATTCGTTCACAGACATCACCACCAGGCATGTACTATTAATAAAATAGACATTGAGCTCAGTAGATAATGAAAGGAAAGGGGACCCCGGCCTCTCCCACCCCGATAAAGTCTCCCACCATCCCTCAACCTTGGCATTGAGCTCTAACTGATATCAGCTCCCTGAGACTGGTGAGGCTGTCACATGACGCAGGGGAAATCGTGCTCTCTGTTTCTCCCACTCCCGGGGACAGGTACAACTCACTCAATTCCTACTGCCAACTTATATCTGGGTCCAGCTCCTCCATTCCATGTTTTATTGTCTCCCCTCCTATTATTACATAATAAATTATCCCCAAATTTATCAGCTTAAAACAACTAGCTGTTTCACTCTGGATAAGTCAGTTAAACCCTCTGAGACTCATTTTTTTCAGATGGAAAGTGAGAAAAACAATAGTAAATTTAAGTGAGCATCAGAAATAATATGTGAGGGACTTCCCTGGTGGCGCAGTGGTTAAGAATCCACCTGCCACCAGGGAAGTGGTTAAGAATGCAGGGGACACGGGTTTGAGCCCTGGTCTGGGAAGATCCCACATGCCTCAGAGCAACTAAGCCCATGCACCACAACTACTGAGCCAGCGCTCTAGCGCCCGCGAGCCACAACTACTGAAGCCCACATGCCTAGAGCCCGTGCTCCGCAGCAAGAGAAGCCAGCGCAATGAGAAGCCCGCACACTGCAACGAAGAGTAGCCCCCACTCGCCACAACTAGAGAAAGTCTGCACACAGCAATGAAGACCCAACGCAACCAAAAATAAAATAAATACATTTATAAAAAAAGAAAATAAGAAATAATATGTAAGAAGCATCTTATAGAATGCCTGGCACATAGACAGTATCCATTAATGATCATTACTTTTACAGTAGAAGACAAAGTCAACCCAACAGCCCTTGATATTCCGATACTGCCCTGCACCACCTGTGGGGTAGAGCTCACCCTGTCTCACAAGGGCCCTCCTGCCTGCTCTCAGCCTGTGTTCCCCACGCCTCTCCCTCCACCCCAGTCCTCCCCGGCTTTGCTCTTCTCACTTGGGACTGCATTGACTCTTGCCATGAAGACATCAACTTTCCCACAGGCAGAATTTCTATCCATTACACGGCAGCCTCTAAATCAAATTTCTTGCACCTGAGGTAAGACTTTGGAACATCAGCTGATGAATGGACATTTTAAGCTAAATAGTCAAGAATTTAGTATCCACATATTTATCCATACAGCAGTGTTTGTGTCATATGGACTATTGGTTTTTATTGTCTTTAAAAAAGAAAAAAAGGTGTAATGGAGGACGTCACTCGCTAAGTGGAATTAAAGCAAGAAATGATCAAAATCATTAGGCACACTGCCACCACCAGCACTCTGTGTTCACACTGATGTTCGTTGGACCAGTCTGGGTGCTGGGTGTTCCTCTGTGTGAGGAATAAGCCAGTTGAAGCGCATTGGCCAAATGCTGGGAGAAAACATGGAGGGAAGCTTCTAGAGGCCAAATGCACCGGTGGAGGAAATGCAGGCATGTGGATTGAGAATTAGCTTCAGAAGAACATTCCAGAAGCAGAACCACACACACTAATATGGAATGCTCCCCAAAATACGTATTTAAGAGAAAAAAGCAAAGACCAAACAGTGTGTATGATATGCCACTATTTATATGACAAGAGAGATACGTACATATTAATATCTCTGGACAGATATGAAGAACCAAATATTAGAGGGCATCTCTACACAGAGAAACCAGAGGAGGGAAGGTTGGAAATGGGGAGAAGATATAATTTACCCCGTTTCTGTTTTTTTCTTACCGTGTGATGGTAGGTTGTAATACAATGATCCAAATGCAGAGAAAATTCATGATCCATATGTTATGCTTATACCTTGCCACAGACTTCTTGGCTAAGACAAACAGGCTGACATTTCATCTCCTCTTGACAAGTTATTCCAAAAAGTGAATAAAACATCACCAAAGTCAACTTTACATTCTCCTACTCAGTCCTTTCCAGAACCCCCATCAGCAAGGCTTTTTCACGTTAAAAGATGTTCAACAAACACAAGAAAAGATATTCAACATCACTAATCATTAGGGAAACGTAAATCAAAACCACAGTGAGATACCACCTCACACCCATCAGGATGGCCACTATCAATTAAACAAAACAACAAATGCTGGTGAGGATGTAGAGAAATTGGAACCCCTGTGCATTGTTGGTGGGAATGTAATATGGTGGGGCCACTGTGGGAAACGATATGGTGGCTCTTCAAAAAGTTAAAACTACCATATGATACAACAACCCCACTTCTGTGTATGTAGTCAAAAGAACTGAAAGCGGGGTCTCGAAGAGACATTTTCACACCCATGTTCATAGCAGCAATATTCACAATAGCCAAAAAGTGGAAGCAACCCAAGTGACCATCGAGGGATGGATGGATAAACAAGATGTGGTATGTGTGTACATACAATGGAATAATATTCAGCCTTAAAAAGGAAAGAACTGACACTATAACATGGATGAACTTTGAAGAAATTATGCTAAGTAAAACAAGCCAGTTACAAAAGGATAACTACTGCATGTTTCCACTTATATGAGATACTTAGAGTAGGCAAACTCACAGAAACAGAAAGTAGAATGGTGGTTGCCAGGGGCTGGGTGGAGAGGGAAATGGGGGGTTGCTGAATGGGTAGAGCCTCAGTCTTGCAAAATGAAAAGCTTCTGCAGACTGTTTGCACAGTATATGTTAAGAATATGTGAATATACTTAACATTACTGAACTGTACACTTAAAATGGTTAAGGTGATAAATTTTATGTGTGTGTACTTAACAACAATAAAAAATAAAAATAAATTTCCTCTGGCTCATAAATGTCAACATACTGATAGTTATCTGACAGAGCCCCTTAGAAGTTATGTTGTATATAGTTAATGTTTACTCTCTGTAGTTAATGTTTTAAATCATGATGACTAGCACATCATGTTGAACACTTGATGTTTAAAAAGCATGTAGTCACTCTAGGATCCCAGGTATATAACATCCTTGAAACGATGGCGAACAGACCAGTGGTTGCCACCCTTAGGGTAGGGGGAGAGTCTCTTAGAGGTGATGGTGAGTTCTGTATCCTGACTGTGGGAGACGGTTACACGAAAACATACATGTGATAAAATGTCTCTATCCTCCTACATAAAAAAATCAACACATGTAAAAACTGGTAAAACCCAAATCAGGTCTGTATTAATAGTATTGTCCCAAAGTCAATTTCCTGGTTTTGATCACTGTACTAGGGTTATGTCAACATTATCTTTGGAGGAAACGGTGACAGGACAAGGAAACTTTATGCTATTTTTGCAACTTGCATGTGAGTCTAAAAGTATTCCAAAATAAAAAGACTTTTTAAAAAATATGTATCCAATATTTGGAGAACTGGTGATACTTTGTAGCTCTCCAGAGACAGAACCCACTTTATAAGGTGTAAGTTGCAGCTGGACCTCTGTACACAGGACTTTCATGCCTTCCCACAAGACTCAGGTGAAAACAAGGCCTGTCTGCACTGCACGCTGGGTGCACCGTTTCACCGCACTCTTGGGTCCCCTCCACCTACAGGGGCTTCTCCCTCGGCCCATAGGGTTGTTCCTCCCTCTTTGTCATCATCATCACCTGGGAGAGCTCACGGCCCTCCTGAGCAGCAGTTACCCTCCTGTGCTGGGCACAGTGCCCCCACAGCTAAGCCTCACCGCCTCCATTGTACAGATGTGGATACTGAGACTTGGAGACAACAAGGGCCTTGCCAAGGTCCCACTGACAGCGGGTGGTACAGGGTCCTGGATTCAAGGCCAGATCTGGTGGCGCCCCCAGCTGGCCTCCTGTGCCCCCTCACTGGCTACCTCAGCTGCCACCTGCAGACTGGCCTCTGGCAGCAGGTGTGAGGCAAGCCAATGGGGACAGGATGCTAATTCAAGGTTGCAGGCAGAGCAGCTGTTCTTTGAGTCCCGGTGGCCTGGGGCCACGCTGCTCTTATGTTCCCGGGTAGATAAAGTGCTCTACTTAGGAGAAGCTCTCTCCCGGCTGCAGGGCCATTAGCTCGCTGACTCCTGGAAAAACCATTTGGCCAGCGCTGACAGATGTGGCCATTACACAATCACTTAGCCCCTCTCCCTGCCCCATCCAGACCTTTGGAGGGGGAGGGCCCTCGAGGCGTGCAAAGCCCTGGGGAGGGTCCACACAATTCACTTTCCCGGCCACCCGCCTCCTTTCTGCCCTTAGGCTGCATTTTGCCTGGCCCACGTTGCTACAGCAGGAAGCGGTTTCAGACAGCGTGGTTGCAGTGAGCTGCCAATGACCTTGTTATCCTGAGAGTTGTTCACAAACTGTCTTCACATGCATCATCTCCCTTGATCCTCGCAAGAACCCTACGAAGTCAGAATTAGGATCATTACTTCCACTGCACAGTTAAGAAATGAGGCACCGGGAGGTTAGACAGCTTGCCCAAGGTCACCCAGCCAGTAGAAGGGGTTGACCTCAGTCAGGCCTCTGATTCCCAGGTCTGTGGTGTTTCACGCACCCCATGCTGCCATCACCCTGTTGGGATGTTACCTTGTGTTGGGAACTCAAACAGCCTCAGAGCAGGGTCTCCAGGGCCAGGGGTAGGGTAAGGGCTGCTCCTGTCTGCCAGGTAGAGGCGTCAGGCGCCAGTCTGCAGCCTTGCCCCCTAGCAGCAACTTCCCATTGGCAGAGCCTGGGCAGCCCTTGACCTGGAGGCCCCAGCTTGGGTCATTTCATCCTACACCTCCCATGCTCTCTGGACCCTTTACTCAAGCTGGATGAGTGCCTCTACCACCCGTGTGCCCCAGGCAGAGCTTCACAGCCGTTCAACAGCTGGCAAACCTCCTCTTCCCACCAGCAGCACAGGCATCTCAGCATAGAGGTTGCTGTGACATCTGGGGCACCCAACTGATCCAGGCCAGGGTTCCACAGCCACAGCCCCAGCACTGTCTGACTCTACACCCAGGTCCCTGGCCCTGCGTCGCAGCCAGGATGCATCCCGCAGAGTCAGGGGAACCAGGAGCTGGTGGGAGGAGACAGTGCCCACGTCCTAAGGAAGAGCACTAAAGAGCAATGGCCCATCTCCTGCACAGAGCCAGGCTCAGAAAACAAGCAGTTTTGCACAGCAGCGGCAGTCCTCCCAGCTCAGAAGCCGGAGAGCAGAAGGCAGACAGCAGCAGCAAGGGAAGACTCAACCCTAAAGCCCAGCCTCCAGTGACCTGTCCGAGAAAGCGCAAAGAGAACACCCAAGATGTTCCTAGGGTACCCAGATGACGCTGCTCTTCACTAAGATACCCCGCTTTGCCTCCAAGTGACTCAGAGAAAGGGACTTAAAATTACACATACAGGTAGGGGGCAGCTCTCTTCTCTAAAATGTCCTTCCTGGTGGATTAGGGGATAGATCTTGGATTATCCAAACCGACCACCCTGCCTCCTGCCGCGGGACTGAGGGAGCATATGGGCCTGGCTTGGCCAGGAGAACAGCTCGTGCTGGGGGAAAGGATGCTACTCTCCACACAAAGATGGCAGACCCCTGGAGCCTAACTCCCCAGCACTTAGCTCACTACCCACCTCGGATAGCAGATGGCAGTGCTGGGGCCCTGGGGGTCCAAATTCTGAATCGAGCTTTATTGTCACTGGGAGGGGGGTCTAGACAAGAACAGGCGCCGAGGATGGCTCAAGGGGATCCCTGGGGTGTTGCACAGCCCCAGGATCCATGAGCTTCTTGGGTGCAGAGTCCAGGAACACCCCCATGATTTATGTTTGTACACAAGCTCACTGCCAAGGTGTTTAGCCAAGTCCTGGAGAGCAAACACCAAATGCTGGATCCTCTGAAACCTGGCTGTGTCCAAGAGTGGAGCCCAGAAATGGAGCTATCATTTTTTTTTAATGAATATTATAAGTCCCTTATAGCCCTTGTCTCTAAAGAAAATAAATATCCTCTTAGGGTTTGATGTGCCTAAACGGGTTGGTTTTTTCACATCTGTGCCCTGCTCTGCCTCTGGTGTGCTCTCCCAGAAGTGGGCATACTTCCAGTGTCCGCCCAGATGGCATGCCCCAGGGCAGGACCGGGGCCGCCACAATTGGCCACAGATGATAGGACCAGAGATGGACAGCCAGGCCAAGCTGGGCCAAGCAGATCCACTCTCCCAGGTGTCTGGCAGGGGTTCCAAAACTACCAGGAACCTCTGCCTGGTGGAGAACCTGAGTGAGGCGCTCTGTGAGGGATAAAGCAGGCTGCAGGGAGGAAAACAGAACGCACCACCAGAGAGGAGCAGAAAGGAGGGACGACCCCACAGCCCCTGGCCCTTAGTGCCTGTCCTACTAGAGACCCAGGACCAGAGTCCCTGCCATCCTGAGCTCCATGGCGTATCTCCTTTCCTTCTCTCAAAGTCACTTTTTTGACTTAAACTGACTCCTGCAGTTCCCATTACTGGCCACTAAAAGAGTCTTAAGTAAGACATTCTCTTTTCCTCTCACCCGACATCCCAGCACCACAGGTTCCCATCCAAGCTCTCGGGTCCCAAGACCCAGCTGGCAAGATGCCAGGCTCTCAGCCATGGATGAGGCTGCAGAGGATTTGGGGGTTGCCACACCCACTTACTAAGGAAATCATGTGGGCTGTGGAAGGGGGCATGACTTCCAAGAGAAGGCAGGTCCTCAGGCTCTGAGAGTCAAACCACCCTGTTTCCTTCTTTAGAATATGAGGTTTTTACCCGAAA